>NC_022020.1:32516496-32526799 GCF_000317375.1 Microtus ochrogaster | reverse complement strand
TGTGCACTCATGCACTCAGCACTACCCTGGTGAGACACAAAGGTTTTTCTGAAAAGAGCAGACGAGTGGGCCGTGACAGCAAAGCTGTTGATTTTATAAGAATGTGGGCGCATGGAGAGACCATTTTCAAGAAATCCCCGTTCCTGTCCCTAAAGAGCATGGTATTGTCAGAGCATCCGCTGGCCCGAGTGATGATCCTCCCAAAGATGTCCACAGCTTAATCTCCAGACACGATTAAGACCCTTAAGATGGCAGATTAGGTTGGGTTGTCTAGGTGGGGCTTAATAAAAAGGTAAGAGGGAGTCTGGAAAGTCATTGTTAAAGGAAAGAGGTGCGATGGTGGAGATTTGAAGATGCTGTGCTTCTGGCCATGAAAGTAGACGAGGTTGCAAACAGAAAGTGCTGGCAGCCACCTGAAGCTAGAAGACTTAAGGAAACAGATTCTTCCTTGGAGCCTCCCTTGGGAGCCCTGCCTGCCCGTTCCTTGGTTAGGCCCAAGGGAAGGCATTTCCAGGCCCCCGACCCCCAGAGCTGTAAGGTAACAAGCACATGTTGCTCGAAGTCATCAGGGCTTAGCCACTGATACACAGCAGTTAGACACTGACATGGAGCCTGCGCAATTTCCCAACTTGCAGACTGTGTTCGGCTCCCACCAAACAATGTGTCCTTGTCTGACTGCATTGTGTGCTTTAGATATCATCTCTGGTGTTCTTCGAGACCGCGAGAAAAGATGGGAGAATTCCCATTTTTAGAGACAAAGTGCAAATTGTTAAAGTCACACACAGCACAGTGTTAGAGGTAGGGTTCCATCTGGCTCACAAAATCCTGAAGTGCTCCCCACCTGTGCACGTGTGTGCATATGTGTGTGTGTGTGTGTGTGTGTGTGCGCGCACATGCATTTGACCCATACAAAAGGCATATGCTGAATTTTAAATGATTTAAGATGTAAGTGATATTTCTGTTACTCTCCCCCTCAAAAAAATATCCTAGATTTCCTACTGCAAATAGAGCCTTATGTTCAGGAATAGGAAAAACCAGCCTTAGTGAAACACTAGTATCTGGATTATCATTTTCTCCTCATTGCCATTGGAGTCGTCAGAGGGTCTGTGTTCCTAAGAGGGAAGCCTTTGTGACTGCCATTCATTCTTGGAGGTGTGGTGTGACCCTGGATTGGTATAGTAGATCTTGCCTGTAATCTCAGCACTTAGGGCTCTGAAGCAGGAAGAAGGCAACTTTGAGACCTGTCTGAGCTACGGCAAAACCCCGTGTCACTGTCCAAGAGACATGCCTTGTCAGAACATCTCAAAACACTGTTTGGATTCTCATCCCATGAGAATACCTTTTTAGGACCTGCAGGGAAATGGCCAGGTTGAGCGTGGAGGTAGGTGGAACTGGAAGCCTTCCCTCGTGGAAAGTGCTGCTTAGACCTTCTTCCCGTAAGGAGACTGATGTCCATGCCTGGACTGCCTGGTAAATTCGTTCTGTCACTTTGTGCCGTCTGTCTGCATCCTTCTCACCCATACTCAGCCTTGTGCCCTCGTTTCTTATGTGGTCACGTCCTGACGTGGACACGGATGCGGCTCGTGTCAGGGAGGGGCTCTGCCGTCATCGCTGGGCCACTGGAGAGCCCTCACAACTGTCATCCTCACTACCTTTGCCCTGTCGCTCTTTGGTTCACTTGTCCCTTCCTGGGTTCAGCTTTGGACTGCCACAGAGAGGGGACGGGACTCATTCGGAAGGCCTTCTAGGTGCCTGTGAATTCAGTGTTGTCAGTCCAACAACAGTGTTGTTGTCTACACCATGGCTAAAGAAAGAGATGCGGAACTCCCCTATTAGCCTCTAAAGGCACAGCAGGGAAGGAGAGCAGACAGACTGAGCCCAGACATTCAGAAGAAGGGTCAGAAACATGGCATGCTGATGTGGAGGCTAGTGGGGGTGAGCCCAGCTGTCTTCTCTTGACAGGTGTCAGTCATGTATAGAAAGAAATCACGAGCAAGGCAGCTAAACAGCCCCTCCCCCCTTCTTCCCAGTGACATTGGGGATGTAAATGCCAAGGTAGGTTGACTGTCATTTTTGCATTTGCTGATTTCTGCTCATTTCACAGTCTTCACACTATCTGTAGAGGATGGGCCCTGCCTCCTCTGTAGACACCTGGCTATGCTGTGTCCACCTTATAATCTGTCACTCATGTCAAAGGCCAATCTGTCACTCATGTCAAAGGCCATTGGCCTGACCCTGAAGATGGTATGTTCATGGTCATCGGTCTGTGTTCAAAGACACTTCTCTGCTCTGAAAACTGGGAGCCTCTTAACTATTATTCTTTGCCTCTGTGAGCCAGGCAGGCACCCTTCTAAAAGACCAGCTCTCACACACTGCTACTTGCCTCTGGTCACAGCTATTTCTCAGCTCCAGATGCTGTGATTTCAGATTGTTGGATAACTTTGAAAGACTGAGCCAACTTCAGCTACTCACTGCACCTGGACCTTAGTGTTGTCTGGCTGGCTTTATCATCAGAAGAGAAGCAGACAGTGTATAGCTTTTCACTCTTAGCCTGTAGTTCAGAAACATTTCCCCCATGGGTTGGGATTTTTTCATGTGTCGTAATCTCTACCCATTTCTCCATGGTATTCCAACACTAAGTCCTGTAGACTTATGGCCTTTCCTTTTCTATGTGATCTTTTCTTCCCTCCTGGCTGGCCAAAGATCCTGATCGAGGAAAACAATTGCTTGTCATCACTCCCCCCTCCCCCCCGTACACACATTTGCTTTCATCCTTCCTTTTAGGCCCATTAGCTCCTAACAGAAACAGAGTAAGAGAATAAGTGACTTGACAAAGCCATCCTGACTTGGAGCAGTCTTGTGTGATAGATCAAGCAGAAGTTTCTGTCACCAAGTCTGAATATGGTGGCTAGTTCATCTTACACCCTCAATTTGACTAACACTGTTACAGCAGCTCCAGGCTTAATATGTTAGGACCTTGTAGACACCTTAGCGCTTGATATAAATCGGTAAAGACTCAAGGTTGAGGGGTGGTGGGCTGGCGGTGATGAGGCTGGGTCTGGTAGGCTGCTGAAGTTTCCTGAGTGGTCTTTTAGACAGTGTAGCTACTTAGATAACCTGTGTCAATCCTGAGGCCTGGTCTCCTGCAGGAGCCTAACAGTGGTGATGTGCCCAGACTGCCACTTTGGGTGTGACAGTAAATTAAGGCCATAGCTAATAAGAAAGGAGTTACCGGTCTTCTGATAGTAAATCTGGCACCTATCCATGTCCTGAACCCATAGTGTTTCCATTTTCAAGTTGTGAAAGATAACCCCACCAAACTGGAATCCCTCTGTGTTAGTCAGTTTTCCATTGTTGGGACTGTACCCAAGAGAACCAGTTCAGGAGTGCTTGTCCTGGCTCACTACTTCAGAGGTTAGCCAGCCCCCATTGTTACCAAGGAGAGACCTGTACCTCATTGACAGCTAAGAAACAGAGAAACAGGAAAGGACCAGGCTGATATCCAGCCCCTCAAAGGCATGTCCTCAGTTATTTCCCCTGAACAGTGCCTACTTCCTGATGTCACGTTTACCTATGAACTCATCATTGGATCCATTGGTAAAGTTAGATCCTGTCACCTCTCAAAACACAGATGGATTTTGACATAATTAAGCTTTTAACACACTGGTTGTCAGCCTTCCTAATACTGCGGCCCTTTAATACAGTTCCTCACGTCGTACAGACCCCAACCATAAGATTATTTTTATTGTTACTTCAGAGCTGTAATTTTTCTACTGCTATGAATTATGATGTAAAATCTGTGTTTTCTGATGGTCTTGGGTGACCCCTGTGAAAGGGTCGTTCAACCCTCAAAGGGGTTGCGACCTACAGGTTAAGAACTATTGCTTTAACATGAGCTTTTTGGGGGTACATTTTTAGATTTAAATTACAGGACACTCCCTCAGCGTCTGGAACTAGATGCCTGTTTGCTCACTTGGTTCCCTCCCGTTTATTCTCTGCATATCTGAGAAGCGATTTAGGAATTCAAAGGCAGTATAACATAGTAACTTGATGTGGGGTTCAGAATTACCCACCTGTAAGTCAGTCAAAGGGATCTCAGATGATCGATGAAGTTAACTTCTCAGACTGGTTGTCCCGACTTCAGTAGTAAAGAGAGGGCATTTACAGACCCGGGTGGCCATCGCTGCCAAGCAGGCCAGTTCAGCTGCTTTTACTTCAAGTCAAGGAGGTGGTCTCCAGCTAGTCTTTAACCGACAACAACCAAAGGCCTCTGAGGAGTTGTAACAAGGTGTGAGGTCACATACAGTTCCTGGAAGGATGTTGCTTTGTTGCACGAACACTGGTTTGAAGTCTCTTGAAACAATGGAAGAGCAAGAAGTGCTGGCACTTTGAGTCTGTCTTTTGGCCTGCTGGATGCTTTGGCAGCTCTTTATGCAACACACCCATTCCATCTCACAGCTTAGCGGACAGCCTTGAAAGGGAAACTCTCTCAAGGTCTTGCATTTAAAAAAAAAAGTGTTGCATGGAGTTCATCTTTGTCCCGTGAACAATGTGGCTTTTGTTCCTCTCATTTATTTTTCTGTTATGTATCCATTGCTCATCTGCTTAAACACCTGAACTATTCTTCAGTCTGTTTTTACTATGAAATGAGCTCAGAATTGGTCTTTAGAGGTGGTAGTGTTGATTCCTGTCCCTTCCACTGTCCAATCCGACTGCCCTGGTCATGTGGACTCAGCCTTCGGCCACCTCATACTTACAAGATGGAGGTAATCAATGGCACCTGCTTTAAAGGGTCGGCCTGATGATCAGGAGGAACATGTGAACAGTATGTGTCCCATTGCAATTAAGGTCAGGTGACTTTTCATACCATAACCCTCTGTAAAACATTCGCTGCCTCCATCCTAATTTCCTCCCACCCACCTCCCCACTTTGGTGTTGTTTGCAATGCATTTATCGTGTATGAAAATGTAAATCCTGTGTCTTCTTGAAAGTTACTTAATACACAGTGTCAACTCTACAGCCATGCCCCTGTCACCTGTGGCCATCCTTAGTAACTGAGTCTAACTGCATGCCATTGTCTGGTGAAGCACACAACTGTGGTCCCAGCTTCCTGTTTCCTATAGTGCTATAGCCATCAGAATCAGTTTCCATCAGAATCAGTTTCTCTTTTGTTAAACAGAAGAACTTAGTTGGCCCCTTAGTCTTTGTCCTATAAATCTTGACCATGCCTGGTTGTGGCTACCAGGAGTGTGTAATGGATATGGGAAGGCTTGCAGATAATGTGGACAAGCTGGCACCGATTCAGACTCTATTTGTTCCTTCGGTTCCCATCTGAGCCCAGACCTCTTTGGCTCTAAATAATGTATGGCCCCTTTTACATCCCATTCCCAAAGCTGGGGTGGGGGAGGCTCACTGATGGCTGGCTTTACTCGCTCCTGCTTTCTCATTCTGTAGATGACAGTGGGGCACGGCCACACACCAGATCTGTTAACTTCCTAGTACGCATGGAAACTTTGACAGGCCTGGTGCACATGGCACGAGTCACTTAACTTAATGGCTCACACGTAACAATAATTTCCTTTTCAGAAAGAGCTCTTTCTTTTTTTCTGGCTTGGTCACATGTGTACATGTATGCTTTTGTTAGTGTATTTTATTACTGTCTTCTCTACCAGACAACTTTGGGAAGCCCCAGGCCATGGAAGTCTCCCTTGGCTGAGCTCTGAAATATACTGGGTTTTTTTGTTTGTTTGTTTTTTGTTTTTGTTTGTTTGTTTTTTATCTTCAAAACAGCTAGTGACTAATGCATTTTTTTTTTCTAATCCCCAGTGGCAAAACCCTAAACAAAGAGGAGTTTCCAGGGTCCCAGGGTGAAAAGTGACCCAGTGGTTAGTTCTGACTTGTGTGCATCCAGAAGCCAGCTTTGACCATCCCACAGTGTACGCCTTCTAATTTGTGGTGTTATCAGAGTTTGAGTTTTCACTTTGCTTTTTACGTTTTCAAATATGGGGGACTTATGGCTGGGGAGATGACTAGGTGGTTAAAAACATGCCCTGTTCTTCTAAAGGACCTGAGAAGATATTCTCAGCCCCGTGTTTACAGGTCACAACTGCCTGTATCTCTATCTCCAGGGGATCCGACACCCTCTTTTGGCTTCTGATGGTACCTGCGTTCATGTGTGCACACCCCCACACAAATACACGTAATATAAAAATGATGAAAAAAAATCAATCCTTAAATGCAGGAGTTCAAGAAGGGGTCGTCTAATTTCGGTATGGAGACTTCGCAGTCAGCTTTGAGATGGAGACAATCTGGCTGCTAACTTTGAAAGATAAGCAGGGATAGAGAAGGGTTTGGCTGGGATACAGGCAGGGATAGATGCAGCTGGATAACCATGCTTGAAAGGCAGAAGCAAGACTGGCAGTGATGGGGCAGGCGAAAGATGGCTTGGAAAACGCAGGCAATAAATGTGGAGGTGAGTTCAAGACAGTTGATTGGGACGAGATGTTGAGGGACCGCTACCATCCTTTCTGGGTACCAGTGCCTCTCAGGATTCCCCTAAAGCAGGGCTTCTACCAGAATGCCACCATGAGGCTGTCCTATGTGCTCACCATTGGGTGCCAAGCAGCAAACATCCCAAGTACCCTTTCCCCTCCCTTCTATATTGAAACCAAGAAAGTTTCCAGACATTACCAAATGGCCCCTAGGAACAAATGGACTCTTGGTTGAGGACCACTGCCCCCCAAGGATAACATGATTAGAACCTTTATCCTTGCAACAAGTAGTGATGTCCATGGCGACCCTCCAAAAGGTTCGTAACCATGTCCCAGCGTTTTTCTTTTGAAAACTGTATACGTCTCCAGTTTGTTGGTCTTAAATATTAAATTTTCATTTGCATCAAGTAAAGGAAGACTGGGGACCTAGCTTCTTGCCTGGAGTGCCTGATTTCACAGAGTCCATCCCCAGCCCTAAAAACAATAAAAAAAAAAATCAGGTAAAGGTGTTGCTCTAGGGCAAGCTTTTTATGCCTGCAAAGACCACATCACATACCAGGCTTTTGTTCTTGTTTAGAAGAACATGGTGCTAATTGAGGAGGGGTGAGGGCAGTGGCCAAAGAAAGAAGCCACTTTTGATTCTAATTCCAGTCACCATGCCTGATAAAGGCTTTGGGATGCCAGAGTTAAAGTTGCTTAAAGACACTGGGGAACAGTTTTATGTTAAATCCATTCATATTTAACACAGGCTCCAGGCAGTGGACAAGGGAGCTTGGGCAAACAAAACAAAATTGGTCAGCATCCCCCCTGAGCCTCATTAGTCATGGTTTTTGAGTGTTCTGTTGGTACATGCCCTGCAATCCACACTCTAGACTGCCCCTATTTAAGAACCATGACTGAGGAGTCAAGCTACAGAAACTGAACCAGATAAACTAAGATATAGTCAGGTCATTTGGAGGAAGGGTCGCTTGTTCTTCCCGGCCACCCGGCTATCTTAGACCCAAAATAATCACATGGAAACTGTATTAATTAAATCACTGCTTGGTCCATTAGCTCTCCCTTCTTATTGGCTAACTCTTATATATTAGTTTAACCCATTTCTATTAAACCGCAAGCTTGTGGCCTACCAACAAAGTTTCAGCATGTCTATCTCCGTGGCTCCATGGCATCTCTCTTACTCTGCCTTCCTCCTCCCATGATATAGGCTAAGCCAGTTTCTTTATTCACTTACCAATAAAAGCAACGCATAGACAGAAGGACCTACCACACTAGTCACTAGTCACATGGTTACAAGAATCTATTCTTGGGGACCCCTATAAGATCTCCCAGGGAATCTCCACCCTCACCCCACCTGAGTAGCTGCAGCTCCCATCAGGTCTACTCCTGGGTTTACAGATTGTTGGCTGCTCTGTCCGCTCTCCTCTACAGAAAAATAAATCTATTCCTTGTTTTTTATTCTCCTCTGGGCCCTGGTTGCTTGATTTGGGTGTGCACTTCGTTTGTCCATTTGTCCTTTTTCAAAATAGGGAACTTCCCAGCCTTCAAGCTGTCCCTATTTGAAAAAGCCCAGACAGCAAAGCCCCGCCCCCGTCACTAGTCAGGACTTAATTCACAATGAACTTAGCGTGAACTGCAATTCTTAAATCTTGTTAATATGTTTTGCTGTTGAGCCATATTTCTCTCTTGAACTCGTAGTAAATTGTTTTAGCATGTTTGGGGATGGCAGTGGCTCCCGAGCAATTGAATTTGGTAAACTGTTTCTCTACGTGCTCCTCGAGTTGTAAAATTTTGGAATCCTATAACCAGGCCATTCAGGATGTCAAGCAAAATAGATGGTCTCTTTGTGGAGACCTTTCTTTGGGGGTCAAGTCTGTGGACACAGGAAGGTCCTTGCTGCCTGCTGCGCTGACAGAGCCATTTGTTATTTCCTGCAGGTCCTCGGAGTTATTTTCTCCAGCCTTCCCTTTTACACAGCTGCCCCAGCATCCCCGATACCCCAGAGAACTAAAATCTCACCTTAGAGACAGCTTACAGTCTAGGGTTCCGAGTGGATGAACCCAGCCCCGTTTCGCTTCTTCCTTTTAAAGGTGAAGTCTCAGCTACATGAGGAGATCGAGGGTGTCAGGACTGGGATTTGATTCAGGCTGGGGTGTGGTAGGTAATGTGCCTGGTCACTGGTTCCTTCCTGGCTCTTGTCTGTTTCATTCAGGACAGAGAGTGGAGTCTGGGTTTGCATATGGGTAGAGATTCTGACAGAGGTGCCTTCTGGTTTCATTGTCAGTGTCAGGATAATATTGATTCCTTTATATAAAATTAAAATTATTTGATGATAGGTGCTTCTAGAATGGATGGTGAAGTTGAAACTGTTAGTTGTCTATTCTGTCAGTGTTATCCTAATGTTCCTTACAAAAAAAGTCTTCTATGCTTGTATGTACTGGGCTTAGGCCTGGACATCTCTTCTTCTGCTAGTTTTCATTAAAAGCCTTGTTTCTGTTTATCTCTACGGAATTATAGAAACCCAACAGTTACAAAAGCCACACGCCACCACACTAATTACCAGAGTAAAGTTTTATAAGTTGGCGTAATTTTTTTTTTCATACTCTTTGAACCAATCTAGGAAGAGAAAAGCATGCTTCCCTGTTAGGAAAGGAAACAATTGAATTTGAGAACAGAGTGGGGAGAATTTAAAAGGTTATACCACAGTTTTCTTTTTGGGGGGGGGGGGGCTGATCTTAAATGGAAACATAGCCGTGCGCTAAGAACCTGAATTACCCCCGTCATAGTTGAGTAAATTACTGATAGTGTCCAGATCTATCTCTGCAAATGCATGGTGCGAATCAGTGGAGAAATGGTACGCTAAAGCAAACTGTAGCATTATGAGATTGCAGGTCTTCGTTCGGATGCCCAGTCTGAAATCTAACAGCTAGCAGTCTCCTCTCAGGGGCTCTGAGGGGGTACCAATGGGTTTTGACACTGTGCTGGAGACGAGGTGAAAATTGTGTAGATGGAATCAGGACAGGGAGTGAGGTTGTAGGCCTGTAGAGACAGCTGAATTAGTCTTCCATTTCCTTCTCCAGACACTTCCCAGGCACAACATAGATCCCCGACCACCTTTGCTCTTAGTTCTGGCCTCCTGATCGTTCTGTCTGCCTGGATTCATTCTGGTCCCCCTGCCATGTGCTCTCCAGGTAGGGATTTTGAGTCTCCGCTCTTCTCCAGGGCTATCTCTGGGGATGGTCAGACTCTGGCCCTTTTGTGCTGGAGGCAGCATTCCTACCCACATGGCTGAGACTGGATTCTCATTTGTCATAGCATTCATTAGCCCAGGCCCCTCCCGAGGAAGGAGGAAGGCTTTTACAGAATGATGCTGACATTTTCTGAGGGATATAAGATAGATTCTACCCTTCTTTTTTTTTGAGATGGGAAATAATTTTCTTAGGAAAGGTTTGACACTCTCTCTGACCTGGCACCCAAAAGAAGAAAGGAAGACTTGCAATAAGAAAAAAGTCAGAATGTAGAGAGTTTCATTAGGAAAGAAAATTTTCTATGCCCTGTTCTCCAGCTTCAATGTTTCCAAGTCTGTGAATTAGCGCTCTTCTCTCAGGATGTGAGCGAGAACTTGCACTCTGGCTAACCTTTTAAATAAATAATAGTAAGAAGCAGATGGGCTCCCGAGACACCCAGAGGACCAGCTGCAAAGACCCATCACCCGGCAGCCATATTCTCTGGGTTACTCATACAGTGTTTCCATGTACCCTGGGTAACTCATACAGGGCTTCCGTGTGCCCTGGGTAACTCATACAGCGCTTGCT
>NC_022020.1:32513422-32515714 GCF_000317375.1 Microtus ochrogaster | reverse complement strand
TTCCGTGTGCCCTGGGTAACTCATACAGAGCTTCCGTGTGCCCTGGGTAACTCATACAGTGTTTCCATTCAAGCTCTTCTGCCCACGTGGATCCTCTTCCCCATCTCTCATTCTTTATACCTGTTGAAATCCCTCTTCCAAGCTCAGCTCTAAGAAAGCCTTCGTAAATCATCTCCAGTGGGCACTGTATCCACCTTTCCTGTGCCTCCCGGGGTGGCTGTTGAGCCTTTTCTGTGACTCTCATCCCAAGCGACCGTGTGATTAGCAGACATGCTTTCTGCCGTCTAAGAGCTGGATAGATGTGTGTCATGTGTTCACTATGTACTGTCAACTGGAAGCAGGAGACCTAGGCGTTCCCCTTCGGGGGTGGGAATGGCCATGTGTCTCAGTTAGGGTTTCTATTGCAACGAAATACCAGGAACGAAAAGCAAGTTGGGGAGGAAAGGGTTTATCCTGCTTACACTTCCTTATCACTGTGCATCACAGAAGGAAGTCAGAACAGGAGCTCAAGCAGGGCAGGAAATTGGAGGCAGGAGCTGATGCAGAGGCCAAGGAGGAGTGCTGCTTACTGGCTTTCTCCTTCTGGCTTGTTCAGCCCACATTGTTATAGAACCCAGAACCACCAGCTCAGGGATGGCACCACCCACAATGGGCGGGGCCCTCTCCATCAATCACTAATTAAGAAAATGTCTTGCAGCCAGATCTTATGGAGGCCTTTTCTCAATTGAGGTTCCCTTCTTTTAGATAACTCTAGCTTGTGTCAAGTTGACACAAGACTAGCCAGCATAGATGTGAATAGGAACTCACCATTTTATTGGTTGCACAGTGAAGGGAACTACAATTGCTTCAATATTTCCATGTGAGTGTTTTATATAGTTTTTGAGATCTTGTTTGAAATTGGAGACTATCTTAGGGTTTTTTTCTAACCTCTGCCACAGAATGCCCATCCCACTGTAGATATCTGCTATGTATATTTGGGATTAGTCACTTATCAAATTAGCAAAAAGGATGTGTATCATTCATCACACTGTGATCTTAGGCCCTGCTCAAGTGTTCTCAAGCTTACAGAGGCCACCCTGTGAGTTCTTGAAGAGAAGACAGCATTGTGTTTACAATGTAGTTCAGGCCTTTTTCTCCTGTAAAACCCCACTTAAGACCCGTTCCCTTCCCCAGAGCCTAAGCTCGCAGGGAAGGACTAACCCACAGGGAGCACGAATAAGTTCTCAGCAGCCCACTGAGCTGACAGGAGCCGGGGGCATTGCTCCCTGTCTGCTGCTGAGCCAGTGGCACAGTGACAAGTAGCCTGGGACTTTCCATGGGGCCACTGTCATGGGTATGAAGTTCTAGTGTCTTTCATTATGATGGGGGACCTTGACTTTTACATCTGAAGAGGGGGAGCTACCCAGGCCAATGGGTCATAACCGTGATTTGCCTTTTGAGAGTCAATACTGCCAGCCCAGCACCATGTGTTTGTGCTGTATTAACTGTTTGCGTTGCTTCAGACACATTGATGGAATTCATCAAATTCCCCTGGGCTCCTTTCATGTTATATCTCAGAAAAATGGAGCTGGAGAAGTGCAATTGGTTTTGATCCCAGTCTGATGGCAGCAGTAGCCGAGGCTGGAGAAGTGCGGTTGGTTTAGATCCCACTCTGAACACAGCAATAGCCGAGGCTGCTGTACCTTCTCTAATTCTTGATGCAGTTTACAGATGTCAGCCAGCACCAGGAAGGATGAACCGGCCAGGTATGAGAATGTGGCTCTTTAAGGCACTGAGGCATTCATGTAATCAGTTTGGCAAGTCAAAGCTTTAGTTGTACACAATTGTACATGGCTCTTCTAACTGAATTTAACTTAAATTGTAAGCAGTATAAATGATGACTTACCAAGCATGACTCTGAATGGGGGGTGATCAAGGAGGGCATTAAATGACTTTCCATACTTATAATTTAGTTTTTCTCGTGAAAATGTAATTTGTAGCTATCATGTTTTATTAGTCACGGTTCTCTGAAGGAACAGAATGGACAGAATGGACATACCCTGGGAATTTACTAGGCTGTCTCACATGATGGGTCCAGAGAGCTCAACAATGGCCGTCTCTCACCGGTTTTGCCGAGAATCCAGGAGTTGCTCAGTCCACGAGACTGGGTGCTGAAGCAGTCCCAGTCTGGAACTGATGTCCTAGAGGATTCCGGGAACCTCTGTTTGGAGCCTGAAGAAGCTGGTTGCAGTATCAGTGAAGAAATGCAGTAGCTCCAGGACACAGGGACTTGCCAACAAAAGCAAAAGCAAA
>NC_022020.1:32456332-32512788 GCF_000317375.1 Microtus ochrogaster | reverse complement strand
AGAATCCTAATGCGTAAGCATCTGCAAATTCTTTTCCTGCAAGGAAAAGTGTTGCATGAGAGCTTCTTCCACGGGTGATGGGGGGAGCTTGCCACTTAGCTCCACTGCTCATCTCTGTAGCTGAAAGTTGAAGAAGAGAGAGATTAAAGACTAGAATGTTCTTCTCACCACCTACTTCTGTCTCACCAAAGAAGCAGGGTTGAAAGTGGAGGTGCTGGGAGGAGGAGAGAGACCAAAGTGAGCTGGCAAACCAGTGTTCGGCAAGTGAGTTCTCTTGGCAACATATTCCACTCGTTTGAACCAAGTTGTGTTGGTTTCTCTTCGTTGGATCCTGAGCTGGAAGAAGCACATTGAAAACTTGAAATCTGTGACCTTGTGAACTAGGAAGCACTGGAGACAGAAGAACGTTGACCGCAACGGTCCTGGAGGTGCAGTTGCAGGAGCTAGGATCTGAGCCTCGTGCCTGTTTGTCGAAGTCCTACTCCTTATCAAGCGGCTAGGCCTCTGGGTTCATGGTGTGTGTGATTGGTAAATGAGAAGACACATTATAAGTCAGTACAAACTGACTGAACACATCGTAATTTTATAAAACATCACTATCTATACCATTTTTTTTTTCAAGAAAAAAAAAATCAGCGCATAACCACAAAGACAACCAAAGATCTTTGAAGGAGGTTGGAGCAGAATTTCCTTTGATTTTCCTCTGTAGAAAAGGAAGCCAGGCGCTTCTGAGCACCAGCCCTGCCCTGGAATGGCTCCCCTGTCCCCCATAGCCGGCATACTTGCCTCTAACAGCCTCTGAGAAGACAAATGCTCCTGTGCTAGGCTGCAAATGGATTAAAGCCGTGCTGATCCTCATCTGTCAGAACAATTAACATGGGGAAAACACTTGCCCTACTTACAGCAGATGGAGGAGGGGAGGGCCGGGGAGTTCTGTGGTGTCGCTCATAAGATTAATGTGGCTCTATGGGCAGCAGAGAGCATTGGATTTATTTTCTGAACATTACATGGATTTACGGGGATGACAGCGTCGGCTAAAAGCAACAGACTGTGTTCCTAAAGGGTTTCTGTAGGGTACTGAGACATGTAAGAAGCTTGACTTGGGAGTGGGGTGGGGTGCATTGTGAGAGAGACAGCTAGATTTCTAACTGCAAAGCAGGACTTATTGCCTATTTTGTGTTCTCCTTACATTGAAGCTCTGTTGAATTCGAGGCTTAACAGGAACCTGGGTTTCCTAGAGGTTGTATAAATATTATTGTTGGACCTTCATGAACTAAGTGGGAAAGATAGAAGTGGCTTCGATCACTTGGAAACCACAGGTCTGTTTGAAGAAAGGCTTCAGACAATTAGAGATGGCTTTTGTGCTATGGGGTATAAAGAAAGAAACACACAATGCAGCAATTAAGAAGGAGATTTCTAAAAGGGTTTTAGTGTCCCCTGATAGAAGTGGCTTGGGAAAACATGGAGGTTAACACAGCAGAATAAAAGACAGCAGACCGAAAGACACTATTTACTCAAGTGCTGGATCAAATTTTAATTATAAGGAGCTTACAGAGCAACAGTTCCCGACCTTCCTGATGCTGTGACCCTTTAATAGAGTTCCTCATGGTGTGGTGTCCCCAACCATAAGATGATTTTCTTTGCTACTTCATAACTGCAATGTTGCTACTGTCATGAATTGTAAATATCTGTGTTTTCTGATGGTCTTAAGTGACCCCTGTGAAAGGCTCATTCAACCCCTCGAGGGGTAAGGACCTACAGGTTGAGGACCATTACTATAGAGAGAAGAAGCCAGCGGTTGGTATAGAGGTATAGCCTTCACTGGGAGGGACAGACCTGGGGACATTCGTGACTGCTGTTATTGGTGGGGTGGTTTGTGAAATTCTCTCTTTTCAGATGCCCTTCCCAAAGAGCCTCATGGGTAAATTTTCTACGGGGGGGGGGGGTTCTCTCTCTGTTTGCTGTCTTTTAGTTTCTAAAGTTTCCATTGCCCCTATTATGACTTTGTGTTGAAGGAGACATTTAGCCATTTTGCTGGAAAATCCTCTGCTCTCCAAAATCCTGTGACAAAGATTCCTTGTTTCTGAACCAGACCAACAGACATGAAGAGTCGCAGTTAAACGGTTGAGTATCAAGAACAAACAGACCCAGAGGGGGTTTTTCCAGTGTGCCCCCATGGCATTCTGTCTCACCAGCCTCTCTTTCCCCCCTCAGTCTCCCCTCACTACTCATAGCCCATTTCCTGCTTGGCTCCCCTTGGCTCCCAGGTGTGTGCTTTGGTTTGGAAGTCCCACTTCTGTCTCTTTCTATGCTAGCAATTGTTGGGACAATTGTTCATCTGGATGGTGTCCCCGGTCTGGTTTTGTTGTTTTTTTTTTTGTCTGTTGTTTTTTTCAAATTCTTTCACATGCTGAAGAAATCTTAGATGCGGGATTTGGAGGGGCGGGGCTTCTGTCCCTCTTTCTGTTTGAAAAACAAGGGAACATTTTAATGTTACAGCATATTTTAAGTTAATGGAGATAAGAAGCAACATAAATGTGATTAAGGACACTAGTATATAAACTTGATTGCATTTGTTCAGCCATTAGGACAATAATAGGAAGTCTGTGTGCTCACTTGGGACAATTCAGTCAAAACCCTACTAACTTAATAATACATACATATTATGCTAATAGCTTTTTAAAGAGTAAACATATAAGCTAAACACATTGAAAAGGTCCTGGAGACATCTAGTAGTTATTACAATCTTGATTTTGTTTTCTTGTGTGATCTCCATAATGAATGAATGAATGATTTTAATTGAGATGGTGGCTTACCGTTAATGCTGCTTGCAATTGTCTACAGAGCCAGAACCTTTGGCTTCAACATTGCCAGTTGTTTTTGGAGTCAGTGGCTGAGGTCAGTGGGTAAGCAGCGAGCCCTAGGTTTTCTTGGTGGGAAAATTTCCTAACCATTGCTCCAAGTCCATATTGTGTAATTGTGCAAACAGCACGGCCACCTCTGGGATGCTTGGTTTAGCTTTCCCATAGTTAACCGCTGCAGAGGGATTGATTAATGCTAATCTTTAACATGGGTCTATCGAGTACCTGCTTCCTGCCAGGCACAGTGCTGGGTGCCCTAGAAGCAGTCAAACACAATCTCCACTCCTCAGGCACTCACAGACCGAGGCGAGAAGCAAGACCACAGAGAACCTGTGAGTTGTGACATAACGAAACCAGAAGGGTTCTGGGAGTGACGCTGGAGCTGCCGGGCTGGGGAAGGAATCTGCTTTCCGACCCTGCTGGGGAATGTGGTAGCCTGAGGGTAGCCACTGGAAAGTGGTAGATGTTTTTCTTTTAGTGGGAGGGCATACATTCGTATCTCGGAGTGTTCAGTCTGCTCTGGAGAGCAGTTGGCAGAGAAAGAAGGCTGGAGGCTGGTAGCCAGTTCAGAACCCGGTTGCCTTGATCCAGGTGTGCAGTGGTCCCTGACTTAGGTAGGCAGATGATCCTGTCCCACCTGGCTCTTGGTCTAGTGCTCACAGTGATGGTGGGCATGCAGTGTACACTGTTCCCAGAAAGATTTTTTGAGGCGAGAACTACAGAAATGGGTAAGAATGAAAGTTACAGAGGAAGAGTTGGGAGAGAACCCTGAGCCTCTGACTTAGGTAGTCAAATGATCCTGTCCAACCCGGCTCCTGGTCTTATTTGTTCATTTAGTTAAACAGGATGATTGACAGGCAGCCTGCTGCATGTGTCGGGCGGGTAGGCTTGAAGGCAAGCTGAGTTTAGGGGTATAGAGTCTGCTCTTCTGGGGAAGCAGCTGAACATACAGGCCTGGAGCTTAGGGAGTTGTTGACCATTGTACCTGTTGGTTTTGGAGATGAGTGTTTCTATTCTTGTGTGTTGGGGAATATTCTAGAGCCGAAATAGTAACTGTCCTTGGCTCTAAGAACTATGCTGGTAAAAGGACCTTTGAATTCCCAGGTGCTGGCCTTGTGACTACAGAAGGGAGTCTTCCAAGTGAGGCTTAAGTGGTGGCTGCAGCCTGGTGTGATCGTCCTGATCCTTTTGTTCTTAGCAGGTGTTTACATTTTCAGGCAAAGAGCATTTAAGGATGATTTCTCGGGGAGAAATGTAAATGCAAAACGACTTACTTACCCAATATAACATACCTTTCTGAGAGAGAGATGGGATGGAGGGCAGGGACTATCTCTTGAATCTTCTAGTGGATCAATAAATTTCACTTTTCTTTTAATGATTAGCTTGTTGAAAATTAGCGCAGGATGTGGCTCTCAAGACTTGAGTGAAAGTGAGTTTGTTCCTGATGGTTGAGATCAGGGCCAGTAAAATCGGGCCTGTTTAAAGCAATAGTTTTCAGACTGTTTTCTTCCTTTTGAAACACTTCTTTTGTTTTTAATTATGTGTATATGTGTTTGGGGGGTGGTATGTGAGAGCAGGAGCCCTTGGAGGCCAGAGACATTGACTGGGTCTCTCTGGAGCTGGAGTTACAGGCAGTTATGAGCCACTTGATGTGGAAGATGGGAACTAAACGCTGGTCCTCTGGGAAAGCAGTACACACTCTCAATCGCTGACCCATCTATCCAGCTCCTCAGACTTTCTTCTTAAGTCAAGACCCATGCTGACCACACACTAAGGTGATATTAGATCCATCCGTGGCCTGTGACCTATGGGTTGAAAACATTCATGAAGACCACTCGAGGGGACAGAGAGGTTGGCATATCATTACCTCTTCCTTAAAGGAAAATAAAGTTTTAAGTGTATTTTAAAAAGTGCCATGTGCATGATCTTTAACTAATCTCCTTCCAGCAAATTTGCAGCCTCCCACAAATCTCACACAGGCTCCTGCATGCGTTTGGAACAGGTTAAACAAGGCTTTCGAAAGGAAGCCCAGTGGCTTGTCCCCTCTGTAAAGTCATCTTAACTCCTATGTCACCATTATCCCTCCAGTTTGAGTGGCTAATCGCATACTTACCACAGTGATCTCATTTGCATTATCCCTGTCAAACGTGTCACTCTGTGAATAGCTAAATGAACTTAGTCTTCCTGGAATGTACCCAAATGCTGAGAACCATTTAGGACCTTTCAAACCGATCTGGTCTATTAACTCTGTCTTGAGATAAGCAGAATAAATAAGTCCCTGCAATCAAAGGGAAGCTAATTGTAGCACCTCTCCCCGGCTCTGTGTCATCAAAGCCTGGCTGTCTCAAGCGTGCCCTAATGGGGATCATGATTTTGTTTGTTCTGCGTCTCATAATTCTTGGTTCAGTTTACATTTGCACTGTTAATATTCATTTTCCAAAATTTGTTGACATGGCTATTCATTTTCAGGAATATTAATTCATTAGCATTTCCCTTTCAAGGACAGATCTGTGCATGTCCACTGTAAGGAAACAGCACAGGAGCCAGGGGCCAAGGCAGTGCAGTCAGTCACCTTACCCATGCGTTTTCATCCCCCTCCCTAACCAGGGTTGACAACCTAGCTGCTATGAGCTGGTGGTTTTCCGGTACCCATCTGTGCTCACACAAAATGCGTACTTATTTATGTGGTGAACATTTTTATGGAAATTAAAGCTGTATATTTCAAACTTAAAAAACAAAAATCAGGGGTTGGAGAGATGGCTCAGCGGTTAAGAGCATTACCTGCTCTTCCAAAGGTCCTGAGTTCAATTCCCAGCAACCACATGTTGGCTCACAACCATCTGTAATGGGGTCTGGTGCCCTCTTTCTGGCCTGTAGGCATACACTCAGACAGAATATTGTATAAATAATAAGTAAATTTTAAAAAATTAAAAAAATTAAAACTAACAGGCTTTCTCTCAAGTTTCGGGAAGATTTTTTTAGCTATGAAATGTAAATATACCAGTGCATTCATTTAGTCTGTTGTAGGTGGACTTCAGTGAATTTCATTTTTAGGGTTTTGTTTTGTTTCATTAGTCGAGTGCTGTGATATACACTTTTGGAAATATGTCCTAGAACAAGGAAAGTGGTAGATTTAAGGTAGAGCTACGTAGTTGTCAAACACTGGTGATCTGTACCAACAATCTGGGCACAACTCACGACGATTCCTCCCAAGCTTCACCCGCAGGCTGGGATTTATTAGTCAAACCCAGTCAAAAAGAGACTGGGGAACAGGCTCAGAGTATCAATCCCGGTCACCATTTTTATATTATCGTCTCCCTATACCCCCGCCCCAACCTGAGCCAATTTATGTTAAATGCTCTCACTCTGTCTTAGTATGTGCATGTGCGCACACACACACATACAGGCTCATATGTGTGCTTGCTCGCCAAGCAGGCTAGACTGGGCACACAGTAGCTTCAGCGTTTCTCTTGCAGACTGAGCATCCAGCAAGCTTCTGTGTTTCACTTGCATCTGCTTCACTTGACCACCACTAAAAATTCAAGTACTTGCCACTCTACCTGACTCTTTACAAGTGAGTCAGGGGAACTTTATCCTCTGAGCCAGCTCCCCCCCCCCCATCTTTCTCTTACCATTTTGAAAAGCAGCCAGCTGAACCAGATTCTCCTTCATGGCAGTGGCGAATGCTCTGGACGCATTTTGCGGTTCTCGTGGATTTCTGCAGCGTTGCTTTAGCTCATCCTCACGCTCTGCGTGCTAGCCTACACCTTCTTTCGCCCTCCTTTTGCTATTGTCACCACCTAGGAAGGCTGGGGATTGGTTATGCCGCCAAAGTTGGCTGCTGAGGTCCTCCTGCTCCTTTCTCCCAGCCTTGCTCAATTCACACACACCAAGGGCACTCAGGGTAGCAGTTGGGACGATTATAGCTATTTGGGGATAGACACATGAAATAAGACAAATGTTCTAGATCCTTGACTTCCATCATTCGGTGATGTTCACTCAATAATTAGTCCAACAGACCAGCTGTTAGGAAAGGAATATGCTGAGGAGCAAAGGGGACATCATGTTGTCCTCGAGAATTTGCTTTTGGATTAAGAAGAGCTTCTACTCTGCAAAGAAGATACTAGTGGTAAAGGGAGTGTCTCCATTATTACTTGGTATTTGGTCTTCCTCGGGAGCACATTGATTGAGGCAGTAAGTATAGACATTGTGGGATACTTCTATCCAAAGCCTTACAGAATTAGAAAACCTTCATGACGATTTTGTTTATCTGAAAGAACAGATAAATAGTTATTATTGGAAAACAAAGGTAAGATTTTTTTTATGTGCCAGTAGACATTATAATACTGTTACCTAAAGTCATGTTAAAGCTGAGCATGGTAGCTTACAGCTGTAATCTCAGCATTTGGGAGACTTAGGCAGAAAGATAGTCATGTGTTTAAAGCTAGCCTGGGCTGTGGAGTGAGACCCTGTCTTGGACAAACCAAAATAGATGGGGATAGGGGTACATAATACAATGTGTTTAGCTCTAATTATTCGGTAGTACTAGGATAAGCATTAAATAAACTACAAAGTAAAGAGTATAATTAATATATGTAATGCAATTCTAGGTAACTAAAAGCTTTAAAAATTGACTATATTTAAAAAAACACACTAAAGAAAATCTGACTATTGATTTGACCTAAGCATGTAACAACTTTCTAAACAAAAAAGCAGAGGAAAATGTGCACATTTAAGGGTTTGTGAAATAAATGTAAAAAGATGAAACAGTGTTGCTAAAAATGCTGCATAAATGGAGAAGGACATTTGTATGTACAGTGGTCAGTACTGAAAATTAGCACCCTATCAAAATGGGCAGAGACCACAAAGAGATAAATAACTCCGCATGTTCATCAGATTCATATAACCTCTTGTAATCAAGGAAATTAAGACGAACTATCATTTTGAAATCAAAGCCCCCCCCCCATGAACCTCACCACACTTGGCTTTATGTGGAGCTGGGGATTGACCTTGGTGTTGTGCACACAGGGCAAGCCCTCTACCACCTGAACTACAGCCCCAGCCCTAAAACTTCCTGACTATAGTATTATACAGGGATGAAATTTGTCCACTTGTTTAGTAATTGTCTAAATTGGTGATTTGCCAAGTTGTAGCATATCAGATACATTGAATTAATAGGAGCATTTAGACATAACTGGTTTTTTTTTTGTGTGTGTGTGTGTAGGGGGGGAGTTTATAGTCTAATTCATTCTAGGCTTATGTTAGTTTCAGAAGTAGAAAAACAACATTATTTCTCCCTACCATTATAGGGGAACAAGCCTGCTTCAAAGTGGAGGTCATGTACAAGACAAAGAAAAAATTTTCTAGTTATATAGCTACAGGAAATAGCAACTTGCAGCAAGCCCAAGGAAAGGGAGGATGAAACATACCAGAGTCTAAACCTTCAAGTTACATTCAGTAACTTGAAGAAGTGCACTATTGCCTGGGTGCTTACTTACATGACTTTGTGGTCACAGATGCAGAAGCTGGCCAGTCACTCTGAATGTTGTCTCAAGTGGCCAAAGGGTCAGTGTCTTATTGCTGTGAAGAGACACCATGATCACAGCAAGTCTTATGTAGGAAAACATTTAATTGGGGCTGATTTACTGTTTCAGAGGGTTGGCTACTCCATTTTTGTCACTGCGGGAAGCATGGCAGCATGTAGGAGGCATGGTGCTGGAGAAGTAGCTGTATCGGAATTCTTTATCGAATTTGCAGGTACAAAGCCTTGGCCTGGCTTGAGCATTTGAAACCTCCAAGCTCACCCCTAGTGACATACTTCCTTCAGCAAGGCCACACCTCTTAGTGCTACTCCCTTGGGTCTATGGGTCCCATTTTCATTCAAACCACAGTCAGTGTTAAGGCAGGGGCCTGCTTGTGTGAACTGAGCAATGCTCACTTGGTATGAACTGTCTATTAATTGGCACATTTCTATTCTCTTCTCTTCTTGAACTTAGAGAAATGATATTAGATAGTTTTATGATATTTTTTTCTTAGATTATAATTCTTTTCCTTCCTGAGACTCCATAGTATCAAAGGCCATCACTCAGCTTTCAGATCGCTTCCCATCTTACCTTTTTCTAGGTCCTGCACAGATGATTGGACAAAAACTGAAAGATGGGTCATGGCATCCTTGACCCAGAGGGGGCATTCCTTCTCTGTAGGTTCCTGTCATAGAGTAAGCACTCAAGCTTCAGGACTCATGGTGTGAAAAGTAGGTCAGATATCTTTGAAGCTCTTGGTTCCTAGAACCCACACAGTTTCCAGAGTTCCTTACTTAGTCTTGGGAGCTGCCCAATTACTACCTGTGCAGTGATACTTGACACAGAGCCTCCAATTTGGTTTTTTGGCTTAAAGAGGTTTCTACCTTCTGCTTCTACATGCATTGTTGGTCTTTGTTTGTTGGCTGATTGCTTGACCAAAGCTTAATACATGTTGTGATAGAGATGCAAGCTAATGAGTACAGAGTGATAAAACCTCTTCTTCCTTTAGTCATTAGGTTCTAGGCTCTTTGTCGGATGGGAAATTAGCTTCAACCATGTGGTAATCATGCTTTGAAAACCTTGTCTCTGGCCAGGTGGTGGTGGCGCACGCCTTTAATCCCAGCACTCGGGAGGCAGAAGCAGGCGGATCTCTGTGAGTTCGAGACCAGCCTGGTCTACAAGAGCTAGTTCCAGGACAGGCTCCAAAACCACAGAGAAACCCTGTCTCGAAAAAAAAAAAAAAAAAAAAAAAAAAAAAAAAAAAAAAAAAAAAAAAAAAAAAAAGAAAACCTTGTCTCTGGAGTTTTCTTGTGGACGTAGCAGTTGTGATTAGAACTAACTGTTCAGGACGTGGTCAGGCTTCCACCACAAACCGGAAATGGGCTCAGGCATGCATCCAGCATATTTGACATCAAAGTCTGGGCAATGCATTTACCCAGTACTTCAGTGGAGTCCCAGGTCATGATACAGAAAACTCAGTAAAAGAGCCAAGCATCTACTCTTTAGGTGACCCTCCCAAGCTTAGAGTTCTTGATAGCACTTGGTCTAAAACTCCCTGGATCTGGTCATCGGGATCCAAATGCACTTAAATGTCAGCATCGCTGAGGCTCTTGTGGAGTGGAGCACACTAGCTATGACGGCTTACACTCTAAATAAAAACTTTCATAGAGGGACTGCAGTCTCTAACAAGACTTCTTTCGTTTTCGTGTAAGACAAGACCTCACTGTGTAACCCTGGTGACCCGAAACTCGCCAGGTAGACCAGGCTGGCCTTGAACTCACAGAGATTCCCTCTGCCTCTGAGGGTGCTAAGATTAAATGTGTGTACCACCGTGCCCAGCACTAACATGGTTTTCGGTCAGACTTTATAAACAGAGGTGGGCCAATAAAGTGTGATCAGGGTAACTTGAAGGCGTCAAGAAGGGAATAACCTGAAATGAGTCATGTAACATTTTTAACAAGCTCATAACATACGATACAATAAGCCTCCTCATGCTCCCATGTCCCTAGGTTTTGGGGTAGAGTCAATATTAGCACCCACAGGACAGGTGAGGAAATAGGGTGTGGCGAGAGACTGGGCACTGAGGTAGTTTAGTGACTGATACCAAAACAGCTGTCAAGCTTCCTTTCATTTGTGCAGAGCGGTTTTTACAGAAGTGTGACTTCTTGGCCTAAAAAAATAGAAAATGATCTACTGCCTCATTATACAAGAAAAGTGGGGTTCTACCATGGAGCAGAAAGTCCAATCAAAGACAAGAAGGAAGATGAAACCTTGAAGAAAAGAACCAATTCTATCTCATGATTGTTCTTTTTTAAAAGAAGTGGATGCCATAATGATAGGAAATAATTAAGGTGCCACATTAATTCTCTTTTTAAAAAATGTTGTGTTCGTGTGTGTGTATGTGAATGATGTGTTCTATGCAGGTGCATATGTGCATAGTATATGTGGAAGTCAAATGACAGCCTTGTAAAGTTGGTCTCTTCATCCGTCTGAGAAGACTTTACCTACCTTTATCGCTCAGACTCCTCATGCTGACTACTCTGCCCATGAAGATCCTGGCCTGCCTCATAAAACAAATAACAACAAAACCCTTTGTGCATCTTGCTGAAAATCCTATGACATTTGCTGCAGAGTTTGGGGACTGTGGTTCATCTGTGTAATCCTATCGTTGTAGCTGTAGCCAAAGTACCAGAGACTTATCATCCCAGAAGAAATTACTCTGTTTAGCCAAAGTGAAGCTGGGCAATGCATAATAGCTGGAAGAGAGTGTAAGTGGCATCATTTGTGCCAATCTTGCGCACTTTGCTAGCTAGTCTCTAAATTGCCTCTTGTTGTCCGAAGAGCTACGATTAAAGAAATGAGGCGTTTTCTTTTCTAGACAGCCCTTCGGTTGTTCCTGCAAACACTCGTGCAGGAGAACCTGGTTGCAAAACTTTTTATTTTTCTTCTAGGGCAACTCACCTCAGAAAGCAACTGAAGCCTGCCCATGTGTCTTTCCGTGGGCACTGACATCTTTTGATCTTGTGCACTAAAAGCCTTAACTCTATACCTGAGCAGTCTAAAGGGGTCGGAATGAGAATATTCTTTTCTGGAAGCAGCCTTCATCTCTCCCCATCCATCTAAGCCGGACTGTTCCTAGGATGCTTGTCATTGCCTCTTCCAGGTGGGGGAATGACAACCAAGGTTTTGGAACAACTGGGCATTGGAAAGGACCTGTAAGGAAATGTGTTTCAAAGAGGCAGGTTTATTTTTTAGACCTTATTCTGTTCATTGCTTTTTTCCTTGTTTTTCA
The DNA here is from genome assembly GCF_000317375.1 of Microtus ochrogaster. NCBI lineage: Eukaryota > Metazoa > Chordata > Mammalia > Rodentia > Cricetidae > Microtus > Microtus ochrogaster. The sequence continues at coordinate 32,501,113 of NC_022020.1, read as the reverse complement.
TTTTCCTTCTGGGTTTCTTGGCTTCCTGAAGAATGGCTGTTGGTGTGGTATATATGGTGTTGCCATCTGCTGTGTTCTTCCCTCCCCTTTGGGTTTATTTCCTTCCCTCTTCCTCTCTTCCTCCTCTCTTCTCACCCATGAAAGTCAGACATAACACCAATCAGTGTCTCCTCTTCCTCTGGCTCTGAGACAGAGGGCGGTGACTCTGGGATGGGGACATCTCCAAAGTTTCTGTTACATAGGTACTGAGAGGCTCTGGAGCTGGGGATGGGGGTGAGGGGGCAAAGGGGGCTTGTCTTCAAGCCTTGTTTGCCCAGCTTACTGTGTCTACTGAGTCTCCTGCAGAATGTCACAGACGCTGTCGCAGCCCGGGCAGATGCTTCCTCCTGACCCAGTCTGCATTCAGCTTTGCACACTGTAAGGCATACAGTGCAGGCCAGGAAAGGAGCTTTGTGAGCAAGGTCATTGTAGCTCCAAGTTCTTCTGTCCTCAAATCCAGATCTATTTGCTCCGCCTCTACCCATTACGAGGGCTAGCACTACAGACAGATTTGCAAACTATGTATTTGCTGTTAGTTGTGCCTCCGTTCAGACTTGGACGGTTTTGCATACAGTGTATTGTAGAATTTCAACCTGCCACAGGTCAAAGCTTGATGTGTCTTATGATTTACACCACAGGCTTGTTATCGCCTTTGCTGTGAGGCAGGACCTCACTATGGAGCTCAGACTTGCTTCAAACTCAAAATCCCCCTCATCCTCCTGGGTGATGGGATTATAGACGTGCGCCACCATGCCTGGTTTATACTTATCTTCCAGCATATTTCAATGAAATATAGCTTATTTTTTTTAAAACAAGCTTTTTAAATGTGTGTATTTTTTTAAATCTTTTTTCATTGGTTATCATAGGGAACAAGTTCAGGTGTTTTGTTTTTGTTTCTAGTCTCCCCGCCCCCAGAAAGTGTCAAGGAACAGGGCACATGATGCAGTGGAATGAAACGAAATGGATGTGAAAATTCGCTTAGCATCTGGATTTATCTGGAAAAGGCACATTTTCAGCAAAATTTTTAGGTTTTACTCGTAGGTATGAATACCTTCGAACTCCCTAGTTGCCATGGTGATAAACATGTACAGTATAAATAAGCTAGAAATAGGCTTGACTGGGCTAGCCGTTGGCTTACTTCTGCACCAGGTGTGTGAAGTGCGTCACAAGAAAACTTGGTGGCGGCTTTTCCTGAAAAAGACGTGATAATCTTTGTACACTTTTGGTGAACATAAAATTGCCCCAAAGAATGTAATTCCTATAATAAGTCAGGTTCATTAATTTAAAAAATATTGGGTCCATGGGAAACTTTTGCATGATTTGAGGTTCCTCTAAGATGACCATTGAGAGACAGAAGTTGGTAGTGATAGATCCAGTTTCTCTGTCCCAAGAGAGGGGAAATAGACTCCAAAGAGTCCAGATATTTGATCCAGACATTCAGATTTAAGGCGTAGGTTCTCTTTATTTCTCTACACAAGCCGATTGACCTAGAGAAAGGGATGTTATGAGGTTGGCCTAGGGGAAGGGACGTTATGGCTTCGGGGCTCCATTGCTCAGAGTCTACGCCCAGCTCCATGACTCTCCTTCTCTGAGCCGTCAGCCCCTGGCCCTGCAGGTGTGTCACCGCCTCTGTTCTTGGCTGCCGCACACTGGGAGATAAAGTGTGATTTCTGTGCTCTGGTTGCTGTTAGGGGTCAGTCCCAGGACTGAATGAAAAGCAGCGGGACGGGTGCTGGTGTTGTACGGCCTCTGGTCGTCTGTCTCACACACAGAGAAACGCCCTCTCTCTCCTCTGGTCGCCCCCACCTTTTGCCCCAGTGCATGCTGGCGTAAAATGAGAGACCATCACACTGCAATGGATTCTGACAGGCTACACTCTGAACTCCCAGGCAAGACCACACTTGCGTGAACTCAGGGAAAGGAGAGTCCCCCCCTGTCTAGAACGGTCTCCCAGGAGAGTGATTCCAGAGCCCTGCCCACCTTCTGAGATGTAGCGAGCTTCCCTGTTGGGAAAGGCGTTTACAGTAAGCCCGAAACCTTCAAGCTGAAATGTAAAACCATTATCAGCTGCTGCATAGGCTGCTAGGACTTGGAGTCCACCCTGTGCTCGTCAGCTGGGGTGATTAATTTGTCCTCCCTTCCCCCACTTGAAGTAGAATAATCTCTTTCAGCTTTGGTATGCTTTCCCGGGAGCCCAGGATGAAGCTTGGTGTCGTGTATGTGCTCCCTCTGCATTGAGGGCTGATGAGCAGACTCACCGAATGGCTTCACATCCCTAATCCCACGTATCCGTCTCAGCATGAGCTTTGCGTGTAAGCCGTAATTTCACTAATGCTACCTCATAATCTGCGTCTCAGAACTTTGTCTCATGGTAACTCTTTGGGCGAGAAAAGACTTCTCCGGAATAGCAGATAAAAATTCTCCAAAGTCCTCTCAAACTGCTGTGTTGAGTCCTCTATCAAGTGATGGACAGTGTGAATCTCTTCAGAGGGAGGCTCGGTTTGAACAGTGTGAGCCCTTCTTTAATTGTTGTGACTGCAGTTTCTCCTCGCTGCTACCCTGAGACTCTCATTTGCTATCTTTATCGAGGTTGGAAGCATCCTATTTCTAAACAGCCTAGAATCATCTAGAATGCTTTAATATTTTCCTGCTCTCAGCAAATCAACTAAAGCAGCTTTAGGGGCCCCTTGCATTTGCATTCTAGTGCTGTGTCTAAGAGGAGGTCAGAGTGGGCAGAAAATCAAGGACTTCTTTCCTTGTGGCATGTTTTATCTGATGGTCAGGCTGGGGTTTGTGAGCTTCAGAAGATACACAGACTCCCCTCGCCCCATCCTCTGCTTTATTATTATTATTATTATTATTATTATTATTATTATTATTATTATTGTTATTATTATTATTATTTAAGAACTACAGGAGAATTAAGATTGCAAATGATCCTATGTGACTGGAGGACAGCCATGCCATTTCCAACGCTGTGTGAAGGACAAGTATCTTGTACGAGGCTCTGTCACCATGGTGGGCATGGGTCTGGGAGAAGCTTGCAGTGTTTGCCTACTGCTGCTGTTCTTGGCTCAAATTCAGGGCTTTGCCTTACTCAGGGAAAGTCACAAACAACCCATGCATCTGTGTGTGCGAAGGAATGGTCCTTTCCCCGAATGGGTACACTCCCCCACCACCACCACAGTGGGCGCTTACTAGGCTGTTTCTTCTCAGGGTGTTGGGGAGTGCTGTCACAGCAGAAGGGCAGAGGTTCAGGAGACCTCCCTGTGTCTTCTGTTGCCTTGCCTGTAGTCAGTGAGTTCTGCTACTATGCCTACTATACTCTATTAACTTCAGAGTTGGCCTGGGAACTCAGAAGAAGCTGGGGGCAGGGGGGCTGATGATTTTGTAAGAATGCACACTGGCAAGGCTGTAAATGATAAAATGTAAGTAAAGGGAAAGGGAGGCTCCATGCTGACAGTTAAAATAATGCTGAGCTGTTGCAAGCCTGTCCACACTGCTATTATGTTGCGGTTTCTAGATACAAAGTAGGAGGACGGGCTGGCTTCGCGGGAGCCGGGAGACGCAGTCCTTACAGGAAAGGGCCTGGAATGCTGTCTAGCCAGACGCCAACCACAGGCTTCTGTGGCTCACTTGCCCTGTGTTGCAGCTCTGGCAGCGTTGTCATTTGGCAAGTGATGGAGAAACACATAGGCCCTGGGCCGATTAGTGTTGGCAGATGGTGGTGGAGGGCGGGGGGTACCTGCTTCGGTGGGTGTGTGGCTCACTTGCGAGAACAAATGAATTCCAGGTCGAACAGCCTTTGTTTGGTTGTAGCATTTAGGCTGTCTTTACCCACATTACATAGAGCCCCCCTCACCCTCTTCAGGCACCATTGAAGCAAGACCAGTGAAGCTTGCTAGAGGAGTTTTATCTCCCTGGGTATACTGTATAGAGATTACATATAGGCTTATTTATATTCTCTAGAATGCTTTCTAAACAGGGACAAGAAAACAAAATATGTTCATGAGGGGGGAGGGGAACATGAAAAAGCTACCTGAACGCCACACGGAGATAACCTGGGAATGTGGCTTACATTTCAGGACCTTTTATCCCAGAATTACAAGTAGATATTTTAAGCAAAAAGTGTTCTTCATTAAACATATTATTTCACATAAACTACATTAAGTATATTTGTTCATAGAAAAAAACCTGCCAGCTATGTGCAACAGATGTGATCTATAGGTAGTGTAGGTAAGGAGAATGCATGTTCTTTCCTTTGAATTTTAATTTTTTTTCTTTATTTATTGAATAAATATTATCCTCCTCATCCACTGGATATTTTCCAGATTCCCGATGTTTCTGCCACCACAGAACCCTCATGGCAAAATCACTCACCCAAAACAGAAACGAGACCAAATTCATGATGTTAGGTACTATCAAGTTGTGGTAAAAAAAAATTAAATAAATAAATAAATAAATAAAAGAATAGAAAATTGTGTGACAGAGAGAAAACTCATCCCTGGTGGTCAGCAGTGGATAAGTGGAGATAAAAGAACCAAAGGAATGTATTAATCCTATAGGAAATAGTAACCTCCAAGTTATGGGGTTTGTGTGTTCCTACCAGAGCAGGAGTATGTCGGTGTGCGTGCACACATGGGCATGTGTCTGTCTGTCTGTTTGGCAGCCTGGTGCCCCATGCCTGTCGCACTGTCATCTGTGCCGCTCATCCCTTTTGTCTTTACTATCACGAGCAGACGTCCGTGTCCTAGATTACAATACAGTCGCGGTTTCCTTTTTCCGTTGTTGAGACACTGTCCGTGAAGCTCATTTTGAGGTTACTGGGTATGTTTTGAGTATCCCTCCCCCTCTGAAAGATGGGGGGGGGCGCAGGAAGTGGGGTGTGGACTGGGCATGGTAGGGTGACTCCTCTTCCCAGGTTCTGAAGGATTATTGTGCTTTGCTGTGCCTTCCTGCCTACCTGCTGGCCCAGTCACGACAGGGAGCTGCTCGTTGAATCCCCTGTGTTGAAAGGCGCAGTATAGATTACTGGGACTAGTGTGAGCTAGGCACCTGTGTGGAGACTCACTTTGATTGATTAATCGGGGATTGTGTAAACTGAGAGACAGCAGAGTGACCTTCCAAGTTCAATTTTGTCTTGACAACTCTTAGGGAATTTTTTTTTTTAAAAAAAGGAAGTCATGTGACCATGATGACCTTAGTGGTCAAGCAACGCTGCTAACTCATTGGCAGCTAGTTTCGTAGTCAAGAATCTCACCTGCAGCATTTTGTTCAACCCTCAGAGCTCTGTGTGCATGAACATTGTCCCCATTTTACAGGTGAGTAAAGTAAGGCTTCAAAAAGTAAAAGGTTCCTCATCTGTTCTTCTGCTTTTCCCATCATCTGTCCATACTCTGCTCTTCCCAGTCTTCTTCCTGTTGCGAGGTCAAGGTGACCTCGGTGGGCTGATACTGACTAGGTGAGGGTCATTTGAAAGGAGAGAAGACTTGAACCCCGAGCCTTTCCCGTTTTCTATCTGCTTGCTGTCACTGAGGCTGTTGGCACGGCTCCTTCGAGACAGGAGTTGAAAGTCTGTCTCCTCTCCCCTGGCCAACAGCTTTGGATTAGCTGTACCAGAGAGCTGGGAAGTGGCCTATCAGTCAGCATGCCTGGGGGAGGTCAAGCCAGCCAGGGCTTGCCTGTGCCCTGACTGGAATAGGAGCGTGTCCTGGCAGCAAGCCCTTGACAAGTATTTTATTCAAATGAAATAATGCATGTTAAGAGAGCTTTAAGAAGCTGGGAATACATTTGCAATAATTGTCCTGAATCCTCAAGGAGTCACCATTGTAGCTGTGCCTGTGCTTTGAAAGTCAAAAACTACCTCTAGCTGCACATGAAGCACACACAAGCCCTGAGCTGCATGCGAAGCCCCGTGTGTGTGTGTGTGTGTGTGTGTGTGTGTGTGTGTGTGTAGTGTGGCCGAAGCCCCGTGTGTGTGTGTGTGTGTGTGTGTGTGTGTGTGTGTGTGTGTGTACGTGTGCAGATGTGCAAACACATGCTCTCCAGATCTTCACCTGCTTTTCCCAAGAAAAGTCATTGTTCTCCTTCCACAACACCAGGGTCCTTCCGAGTGCTTCAGCCATCACTGTAAGCCTACATTGGCCCATTCGGATCTGTGGCATGTATTGACTATTGCACCATTAAAAGTACTTGGTTTTCTCTAGAATGGGGAATTCAATACCTGCTAAATTGGATCGATATAAAAATTTACGAACATTGCAGTCCTTGTTGAGGAACTTGTTACTCAACGTCCGTGTGATTCTCTGCGGGGGTTTCTGCCCCAGGGATCACATCCGTATTTAGTGTGTGCTGAAATATTCATGTTCCCTGATTAGCTGGGCTTAATTGCCGGATCCTCGTTCCCTCCATGGTGTGTCATTAGGGCGCAGCCACCTTGCAATGTTAGCAGGGACAGCCAGTCTATTGCGGTATTTTTATTTTGTATGAATGTGTTTCCAAAACTCTTTGTACATCACTTAATTTTGTGTTGTCATAAAAATTAAACAAGTCAAAATTTGTGTAGTGGAAAACATTGTTGCTAATATTTAATAGTTATAGAGTATTACACAGTACATTTAAAGAATATATATATTCCACTGTTCAGACTTTTTTATATTTCAATATCAAATGGTGAAAATAATCATTATTTAAGAAGAACAATTGTTTGTAAGGATGTGGTTTTACAGGGATCTGGGGACACTGGTATGGATGCCTGCCTTCACAGGTGGTATCCGGACCTTGGACTGGTGACTTGGCACCACCAGCTGTGTAATACACCCTTACCTAATGGTGTCCTGGTGCTTCCATGATGAAGGGGCTTTCCGAGAACTGAATTTCAGCTGAGGTTCGGAAAGTAACTCAGAGGCCATTGGCCTGTCAAGGGAATTGGCAGGAAAATTGAAAAGAGAAAAAGCTACTGCATTCGGAGTTGACTAAGGGCAGCAGAAAGTGATTTGCTTGCAGTGTGCAATCTTGTAGATGATGCTTAATGAGTTTTAAGTTTCAAGACTGAACAGCCTTTCTCAGACTCCGACCCAGCAGGTGCCCCTAGCTGGAATCCTAACAGCAAATAGGAAGCCACCAAATGGGCCTGATTGTATCCATCTGGCAGAGAGCACTGCCCTTGTGCCAGGGATTTTGTTCTTTGTGTGTCTGAATCAGAGCTCCTGCCGCGTGGAGGGTCTAGGAGGGGTAGCTGAATGAGGCTGCTTTCCGGCGCACTTTGTCCCTGCCCCTTGCAAGGACAGCTGGGACATGTGCGATCATTCACTACCCACAGAGATAGGACATACAAAGCAATGTGCAGCCAGGTTAAAGCCTGGAGGAGTCTTAGAGACATGGCACTATAAACCCATCCTCAAAGCCTTAGAACAAGAGTATTAGAAGGCAGGGAGAGATGCAGATCCACAATCAGCTAAGTGTTCCATCAGCACCACAGAAAGGCTCACCTTTCCCTCCCTGCTTTTGCCTGAGGGTGCCACAGATCTTGGCACTACACCACCAGTACAGATATTTCTTCTCTACCCAACCACATGAATGTACAAGAACATTCATATTTAGGTGTTCCAAAGGCAAGAGAGCAATGACACACCAAGTCTGGAGCTTCCATGAGGCACACAGTGGAGTAGACATGAAGCTAGCTTATCTGTCTAGCTTAGCTAGCTGCCCTTGGGCCGTCTTCCTACCCAGCCTCCACACTTCAATTTCCTCAATGTCTGAAGAAGGGATGATGTCTGCCACTGAGCATCACCATGTGGGGATTAAATGAGATGCTGTATGCAGTGTGTTTGGTAGAATACGATGACGTGTGGAAAGAGAACATTCTGCCAACAGTGTGTGTTCAGCCAATGTTGCACTTGTTTTTTACCCTTGAATGAAGAGGTCACTGTGTAAAAGAAAGAGTTGGCATTATCTATCGTCTTCCATAAAATGTAAGACCAAAGTGTGTCATTATATGGAGGACTGAGGCAGAATGAGGACAGTATAGAATTTGTATATGGAAGTTTCCCTGTCCCAACTGCCTGCTCCCAAACAACTGACACAGAGACTTAATGTAAATTATAAACGCTTGGCCAATAGCTCAGGGTTATTACTAACTAGCTCTTACATTTTAAGTTAACCTGTATTTTTTATCTATGCTCTGCCATGTAGCAGTACCTTTATTAATATCATTTCCTGCTCTCTCTGTGTGTCAGCTGGCGACTCCAGATTCTGCCCCCTTTCCTCCCAGCATTCCCCTAGTCTGTCTCTCCTGCCTAACCTTGTTCTATCCAACTATTGGGTAGTCAGCTTCTTTATTAAACCAATCACAGTAACATATATAGTCACACATTGTAAAGGAATAGTCCACAGCAGAGATTCCCTTATCCCACAGTAGAACAGAAGCAGAGGCATCCTGGGAATGAATGACACAGCTTATACAAACACCTCCTGAGACAAATAGGTACAGGAGGAAGGACAGCACCCTCAAAGTGCTCCCTGGATGAGGTCACCCACACAGGGCAGGAAGACCAGCACAGCCTATGGTAGGGAGTGCCTAGTGGTACCCATACTGAAAAGAGATGCTTCACATGACACAGTCCTCCATCCCTGCCATGTTGCTGGAGGCTTTGATCCTTCAATGACTGGGCTGTCCAAAGGCCTACGTCCCAGGAGAATGAGCCAAGTGACAGAGGTAGAGTTTAACAGCTTAGACACAAGCACTGGAGGATGATGATGATGATGATGATGATGATGATGATGATGATGATGATGATGATGATGATGATGGTCATATTGTGTTGTATCAGAGAATACCTGCTTAGCTCAACAGAGCGGGCTTTAGTTTGCCCCTTATTGTTAATAAAAAGCAGAATGGAGGCAAGTGCTCCCAGAGGCCACTCATCGCCTTGTAGGGCTGATGGATTCTAAGGGCATTTTAGAGAGCATGATACCCTTTGTCTCCTGCCGATAATATACGGGGCTGCGTATCTGCTTAGCATGGAAAAACCTCCAGGAGAGTCGGTCTGCTTAGTCCTCACTGTGTCCTGGAGCTGGACACCTTAGCTGCCTCATCCTTACTCAAGGAACAGACTGTCCAAAAATACCAACTACCTAGCTTGACTATTCCCCTGTTGCCAAATGTCCAGGTGGTATAGCTGCATTTGGGTGCCCGCGGCACAGAGTCAACAACCTAGAGAACTGGGACTTTTCCTCCTAGAGACATGAGAATGTATGCATTTGTCACCTGTGTGTTCTAAATCCGAATGTATATAGACAGTGACAAGGTTCCATGCCAGCTTCACAGACAGGACTATTGAGATGGCCCAGAAGGTAAAAGCACTTGTCACACAAACCTGGAAACACAAGTTCAATGCCCAGAACCCACAGTGGATAGAGAAGACTAATCCTTCGTGTTTTCCTCTGTCTGACCTTTGCACCCATGTGGGCCACCACATGTGCTCACCCTAACTCATACAGGCCCAAATAATAAGATGATGATGATGATAAGATAATAATAATCCATTAAGTAAAAATGTTTAAAAATTCACAGAGATCTAAGAGACGACATTCAAAGCCTTTTGACTTGGTGGAATTCAGGACTGGGCTGCCTGTGCCAGCATCGAGCACATAGAAGCTTCTCTCTCCCTGCTAACTTTAAACTTGACAGACAAACAGGCATGCACATGTGTTGAGAGCTCCCCAGGACTGTGGGGGGCGGGCAGGGGACCGCCTGTTGGCAGTGCTGCCTTCTGCGCTTTTGTTGAGAAATGGTCAACAGTGAGCTCATTTTTTTCTCTCTTCCTTCCATCAAAAGGGCCAGAGGACTGAGACAATAAAGAAACAGCCTGTTTCAGTTATTATTCTCTTTCTGGACTTTTTATTGTCTTCTTAATACAAAAATAACTCCCTTTAAAAATATCCACTGAATTAAAAATACTGAAAACAATTTCGAGCCACCCAGAGCCCGCTGGGTGTCCATTAGAATGCCTTTTCCAATTTATCGTTCGAGTTGCATTTCGTTTCTCTCATCATCATGCATGTAAACTCCTTTTAAGCGAAGTTTTTGCCCATGGAAAACTCATGCAGATTACTGTCATGCAGTCTAGGGTATGGCAGTATGCTGGGCTATGCTTTGCGGTGCTAGGCGCTCTGTGCAGCCTTTAGAAAGTGATTCAGGCTTGCAGTTGCCCCAGCTGAGCACTGTGGTCCTTGCCTCGCTCTCAGACATCCCATCCTCGTGACACACCCATGTGTGACATCCCATGGGGTCACAGAGCTAATATCCATCACAGATGTTTGTTAACTTGGAGGCACATAGATCTTAGCATGCTGAACACATTCTTATGTACCCGCCTTTTCATATTTGTTTGTCCTGAAATTCAGGAGACTCTTTGGGACCTGTCTGCCCCCTTCATTGAGAAGCATCTTCCATCTGGAGAAGCACAGAGCTGCCCTGTGCACATGCTATGGTCCAGCAGTCCCGCCGAGAGTGTGATCCTATTATGTACCCTTCTGGTGTGGCTGTGGTGGAAGTAGCCACTCTGTCTCCTCCTATGGCATAATTCGTAATGTTGGGTCTGCAATATTCTATGCCAGCTTTGCCCTTCCAAGTCCTGCAGACATCCCAAGATGTAAGCCCCAGTGAGCTAGGTAGAAGCTGACCAGGCTCTCGGAATTGACCCTTGTGTCTGTACCTGGGTCTTTTTAAGTGTGTGTCAGGTCCTGATGTGTTTCATGATCCCCACCAGGCATTAGGTGGTGTATGTTCTCCTAGGACCAACCGATCAAGTGGCATGCTAGTGCCAGTGCTGTGGAACTAAGGCAACAGCCCCAGCCATGGAAGGGACTGAACCTTTCTCTTCACCAAACTGTAAACAAACAAATCTCAGAAAGATTGTACAGCGGGAGCACAGTGGTATTTGTACTGAGAAAGCGTCACATAAACCTTGTATCTCAACAGCAGAGTGACCTTTTCTGAGGGGCCCTAGCCCTACTCCAGACGCAAATACCACCAGATTGCTTGGCATTTCCTTTTTAAATTTCAAGCGTTCCTGGTTTCAAATCAGCGATTGATCTGTTGGTTTGTAGCCTGTGTACAATTAAGTTAGTCACACTGCTGTTGGAGTCTAAGGAACCCAAGTGCTTTGAAGCTACTGCCCACCTCCAACACATCAAGCAGGGGGCAGGGAGAGTGGTCTCCCAGCGCTAAAACGCTAGTGATCTTGTGCTTTGAATTGTGCACTGCCATGCCAGGCCATCCTCCAGGAACGCATCTGTTTCCGTCTCAGCTCACATTAAGTCCGCGGGGAAGCTACAGAGCGGCTATGTGAGGGAGCATCTGTTATGATTCCATTTCTAGGGTGCAGCACACTGCAGGGTGCAGAGGTGAGCAGCCTGAGTTACCTACTAGGCTGCACAGGAAGGCAGGTATCCGCAGTTCCTGGGCAGGCAAAGGCTCCCGAGGTGGGTGTAGAGACGGTGTGGTGAATGTGTTTTGTAGTCTTCATATCTCTGGCCTCGAGAGTCACAGAAGCCCCAAGTGGGGGCAGGAGCCTATGCAGCCAAATTCTGTATTCAGAATGCAAAGTTGTTCAGATTCTGGTCATAATGCTTAGCTCTCCACTATTAAAATCTCCTGAGGAACTTTCTTTCCAGCTTCTGTTAACCTGAGCAAGATGGCTGGGGAATGGTGTCTGGGTGGATGGAGGTTCGCTCTTTGGTGCACAACGTAGCATCAGGACTCTGATTGTGTTTATCAGTCTATTAGTTTAGAAAGAATCTACCCAGTCAATCAAGGCTATCTGGCAGGTGACGAGGAAGGAGTTAATAGCAAGAAAATTAACAACTGGAAGAAGAGCTAACTCATAAAACCAGCTCTTCCTTTCTTTGAACTGATGGGAAGTCAAGGTGCCTACATGTTAAGCAAGTGCTCCACCACTGAGCTATATCCTCCCCCAGTCGTCATCTGTCCCTCCCTTCCCCCAGCTCTTCTCTGTGTCTTTTGTGTCCTTCCTTCCTTCCTTCCTTCCTTCCTTCCTTCCTTCCTTCCTTCCTTCCTTCCTTCCTCTCTTTTTTTCTTCCTACCCCTCTCTTTCTCTTATCCTTTTTTTGGGGGGCGGGGGGGCTTTGTTTTGTTTTGTTCCAGACAGGATTTCCTAAGGTAGTCCAGGCTGGCTTCCAACTTCAGATCCTCCTGCTTCAGCCTTCTGCTCAGGCTGCAGTCCTTGTGCTTTAGAGTTAGGCGGCCCCTTCATGCTGTCGCTATCACACTTACTCAGGAAAAGCCTTTCGAATAAAAGAGCTGTGCTCTCTACCCTGAACTTACCATCTAATTGCGGGTCTACCCCACACAGGAATGACTTTCCCCGCTATATCTACAGTGGCTATATAACCAGCTCACCTGAGACCCTGACTTACGTGTGTTGTTCCTGAGATTGATGCACTCCCATTTTCCCAGTCCCCTTTAGGGTAATAGATTTTTTTTTTCCTACATAGCTATGCTAATTGGAGGAAGGGAAGGAAATGAGCTTGTCTAACCATGGGTCCTTTCCTTCTGCCACCACAGCTCCACTTGGCAGCCCTGGCATCGCTCAAGGGAGACATAGTAGAGCTGAATAAACGTCTGCAGCAAACAGAGCGGGAACGAGATCTGCTGGAAAAGAAGTTGGCCAAGGCGCAGGTAAGGGACCTGGATGGGTGTGTGTTTGTCTAACTTCTTTGTTTAACAGTAAATGTGTGTGTGTGTGTGTGTGTGTGTGTGTGTGTGTGTGTGTGTGTAAATTTCAACAAAACATATGTGAATTTAGTGAGCACAGGTTCTAGGTGGGCTGCTAAAAACAAAAGAAAGAAAAACAAACCCCAGTATAAACTAGATGGCTTAACTAGTTAACAAATCTTTGTGTTATGGATGCTGGACATCATGGCACCTGGCAGTTTGGTTCGTAGTGAGGCTAGCTCCCCCACTAGGTCCACAGATGGTGGAGAGAATGAAGCTATCTCTCATTTCTCTGTATATCAGAGCACTAATCTGTGCTCGAGGGCTACGCCCTCTTTAATCATTTCCCCTAAGCCCCACCTCCTCCTATGGTCACATTGGAAGCCTAGTAGAATTCAGCACTTGAGGGCTGGACACAAGTGTTGTTGGTTATTTTTGCTCTTACTCTCTTGCCTTTCAGGGAAGGGGCAAGACCCAGCTCCCAAATAAATCACACATGGAGGCTTATTCTTAATTAGGAATGCCTGGCCTTAACTTGGCTTGTTTCTAGCCAGTTTTTCTTAACTTAAATTATCCCAACTACCTTTTGCCTCTGGAGTTTTTTCCTTTTCTTACATCTGTGTATCTTTTACTCTTACTCCACGGCTGGCTGGGTGGCTGGCCCCTGACATCCTCCTCCCCTTGTTTTCTCATTGCACCTTCCTCCTGCTAATTTCTCCTCTCCACCTGCCAGCCCCACCAATTCTTGCTCCTGCCTTGCTATTGGCCATTCAGCTCTTCCTTAGGACCCTCAGGTGTCTTAGACAGGCAAAGAATTTCAGCTTCACCGAGTCAAGCAAAGCAATATAAACAAAAGTACCACACCTTCAAATAATATTCCCCAACACACAAACGCACTTCATAGCATCCTTACCCCCACTGCGCACACAAGTCAGGAAACAGTCTGCCGGCCACTCAACACCTCCTTCTGTCCCTCTCTAATCGCTCTGCTCCCCTAACTGTAAACCTCACCTCTGTAATGACTTTTCTATTAAAATTAATTTCTGCTACTTTAAAGTGTACCACTCACACTTGCATCCAGAGATGGAAGGGTTTAATCTTTAAAAAAAAATAAAAATAAAAATAATTTTGTTCTAATGAATTCATATAAAATCAGGATACAGTTGGTATAAGGCAGCCATTCAAACTCCATCCCAGACTCCAGTGAAATTCTATCTAGCTAGGTTGGCCCTTTTAAAACCTAAGATTTTACTCCTCCAATATTAATTATGCTTTTATTCACTTATCCAGTACATGAAAAATCTACATGGGGCTGAAACTAGAAAGCAATCCCTTTATATCTTTCCTCATGATTGATGTGCCTTTTGCCGGCATTTTGTCCTTCCTTACTACATTATATTACCCTCTGTTCTGTTTCCTTTCTGAATGTCCACATACGCGCACACATGCACACAAACACACACGCACGCCCCTGCTTACCTATATTCCTGTGTTCTAGGCTAGGCTCTGCATTTGAGGGACAACATGTGGATTTTTTTTTCTTTCTACATTTGGGTGAGCTTGATTAACATAATTTTTCAGTTCATCCATTTTCCTACGAATTTCATTTTTCCTTACAGCTGAATACTATCATGTTTTGTCGGGTTTAATCTCACTCATTTACAAAGTAGGCATTCCCTTTAAATACTTAGGCTAGAAAGCCTTATTCTCCATGCCTTGTTTGCTTTTTAATAATGATTTTTTTAAGTGTGGGCATTGCGCTTGGCTAACCACACCTGTTTGTGACTGCACCACTCATGGTATAGTTCAACCCATCCTGCCTCTCCTGCCATCCACAGTTGAGGTCCCTTGGCAAAGCTGTGAGATCTACCCTTTCACCGGCAAACAGGCAGTGTCCTGCCCCCTTGCTGACCTTTCTTGGATGTTAGCAACTGTTGATATGTAATATCTAGGGCGGTGGTTCTCAACCTTTCTAATGGTATGACCTTTTAGCATGGTTCCTCATGTAGTGGTGACCTCCCAACCATAAAATTATTTTGCTGCTACTTCAAAACTGTAATTTTGCCAGTTATGAGTCCTCATATAAATAATCTGATATGCAGAATACCTGACATGCAACCCCTATGAAAAGGTTATTCAATCCTGCAAAGGGGTCATGACCCACAGGTTGACAATCACCGGCCTAGGTGTATTACTGCATTAGGACTTGAAATGTGTGACATTCTAGTTCAATTATCCCAAGGTTACTGCTGGGGGTGCTTTTACTGGGAAATTTCCCACCTGCTGTTTGTTCAAACAGGGTGCACCTCAAAGGGGAAACATAAAACAAGCCCCCTGAACCCTGTCATTTGTTTAACCTTTGTCAGGATGACACATTGATTTCATCGTGATGCTCTGAAAACGCTCTCTTGTTTTTTAATATTGTTAGGAATTTGTGCATTTGAATATATTTGAATTTCAATCTGCTGTAATTATTTTCCTTATGAAAGCTCCAGCGGCACTATTTTTAGCCAAGTAGAGCCCTAGGTTCCTTATGAGTCTTATGCATGTGCTGAATAGCCAGGCCAGACAGCCAGAGTACATTTAATGTCCCCAAAACAAGAAGTGGCCATTCTCAAAGCAGCCACACTTTTTCCAAGCAGACAGTATTTCCAAACCATTGTCTGGGAACTTGGGATGCTTGATGCTTTTCGGTTGCTCATTGTATTGTGCCTCTTTTGTGGATAGAATCAGGAAACTATTTTTATTAACCAATGTGCATATGTATGTATTAAATGGACCTTGTATTTGTCCCTCCATTGCAAGTTCAGACTGTGTCAGGTGCTTGCTTGAGCCCTGTTTTGCAATCCCACTTGTTTCACCTATGGGATGTTAGAATATTCCATAACCATTCATCTGCTTTATTCCCCACTACATACAAACAGTCCCGGAATAGCGATCCCACTATAGCTAACAATTATTGAGAAATTCTTCAAATACTTTCTCTTTAAGTCATTTAGGCATTTGAAACTAATATTCCCTAGTTTTTTTTTTATATTAGTGTCTTCCAATTTATAGTTAGATCCCTCTGAGCAGACTCATAGAAATAGTCCCCCTCAAAGTTCTTGAGTGCCGATAACAGTGTGTCTGTACCTGTCCTTCTGGGAGTCAGCTTGCTGGGCTCAAGGCCCATAGCTCATCTGTTCCTCCTTGAATGTGCTGATGTCTTGCTGTCTCAGGCACAGGAAGCTGCTGTGGCATGTGACGACCACATGTTCTCAAAGTTCTTTATCTAGATGAGTGATTCTCAATCTGGGGGTTGTGATTCCCCCACCCCCAAAGGTCACATATCAGATATCCTGCATATCAGATATTTACATCGTCATGGTATCAAAATTACAGTTATGAAGTAGCAACAAAAATAATTTTGTGGTCGGGGGTCCCACAACATGAGGAATGGCCGCAGCATTGGGAAGGCTGGGAACCTCTGCTCTAGATATTCACAGGGTTCTTTCATCTTCTTTCCTTCCTTTTAATCAATTCTTTTTCCTTCTCCCTTTGCAGAATTTTTACCAGATTTAGTCTTCATCCTTTTGTTTGATAATCATGTTTGCTCTGTATTCTTTTGATTATATTTGATTTTTTTTATTTCAAGGAAGTGATGGCTTTAGATTGTGTGTGTGGATATTTTGCCTGCATGTAGGTATGTGCACCAAGTCCAGGCCCAGCTCCCGAGGTGGTCAGCAGAGAGCACTGGGGCCCCTGGGACTAGAATTACACACGGTCGTGAGCTGCTGTGTGGTGCTAGGAATAGAATCTGATCTCTAGCGGTCAGTGATCTTAACACCTGAGCCATCTCTCTAGTTCCTATTTTGGGGAAGTTTTTAATAACCTCGTTTCTGACTTTTTCTGATTGTGAATTGTATGCATTTATGCCTCACACCTGTTTCTTAGATCTTTCATTGATTTTAAAACTGGCTATTGTTTGGGTTTTCTCTGTGTGGGGAACATTAATTCATTGTGTCGAGTATTTTTTACAATTAATGGAAAGAATATTGGGCTGTTTTTTTTTCTTGTACGGAATTTGACCTCAATATTTTGCTAGGTTTTGCTTTGATGTGATGTGAAAGACCTGCTCCTTGGTCTTTTCTTTATTTACCTACTTCTAAAGACTTTTTAAAACATTTTTTTAATTGAGTGTGTGTGTACGCATGCGTGCATAGGCCAGCGGAGGGTGTCAGATCTTTTGAAGCTGGAGTTACAGGCTCTTCCAAGCTTCCTGATGTAGGTCCTGGGAAGCATACTAGGCTCTTTCGCAGGAGCCATCCACACCTGTAACTGCGGAGTCATCAGCTGGAACTTTTAGGAATGGGGGGGAGGGTTATGAAGGTGGTTTAAGATCAGAGCACGTGTGACAGCCCCTTCTCTACCTTCCTGGCTCTGTGCCTCAGTTTCATTATGTCTGGAACTTTTCTTTTCCTCTATCATCTCCATCCTGATCTATTGGGTGCTGCCCTGAGGTTTTTCTTGCTCTAGAGGGGAACTCTGGGAACCAGTCTTTACAGTTCACAGGGTCTAGACTGCCTTGGCCTTCATATCTCGAGACAGGCTTCTCCTACCTCGCACCCTGGCATCAACCAACACAGCCCTCCTGGGTTTACCTGTTTCCTTAGGCTTTTCCTGTGAACGCCTATTGGAATTTTCCGCTTATTAGACTCACTCTTGAGTCTAATGAGTCAACACGGGCACCATCAGATCGAGCAGTGATGTTGGTCCATTCCTATCTGCTTTGATCTTGTTTTTTAAAGTGACACTAAGTCAAAGTTTTTAAGCTGCTGTATAAGTAAATACATGCTCAGTTTATTTTTTTTTTTAGTGTGGTAATCCAAAGCATTAAAAACATGAAATAAAAACCCACCAAGTTTATTTTTAAAAAGCCATTTTAAACATTCAGCTTGCCAGGCTTGGGGTGGTGCAGACTTCTAATCCTAGCTACTTGGGAGGGTGAGGTAGGAGAATTACAAGTTCAGTGTCTGCTTGAGATACAGGGAGAGCTCAAGGCCAGCCTGGACAACTTAATGATCCTTTGTCTCAAAAGGTTAAAAAAGGTCTGTGTTGAACCTCACAGTGGCTTAGCACACACAAGCCCCAGCTTCGTTTCAGTGGCAGACTATTTATGATGGGGGGATGAAGACAGATGGTACCCTATAGCCCAGGTGGGTCTCCATCCTGAGGCAATCCTCCTGCCTCGGTGTCTCAAGTCCTGGGATTACAGGCCTTTGCTACCACACCTGGCTATTTTTCAAGTATGTCCTATTACTATCAAATCACTTTTGTAGTCAGAAAGGAAACAGCAGAAGAGAACTTTACAGCTAGGGAAAACGAAAACAGTTTTTGGTTTTGTCTTAGTCACCATTCTGGAAGGCCTTGGAAAGTTTTAGGGAAGTCTCACGTCTCAGGATCACAAGAGGTTTGACCCTGGTGGAGGGCGAAAGAGGAAGACTGGTTGGTCTTCAGGTTGGTCTTAGGCTTGGTCAGCAACCTTTGTGCTAAAGTGAAGACAGCCAGGCAGACAAACCTGCTCCATACCCAAAGTCAGATGAGCTGTTGAGCAAGGCCACTAGTGCTGCTTTCTTGTTCCATGATTCTCTGCGTGACATTTTTTTGGTTTTGGTTTTTGCAAGTAAATAAAAATTTTACATAAGTACTACCCCTTTGGTTGCAAAAGAATAGCAACATTAGGGTATTTCCAGTGATTTCTGGTGAATTGAAACTTTCTAAATGCCTCGTCAGAGCAAGTTCTTTGAAACCCAAAGTGCTACTTTTGTGTTAAATAACAGTAAAATGGTATTAAATAACTGTCTTTTTTAACTTGTACTTATTCAAAGCCCATCACTTTGACAGTTATTACTGGTGAGATTCCACTCCCCATTTTCCTTCCTCCCTCCCTCCCTCCCTCCCTCTCTCCCTCCCTCCCTCCTTTTCTTTCTTCCGTTCTTCTCCCCCCACACACACTTTCACTCTCACACTCTTGCTCTGTCCCTGTGTGTGCATGTGTGCGTGTCTGTGTGTGTGCATGTTTGTATGTGTGCATGCAAGCAGGAGCTTTTAACCACTCTTCCGCCTCTCTAGCCTTTTTTTTCTCCCCAAAGAAAAACCGTACATGATTTCAACTTACAGCTCACAAGCCCTACAGTCTTAGGCCTTAAAGCATGACCATTATATTTATTAGAATTTATGTTTGAAAAGACAAAGCTGTTTGTTCAGGGCATAGTAAAAAGACAGTAGAAAACTTTCCGGTGCTTTATCCGGGTAGCTCAGCTCCTTTGGGGCTTATTTGTGTTTAAGCATTCTCACACAATAGCTCTTGGTGGCAGTTTTTACCCCATGATACTATCCACGTCCTAAGGTCAGTTTGTATTTGCGTTTGTACACCAGTCTTAAAAGTCACCTAGTGCACACTTCACTAGAGAGGAGCCTTCCAAAATATAACAATAAACAAACAAACAAAACAAATAAACAAACCCCCTAAGATCTAGAAAGGAGAATGTAAGCAAATGTCAGCCTAGCTATCCTGATCTTCTTACAGAGATGGATTGATCTAGAAAAGCTGAATACAATGAGCTGGTAGTGCTCTCCTCTCTTGATGCATGCCTGGTAAATGATGCAGGTTAAAAAAAAGAGTCCTCTCAACCTCTTGAAGAGCACATGCGCATGCAATTTGTTCTGGGCCTGGAGGAAGTTTTACCATTTCCAAATATTATCGTTCCATGATCAAACAAAATTATAAACAATAAGTGATGTTTACATTCGTTGGGGATCACCTGAAGAGATCCAGTATCTGTCCAATCATTACTGATAACACTGGAATTGGTTGAATAAAATTAGGTTTCCTGAATTAGGACTGTGCGATCGATCCTAAATGGAATTTTAGAAATAGTCCTCAGATGAAAGAGAAATGCTGAGTCAGGAGACAACACCATAAAGATAGGGAAGATAATACTTGTATTAATTTTCCGCTGCTATATAGCAGACTACTGCAAGCATAGTACAAGGGCCACATCCCTGCTCTTCCAAACTGCGCAGGTGCACAGACCGGCACGTACTCAGGTACCCACGTTCCCATCAGCAGGGGATGAGGCACTTCCGGTCTCCAAGTTCTCTGTCTTTGGAAAGCCACACTGGCTTTCAGGAGAGAAAACATACAGTTCCAACGAACTGGAGTCGAGAGAGTGTTTCCTTTCATGAGCTTTCATTTATTTATTTTCCTGAGTTGAAGATGTAGTTGCGGGCGTTTTCTTTGTTAGCTCCCCGTCTTTCTTCTTCGGGAATAGCATTCCGTGGTGGCCTGATGACTGCCGCAGTGCCGGCTCCGGCTCCTCCGTGGCATTCGATTTGTCTCCCCTTTGCTGACTTGCCCTCCCCACCTCTTCCTCTAAGGAGAGCTGTGGCAGAGCTTAGGATCGGAATTGGAATGCCCTGAGTGCTATTAGTTGTGACCAGCCTAGTGTGACCCTGAGAAGGTAACATCACATCTTGCCATATTTTAAGCGCGAGAGGTGCTGACCCCCTCTCCAGGATGGCAAATAGGGTTAACACATTAATGACGGCATTGTGTTTCTCAAGAAGCAGGTTCATAAGTCTCTCAGGTCTGACAGCAGAGACGAATTCGATGATTAAACCTCAGTGGCCTCTGTGGAGTAAGCTAAAACCCAGGAAGAACGTTAGCCAAATCATAAAGCCCCTCTGTGCCACCACACTGCGCGGGCATTTCCCACAAGCCTCACAGTCCCAGACAGGTCTCCAGGCTTTATTTGGAGCTGTACCGCTAACAGAGATGTGCTCAGCAGTTGAAATGATGCTTTTGCTTGTTTTTATTTCATTTTTACCATGTTTTTGTTTGCATATGTGTATGTGTTTGTATACACGTATGCCACCGTGTACGTGTGGAGGCCAGAGGAAGCCTTGCAGGACTTGGTTCTCTCCTTCCATCCATGGCTCCCAGGGATGGAGTGCCAATACTCGGGTTTAGCCACAAACACCTTTCCTCTTTGGACCACCTCGATGTCCCTGGTGTTTGTTTATATTAAACGTTATTTTACGTAAGCAGCTTCAGCAGTTTGTATGGCTAGATACAGGGGTTTACAGGGGGTTCCATTCTCCCCCATCACGACAGTGTTAAGGCCTTAGAAATAGGATATGTATTAAGTGCCAGGTTAAAAAAAAAAGTCTAGGAAAAACAAAACACTCTGATATTTACCAAACAGAGAAAGCCTGTAGCTACAGGGAAAAGCTGGACTCCCAGGAATATTGACCTCTAGAAACGCGTGGGCCAGGCGCCACAGCCACAGGCTTTCTGGCTTTGCTACACTGGTCACATCAGTCAGAAATTGAATTTAGAAATAGGAGGGAGAGCCAGAGATGCAATTACTGCAATAAAGGAAAAAAAAGCAGAGGCACGCTGTTTCAAGCTTATTCCTTGCCTTTTTCATTGGAAACGTAACAGGCATTTGTGTACAGTGAAGCAAAGAAAACAATAATAACCAGAAGGTAGAGGTGCCATGAGAAACTCTGGTCACGCCTAGCTCCGCCTAAATAAGTAATCACTGAATGATTGACAGGTAGCTGGAGCTGCTGGCGTTCCCCGGTTTCACACACTGTGCACACTTGGGTGCTTTTGTCCTCTTTAGGGTGAGGATGGAGATGTCTTGGTTTTCTAGCTCTTGTTTGGCACAGTCAGACATAGCATTTCCTGGTATTTGTTGGTGAGCATAAGAAGCTTGGAGAGGAAGAAGGACGAAGGTTTTGGATATCATCAGGTGACTCAAACAGAATTAGAAGTTTGTTTGTTTGTATTAACGGTTTTTAATGTTACCTAGGTTACAGTAAATAAAACCGTCATTTCATATTGAGTCTGTTCTCCCATGTACAAAATGATTTGATCAGTTAGGTTATGTAGTAATCGCAAGCAATTCCAGATGTCAAATACCTTACTAGGAGCTCATGGAGGGGTGTGTGTGTGTGTGTGTGTGTGTGTGTGTGTGTGTGTGTGTGTGTGTGTGTATGCGCGCGTGCATGTGTGTGCACTTCCTTACCTAGACCCAAGTTGTTTATCTCATCTGGAATGTCGCTATCTAGTCACCATGACCCAGAGAAGGACATGTGGTAAATCCTGCAAGAGTTCTTAATGACAAAACGGCATGTAATCACTCATCGCATTGGCTAAAACGAGTTACAGGGCATCTCTTAGCTTCAAGGAGGAGGAGAAGTACAGCCGCATTCTGTGCAGGGGAGGCAACAACACACAGAGTGTTGGCGAAGGCCCTGCTGACCGCCTCAGTAGGGTTGCCAATGTTTATCTTCCAGGTGGAGTCCCTCGTACACTAACTGTGGGAGAGACAGAGACACTGTTTGAAAGAGGATTGTGTGAACCGATTTATGGAAGATCCGAGTGGATCTTTCAGCATTCTAAAAATAGTTAAATGAATAACTGAAACATTTAAAAAAATAGGTTTGAAACTTGTTTTTCAAACAAATAAAAATGAATGTACAGTGTAACAAAGCTTGTTGGGGCATAGCAAAAAAACAATGTTAAAAGGACCGCTTATGACAATTTAAAAAGAGAAATCTCAAACCTCTCACTGTATCTCAGGATGCTCTAAAAGCCAGAACAAACTAAACCTAAAATTAGTAGAAGGGAAGAAAGGAAGATCAAACCAGAAAGAAATGAAACCGAACCCAAGAAGACACCAAGGGCTCTAGAAACAAAGAGTTGGCTCTCGAAGGCTAAAGCAGACCCTTGGCTAGACTAAGAAATAAAAAGGAAAACAAAATCAGAGATAAAACAGAGACTGCATCTATGTGTTTTCGCTGGTAATCAATTACTGTAGATTATCGTTAACAACTGAGTGATTTAACACCTAGAAGATTCCCCAATGCCAGCGCTGCACAGGGACTGAAGCACCAGGCTCCTCCCTTTTCTCCCCACCTACTTGAGTTGTGTTTCTCATTCTCCAAAAAACCCCAGGATTCCTTGATTATAGTGGTCACAGTCCTCTTCAAAGTGCCTGTCCCAGTTCCTTCCCCCGTGGCCCCAGGTCATCTCTTAGACATTTGGGGCAACCCAGAGATGTCTGATACCTGTGAAAGGAAGCGCTAAATTGAAGCCGCTTCCTAGTGCTTTAGGAAAAGCATACTTACGGGGAAAATGGAGGGAAGCAAGCCAAGCGTCTTTGCCCTCAGCTAAAAGGGTTGTTTCCCCTGCCTGTGCTCCCTTTAGCTGCAGGTGCTGTCCCTGACCGAGATCAAGCTTCTTGTAGTTTCTCACTCCTGCGCACCCCTCCAGACAGATTCTTCAGCTGGAACCAGGGGCAAAGGTGCCTCAGCATCACGTGTCTTGCTCTCCCTCTCCATCTGGTGTCTCCTAAACCCAGCCATCCCCGCAGGATAGGGTGGGCCAGAACAGACTGCAGGGACGCCTGTGCTGGCTTTGAAGCCACCTTTCTGCCCTTTCCTCATCTAAACACCGAATCTCCCTTAAGTGTAGACCCTGGACAGGCTGGGTGGTGGGAGTGGCCTGTCCTTCCGAAGAAGAGAAGCAAGAAAGAGGGAAGGAAGATGGGAGCGTGGAAGCTCATTGTGTGTGTGTGTGTGTGTGTGTGTGTGTGCGCGCGCGTGCACGTACATGTATGTATGTGTATGTGTGTGTGTGTGTGTGTGTATGAAGCACCACACAGACCTGTGTCTAGTGGACTGAGTGTTAAAAGCCAGCGCAGCCATGGCAGAGTCCAGAGCACAGACTGGCATTGCCGTTATTTTCAGTTTGATCTTCACAGGAGTGTGTAGTCTGTAGGAGCTTAAAGACTACACACTCTGCTTGGGGGTGGGAATAAAGAGCAGCCGCAAGAGCTCGCGATGCCCCTTGGGAACGGGGTGGGGGGGGACATGTAGATGTCTCAGAGAAAGACAGAGGCTGCTGATTTAGTCACCAAAGCTCGTGACATACTATTTTGTGGACTCCTCTTACCTCTAAAGAGTAATGAATTGTGAATGAACAAGTCCTAAAATGCACCGAAGGAGGCTGGAAAGCTTCCGCTTAGGCGTGGCTCTCTTAGGTGCCAAGGATTAAGGCCAGGGCCTCATCTTTACTAAACAGTGTGCTGCACCAATAAACCATGTCTCCAGCCCCTTAGAAGTGGCCTTGCTCTTACTTCTGGACCCGCTGACTCCAGAGGCTTCACTGTGTGTGGAGGTTATTTGGTGTGGAGGTTAGCACCGGGCACAGTAGTTGGCATCAGTGTTCTTCTGCAGGCAGCTCTCCTAAGAAGGTTGTTTATAGAGCATTCAAAAATCTTGCTTGCCTGATACTTGTTTCCAGAGTCCAGCAGGTCCCCAGGTGCCCGCCCTGGGTGATGCCATTGGAAAGGTGGCAGGTTGAGGGAAGGGGAGGACGCCCGTCCACGGTAGTGGGTAAGAAGCCTCCTTACCCCTTCCCTGTCACAGGCCTGAAGAGGCACACCTGCAGAGCTGGCTGAAGAGCACATATGGCTGTCGGCATTCGGAAAACCTGGTTGAAAGTGAAATTAAAATTTCCCTGCTGGACAGGAAATTAATAACCGCCGAGTGTAGCAGACAAGGCCAAAGCTAGGCCACTTGTTCCATCACCTCCTATGTTCCGTTGTTATGTAAATGAGATCAGCTGCCACTGCCTAGAGGGAATTGAGGGGGGTAGAGAGAAATCGTGGGGGACGGGTTCCTTATGGTTTAAATTCCCTCTGCAAAAGTGTTTCCAATAGCACGCACTTCTTCACTCCAGCAGTGCCTAGGCACAGGGAAGCTTCCAGGCCTCTCTGGTCATTATTTCTATAAAGTAGCCTTCGTGGCTGTGAAGCATCACCACTGACTCATTTCATAACACTTCCAGATCACCCACAGTGAGCTGGGGCATATGCCACCAGGGTGGGGGAGGGAGCAAGGGCTGAATAATGGAATATCTAGTGTCTGCCTTCTGGGAGTTTACAGTTTGGAAGAGGAAGATATTGGATATGATAGCATAAATGAGTCCCCCACCCCCACCAAAACACCCGTTTATACCACTGAGTGTTTGGGGTAGGAAAGTAGCTGAAGCTCACTATGGGAAAGGAAGCAGATTGGTGGAAGGAACTGAAGGACAGCTCTTCAAGGTTGGAGGTTGTGGATGAACCAGCTCTGCCAATGTAGGTGTGTTACTTAGGAGCATTTACTCAAGATTCAGAATCTGGTGGCCTCGTGTCTTTTTCTTGGTGAGGAGCCAGCAGGGACTCTGAAGAGGGAGAGGCAGAATGAAAGGGTATTAGAAAGGCAAGATCCTCCATCGCCTCCCGGAGGGATTGTAAATTTTAACTGGGGCTACAAGAGTTAATCTGGGGCTGGAGCAGGTGAGTGCCTTATTTGGGGAATACCAGTCTTGAAAGCAATGGCTCGAAGCTGTGAAATCATTCTGCAAATTGTACGTCAACACATCCACATGTCCGTCTTCTGTCTGTCCTGTGTTCTCGGTCCTAGTGTGAGCAGTCCCACCTCATGAGAGAGCATGAAGATGTCCAGGAGCGCACAACCCTTCGCTATGAGGAGCGTATCACGGAACTGCACAGCATCATTGCAGAGCTCAACAAGAAGATAGACCGTCTGCAAGGCACCACCATCAGGTAGAGCTGCTCCGTCTAGCCTGTGTCCTTGGCGTGCTGGAGCTGAAGCAGCCCCTGAGTCGCCAGCCAGTCATCTTCATCCCTGTTGCCCCCTGCTGATTCCGATCCCCACAACCATCCCAGTCAGTAGACAGGATGCGGGTTGTGACTCTCAGTTTACGGCTAAGGGTATAGAATCAGCAAGCGGGTAAAACGCTTTATTAATGAGTCCTAGGTGGTGCCACCCTGTCCTGAAAGAACAGTCTGATGTCCTACTGCCTCCCCTGTTCACCAGGTCTCCCCCAGACTTCCTGCCTCCTTTAGTGCTGCTGAGACTCATGGGTGTGGCTTACAGCTAAGGTCATATGACATTCTAGATAATCTGTTAATATTCTGAGATTGTCCCAAGTTGTGTATCAGTGGGAACACATCATCTTAGCAGATTTCTAAGGCAAGGCTTGACGCATCGCTCCCCTGGGAAGAGAAACAAGACCCATCAGTTTACTGGTGAGAAAGTCAGGTGCAAAAAGATTGCCGCGGGAGAGCAGTTATGTTCAGTAGAGAGCAGAGGCGGAGCTGGAGCCCAGAGACTCAGTTTTGGTTAGTTTTCTTTCCCTGAAGATGCCCATCAGGGACTCTGCCTCCCTGGCTTACCGGTCCATTTGGCTCCTGAGTCTGCAGCACGCAATGCTCATTTTCCTACATCTGCCCTCTGGTTCAGGGAGACTTGTGGAGGAGCTCACTCGGGTGAGCAGGGAGCATCCCTGTGCAGAGAGGGAAGCCCTCGGTACCTACGTTTCTGGACAAAGGCTGCTTTGTTCACAGCATTCGCAGAAGCCATAATTGAAAGAATCTCAGAGGCAGCTGCTCTGAATTCTCCCTGGAGAAGTTCTGGCTCATAAGAGACTTTGGACGGATTTTGTTCCAACTCTGAGAGTCGCCGTAATGATGGGGCTTCTTGGTGAGGGTGCCGGTGGGCATCTGTTTTCTGGGCAAAATCATGGAAATTTTTACACTGACTTGGAACCACACAATAAATTTCATATTCTAATTTAGAACCTTAAGGTTTTAAAATTGTATCCTGGTCTACAGAGTGATTGTGGGTTGGAAATGCATGAGCAAAGAGAAGAGTTTTAGCCTGAAGATGTGATTATAGTAGATTTCGAAGCGCCTGAGAGAGAACACTGGCAAATTAGTGATTTCCATTAAAAATGAGTTACACTTTTTAAAACTTGAGAAGGTGAATGGGTGTGGTAAGTTGTGAAATAAGTAAACACATGGCAAGGGGACAACTCAGTCTTAAGATGTTTAAATTGGATATAATGGCCTGACTGTTTTGCTTGAATATTCTGTGAGCTACTTTGACCCATAAACATGTATTTGTGCCTCTGATTTAAAGGGAGATTGTATCTGTGCAGATGGCACGATTACCCACTACCTGTATTTGTTATATAAATAAACTAGCTCCTCCTTGAAGGGACTCCCAGCCGGGTTGTCACATGTGCTATGTGGGCCAGGGAGCCAAGATTCTTCCTGGCCTCTGAACTCCAGAGGCCAAGGTGTGGCCCCAGCTCCTGCACTCCAGAAATTATATCTGTCCTCTACCCCTGACACGCCGTGGCAACCCCAGCTCAGGAATAAAACACCGTGGATGGCTTTCTAACTGCTGTGACATATCTCAGGTTCTGTCTGTATCCTTTTTCTGATAGCCAAGGTTAAAGAGGCAAAGTACAAGGAGCGGAGGCTGGAGAGATGGCTCAGCGGTTAAGAGCACTGGCTGCTCTTCCAAAGGTCCTGAGTTCAATTCCCAGCAACCACAGTGGCTCACAATCATCTGTAGTGGGATCTAGTGTCCCCCTTCTGGCTTAAAGTCATACATACATGCAGATGGAGTATTCATACATGAAATAAATTTTAAAAATAAATAAAAACTGGTAGTGAATGGGTTGTATATGTCTTCATCCTCATATGACTTTGAATTCTCTCCCTAGTTATGCACCTAAAAACCCACACCAGAGATGTCTGCTTTTCCTCCTTGCGGCACCGAGCTCTCCTAGCTGACAAGTGTTTAGGGAGCGTGAATCTAGTAGAATATAATAGCGGGACCACAGTTAGCCATGTGGCCCTTTTCAGTACCCATGCTCTTAGAAGCAGAGAATAGTCTTGGTGTCTGTGTGTCACAAAGGAACACGTGAACAAAGCAAAAGCAGCTGAGGGAGGCAGCTATTTTCACAAAAAGATGCATCATAACCCAAGCGGGGTGGGCAAGCATGCGGGGCAAGAAATGCACTTGAGTTTTCTTCCAGTGCACGTGCTAGCTGTCTTCCCCTATTGTTTGAGATCTGACCTCACGCTCTTTCAATATTGCCCAGTTTTACGGTATTCAAAGCGAAGCAGGTGAAGGAAGGGAGGAAGCAGTAGGTACACGAGTTTTACTGAGTGATGGTATTGAAACATTTGCATAAGTGCCTATAAGGGAAGAGATACAAAGATTTGCATACAAATCTTACAAGGTAGGAGACATAGGAAAAGTTGAATCCCTTGCAGTAGACAGGCTTTATGCTGTTTGACAGAAAAGACTAGCTGTTCCTTAGAATGCCTTTGAACTACAAAGAAAAAATAGTTATCGTACTGGCTGGAGTGACAGGGGAGACATGGGCGTCCACAATGCCATATAAGGTAGTAAGGACTGCATTTGAAACCTGGAATCCGCTAGACTACTGCCTAGAGATTGTGAGAAGTTAAGAGTTAATAGATCAGAGAGAGCTAATACAGGGGTTTTCAACTACTTTATTAGGTAAAATACTAATTCTGGGCTTGAGAGGGGACTTGGTGGTTAAAGGCACTTTTGCTCTTGCAGAGCGAATGAGTCTAATCCCTAGAATCTATCTGGTTGTTCGGAGCCCCAGTAACTCTAGTTTGGGGAGTCTGGTACCTGTTTTTGGTCTCCTTGGGCACCAGACACATACCACATGGTACATGTACATACAGGCGAAACACTCATGCACATAAAATAAATCTTCTAAAAAAAGAAAGAAAGAACTAAATCTCACTAAGAGAGGTGCTGCCCAAACCAGAAGAAACATATTTCAAAGTAGAAAAAAAAAAAAGAAGTTTTAATAATGACAACTCCAGCCTTATAACCAGTAGAGAAGATAGCTAAAGTTGATGTATTTTTCCAGTTCTGTGTAGTAACATTTTGTTTCTCCTCTTGGTTTCCTTCTACTTGTATGCAGTGAATTGGTGAAACTTGTAGTGTGGTTACTAGGTTTCATAATGTTTAGTCAGGTTTGCCATTGGCTCGAGGAGGTCTCCCGACAGAAGTTGCTATAGCTGATAATGTCGTAGGTCTCCCAGATTATGGAGCAGCTGAACTCATTCCATTGACCAGAGGGACAAGTACAGAAGGTTGAAGCTTTTGCTGTTGTGGTTGAGAAGTTTAACTGATCAGGAAGACTCATTGGATGGTTACTGAGCAGTCATTGGGTGCAGACGGTTAATGGCTGTCTTCTGGCCCAAGTACTACCTTCTGTTCTTCCTTTATTTCCACAAATCAAAGGCATTCTGAGCCCCGCGGTTACTCCAGACCCCCTCCCTGCTGTGTTCTGGATAATTTCAGTCTGGTGACAAAAGGGTCTGGGAGGAAGTAGAGGCCTTAGCCATTCCCACGAGGCTGTGAGAGTGGCAGCAGGCATGCAGTGTAGATGCAAGGGTCTGCCTTGACTGGCCAGACACACAGTTCTGGGCCAGTATGGAGCAGCAGCAACAGGTGCCTGATTTCTTGGGGCCCAGAGCTGGGGTGACAAACTCGACAGCTCCTAGTGGCCTCCACTCACCCACCTCTGTTTTCTCCATTCTTCCACCAGCTTCGCAAGCACAGACCTGCCTGGGTGCGATGCTGCCTGTTTGAACCTTTTAATACGGGGTGTTTTCCTAACCGATCCCTGCCAAATGCACCCGAAATCTCATCTCCCAGAGACGAGCCCTGAACGTTTTGTGTATATGTCCTTAAAATTTTTCTATGGACTCTCTTAAACATATTGGATCATGCACCACACCGCACAAATGGCTTTGTAATAATATTTGCCTTTTCGCTTCACAGTATATTATGTGGGCCTTTTTTAAAGATGTTTGACTTGTGGAGATTTTATAATGGGCTCGAAAATATGAAAAAGAATACATGACCATAGAGGACTTTGGATCCAAAAAGAAAAGGAATGATGTCTAAGCAAACTGAATGTGAGATCTTTTCTTTTTCATAAGCAACTCTTGTAGTACCAACCTTTTGCTGCTAACTCTCACAGTTCATCCATGTTCTCTGCTTCCCATTTGCTCTAAGCTTCTGCTTTCTGCCTACGTGCCCCAGCAGTTTTACCCAAGCCCTGTTTTCTATAGACTGAAGTTGCCTTCTCTCATCATCGTCACTAGAGTGATGTGTGGAGAGGGGCCTGTGGAAGCTGATTGGGGTCAGATGAACTCATGAGGGTAGGGCTGTCATGGCGGGCTCTTCATGAAAAGAGAGGCCGGAGAGCTGCAATGTGTGACCGGGCCCCTCCTTTGCTGCCACGTGATGATACAACTAGAAGGCCACCATCTGCAAGCCAGGCAGAGGACCCTTCCGGAAATGGATCGTGCTAACAATGCTTTTAGGCTTTCCAGCCTTCAGAACCATGAGAAAACACATTTCTGTTGTTTAAGCCACCCAGTCTGTGGTATTCTGTTTTGGCAGCTTGAGTAGCATAAACTGCTAATGATTTCTCTCTTTGTCCCAAATCTCCTCTCCTCCCCTTCCTTCTCTTCCCCCTTCCCTCCAACCCTTTTCTCTTTTGCAATGCTGGAGATAGAACCCAGAGCCCCGCACATGCTATGCACATGGCTTTCCATGCCAGTCCACCAATATTTATTTGCTGATTTGCTCACTTATTTTGACATAGCATCTAGATAGATGGCTGTAGAGCCAAGCTGGTAATCTTACTTTGCTTTCTGTTGCTGTGATAAACATCAGAAACAACTCATGGAAGAAAAGTTTCATTTCATCTTACAATTTTGCCATCGAGGGGAACCCAAGGGAGGCACTCAAGGCAGGAGCTTGAGGCCGAAACCACAGAATGCTGCCGACTGGCTTGGTCATCCACCTGCCTTCTCCAGGCCCAGGCCCACTGACCTTGACAGTCACAGCTTGCCTCCAGCTTACGATCCTGCTGTTTTGGCCTCTCCTGGATAGGTGGCTCACCACGCTCAGCCACTAATGACTTTCTAAGTGAAAAATCTAAATCTCCTGTCTTGCTTCGGGTCCCTTTCTATAGCATGGGCCCCAAAGTCTCTTCCTTCTGGATGGTCTCCTTTATCATCGAAAACCTTGCCTGTCCTGAACCTTGTCCTCCTCTGGGAGTTCTGTCCTGAGCCTTGGATCACATGATGGGTCTCTCCAGCTGGCACCTTTCATTTTGAATGGCAGCACCCCAATTCACTCCCCATCTCTGTGATCTTTGCATCTGCTCTGAATGTCTCTACAGGAGGCCCCTCCCTTGGGAGCAAGGCAGTGTGTGATGGACCTGTCCCCTGCGATGCCATCTACCCTCTAGGATTTCAGGGCCGAGTCAGGATCTTGCCGTTCTTCCTGAGATCAGCCCACATGGCAACCATGTGCTGCATCTCAGACAGGGACCAAGGCCTCTCTATCTCCTGACAAAATGTGTTGTTCTGATTAACTAAGGCCTAGAAAACTAGATAAAACCCAGAGAGATCCTATTTCTTTCCCCCGTCTTCCTGTCTTCCTGTGTGGTGTACATACGCCCTGCTGAGGACTTTTCTTTCTCTGTGGCTCTTATAGCAAATCTTTTTTTTTTTTTTTAATTTTCGAGACAGGGTTTCTCTGTAGCTTTTTTGGTTCCTGCCCTGGAACTAGCTCTTCTAGACCAGGCTGGCCTGGAACTCACAGAGATCCACCTGCCTCTGCCTCCCGAGTGCTGGGATTAAAAGGCGTGCGCCACCACTGCCAGGATTTCAGCAAATCTTAAGATAAGAATGGAATAATTTTTTTTTCTGGGAAGTGGTGGTGCACACCCTTGGAGATAGGTGGATCTCTGTGAGTTCAAGGCCAGCCTCGTCTACAGAGCTAATTACAGGAGGACAGCCAGCACTACACAGAGAAACCCTGTCTCAAAAAACAAAACAATTCCCTCAAAGGAATATTGTATCTATGAACATTTATTTTGTTCGGTTGCTCACCTGAAAGCTCATAGACAAGCTTTGTTTTCCTTGCTTCCGAATGGGAAATAGGAGACAAAAGTCTAGAAAGCCACACTGTACACTGTATCCCAGTTCCTACCTCCCGCAATAGATTCTTTTAAGAGAATTCGGAGGAATACGTTTCTTTCCTGTATCAGCCATTTCAGGAAGGTCTGCCTGTCACTGCAGAAAGACAGAATGTGAAGCACCCAACGAATTGGAAAACCTGTCGGCTCAAGTGGGATGGGTCTAATGACTACAACTGCATGACAGCCACCAAAGCCCATGAGTGACCACCCAGGCCATCTTCCGATTTGTTTGAACCTCAGGGCAATGACGGATGTACATGAAGATCATTTGTGATGTCACATTTTACAGCATTCCTGAGTGCACAGAAACTCTAGCTCCTGGTCTAGTGCACATGAGAACTAGACTTTTGTCAGTGCTTCCCTTTTAAGACGAAATAATTTTACCCTGAAGCAAGATGATGCTTTAAGAGCAAGGAAAAACAAGTCCTTAGGCCACAGTGTAAGATGTTTTCACTGGAGCTAAACTGAGGGATTAGGCTGCACTGTAAAGCGGTTGCAGAATGTGTAAGTCACACCATGCATTCAAGCTGTGGATATCCTATTTTTAAAATACCAACTGTGGCTCTTCTGGCCTTTAGGAGTCTTCCATAGTGATTTTTCCACCACTGCTGGTCTTCATGTGTGTCTGCACATCCTGGAGCCGACCTCCCTAGGAGACTTTGTTTTAGTTACTCTTACAGCTGGGAGTAAGTGTTAACCATTACAAGTCTAAACAAAGTCCCTTGAAGTACGTCTCAGATGCTTCTGAGTGCACAGAGCTGAAGGCATTTAGACCCCTGGGACATGATCCTTCACAGCCCAAGGACCAACACTTGAGACTTGGTAATTCCATTTTAGGAACCATCCACTCCACAGATGACCGGTTTATCTAAACTTTTATTTTTGTGGCTAAACACAGTCACTTTGAGGAGTTTGTTCATATTTTTTTTATCCATAGAATTAACAGTAGGTTTGGGAGAGGAGACATCTCTGCCTCAAAGAAATAATCTGTGACAAGATTAGGAGTTACTGTTGAGGGAACCGGAAGGTGACTTGGTAAGTAAAAGCACTTACTGCACAAGCCGAAGACTGGGTTTGAATCCCAGCACCAATTAGAAAACAAACAAGCAAACAAACAAAAAAAAAACCTGGATGTGATCACTAATGGACCTGATTGCTGGGGCTTGTTGGTGAGTCCGGATTCATTGAGAGACTATGTGTCTAGACAGTAGGGTAAAGGATGCTCCTGGACTCCACATCCACATACCCATAAAGCAGACACCGCTTTCACATTACTATACACAGCAAAAACAAGAGGCCAGGGAAGGTACTTGGAGAGGCCCCTAATGGGTCCTCTGTGAGACACCTTCACTGGCAGTGACTCGAGGCTGCCCAGCAGCTTCCCCTGCACAACGCATGATCTAGTCTTGGGAAAGTTGCCCTGGACCAGCAGTCTTCAGACTCAGTCCGTTCTCTTGATGGACCTGGGGGCAGAGAAACTCCATCATCAGTCTGCACATACTAAATGGCATCTGGCCAAAGGATCATGAAGGAGTTTTTTTCTTTCTTTTCTGATCAAGGTTCAGACTTCCTTTCAGAACCTATGCTGGTGGGGTTGATGATGTCCTGTAAATCAGTAATTCTTCCTGTCTCTAGGGGAGGCCTGAGCTGCCTGTATCTTCTGTTGTTCAGGCCGAGTTTAACCTATTTCAGATCTCACAGCGTCACTGAACCTATCCTGATCTCTATCCTACCCCACCTCTCGTCATTACTGTTTATGCGTGTCGTTTCACTCTAGAATTCTTCAGATTGCTATTGGAGAGACTTCACCAGGATTCAGGCGTTCTTACCTTAGCCCCTTCCTGTCAGGACGTTCCAGCTGTTATGTTTCTATGCAAGATGGTGGTAATATTCACTCCTATGCCATGCCTCTCCAAACTTCCTTTGTCATAATTTTATTTCTACCACCTATGTTTTTTTTCCTCTTCTAATATCATAAATTCTCTTTGGTGACAGACAGCTCTACTAAAATCCTTGCTCTTAGCCATGCTCCATGCCTCACAGCTCGGAGTTTGTGCACATGCTTTTTCTGTCTCACAACCTGGAGACAGCCCTCCCGTGTCCGCTCCTGTGTCACTCACAGCACTTTTTCGGTTTGAATTGGTTGAGGATATGTTTATCTCCTGAAAGATGGAATCTGCCCAGTCATTGCTTTCCTGTGTTCTTCTGGGTGCTCCAATGCCTTGAATGGGATCTTTAGTCTGCCGTTCATGACATGAAAACCCTCCAGCCCCTGGCGACATTACGAGTGTGATCTCATTCTCCTCCCCTCTCACTCCAGAGGGGGTATTTCAGGCATCATATTTTCCTCCTCACACCCTCTCCCTATTCAGTCCTTTATGAAGTTATTCCTGCTAATCCCTGGAAGTCATTTGATGCAAAGCAGACTTGGCAGGGACTATGTGTTCAGGCTCTGCCAGGCCAGTTTTCAATGCTGACGAAAGGAAGAGCTGATGTATCAGCTCACAACCAATTAACCTCCAGACCAAAGGTGACTAATAAGACGGGTGCCCTTAATTGTTTTCTTGCCTAAACCTAATTATTGGTGACTCCTGTAGATGTCTAACTAATTAGCATTCATAGCTTATTAACCCGTCTTTATTTTCACTTTCGCTCCATTCTAATCCATATTTTATAAAGCTGGGGGCTTTGTAACTCTTGAAAGTCTTTCTAGTTTTCTGAGTGGTTTTCATAAACCCCTTATATAGCAGAGGTCATTTAGGAAACAGATAAATTCCCTAAGACAAAATTGCTTTTTTTGAGAGAGAACCAAGACCTTTAGAGAGATATTCTCATTTATCTATATATAGATGTATCTCCCCAGTTGCCTCCTCCCCAAGCTACTCACCATCTTGGTCTACACAAAACCCACAGCTATAGACTTTGTTCCCTCCATCGCCTCACCGATTGCTGGCAGCTTCAAATAAGCGTTAGACTGGGAAATTTCTTCTCCGCTCAGCTTTCTTCATTGATGACGTCTCCCTCAGACTAGAATGACACTAGTGAGTTCTCTGTGCCCACACTGAAATCCCCGATGATGTAGTTTTGGGGATCACTTATAAAAATAGATGCTTCCGAGAGAGTTCTGTTCTTTTCTTTTTGTCTGTGTGTGATGGCCTGTGGCATGTGTGACGGTGGTAACTGGAGGAGCCACGGAGGCAGGCATGTTGAGATGCGTATTCTAGGTAGAAGCTTTCCTGCTTGTTAATGTCATAACTCAGAGGTTAACTAACCACAAAGGGCTGGATGAGATCAGGGGAACACATGGGAATGAAGCAGTTGTGTTTCAGTGTTGTCTTCCATCTGTAATTGCAAGTCAGAAATCTAGGAAACATGCTGTGGGGTAGTGCTCTTGTACACTGTAAAGATTTGTCACTCGGAGCCGGGCGGTGGTGGCGCACGCCTTTAATCCCAGCACTCGGGAGGCAGAGGCAGGTGGATCTCTGTGAGTTCGAGACCAGCCTGGTCTACAGAGCTAGTTCCAGGACAGGCTCCAAAGCCACAGAGAAACCCTGTCTCGAAAAACCAAAAAAAAAAAAAAAAAAAAAGATTTGTTTTTCACTCATATTAGTTTAATGAAACACTGATTGGCCAGTAGCCAGGCAGGAAGTATAGGCAAGGTGACCAGACTAAGAGAATTCTGGGACGAGGAAAGGTAAAGAGTCAGTTGCCACCCAGACACTGAGGAAGTAAGATGAGAATGCCTTACTGAGAAAAGGTAGCCAGCCACATGGCTAGACATAGACAAGAATTAAGGGTTAATTAAAATTGTAAGAGCTAGTTAAGAATAAGCCTGAGCTAACAGGCCAAACAGTCTGTAATTAATCTAAGTCTCTGTGTGTTTATTTGGGACTGAATGGCTATGGAATAGGGCAGGACAGAAACTTCCATCTACAGAAACAGGGCACTGGATGGGATTTCTTCTTCCATAAATCCCTCTCACCCTTTTATTTTGGGGAATGCAACTGTGGCACTTCTTAAAGATGCTAGTCTGTCCACCCAGAGATCTAGGCGAACTGGACGTAGGAAGTTTCTCAATAGCTCCAACTTATCAAGTTCTTGGAAGGACGTTCCCACTGGGACCTCCAGATGAAGGTGTGGAATTCGCAGTTTGTCATCTTCCTCATTGTTTTGTTCAGTGTAGCCTCAATGTTAGTAAACTTTGTTCTTTCTTACCTCATAATTTGAGTGGGATGAAGAAGTCTAACCTCTTCACAAAATCTTTCAAGGGAAATACTTCTCATAGACTGATGCGTAAATCTTGTTGAGAACATAACTGTGGATGCACAAGGAACATTGAAGTTTCACGCACTATATAATTTTAGATATGACCATCTGTGAGGCCTGAAAGGGATCCCAGTACCTGCAGTCTGGATAAGACAACTGTTTTCTTTAGAAATGTCTTTGTTTCTTCCTTACGATATCTTTTTCCAAGGACTCACTGGACATCCTTTATCATTGGTGCCTGACTCTCCTTTCTTGCAGGGAGGAAGATGAATACTCAGAACTGCGGTCAGAGCTCAGCCAGAGTCAACAAGAGGTCAATGAGGATTCCAGAAGTATGGACCAAGACCAGACCTCTGTGTCCATCCCTGAAAACCAGTCCACTATGGTCACTGCTGACATGGGTGAGTCTTCCCAGGCCACATGTCAGCAGGACTTTGGCTTCTGGATTGCAAGAAGAACATTAGAAACACAAGGCAGCCTGAGTTAATATTTCATTACTCAAGGAGTTTGGAAAGTGGATGAAAACACATTCATTTTAATCCTGTGTTCACTGCCTTATTGGCCACAGTGAACTAGAGAGCTGAGTTCGCATTCTTTTTGATGGGAATATGATTCAAATGTGTGTCATTTTGGGTTGAAAATTCTGGAAGTGGGAACTGTGTTAAAAGACTGTTGCAGTATTCCTAGTCACGGTTCCTTCAGAGCTGCGAGAGAGGGAGTAGAAAGGATGGAACGGGTGGCGGAGCTTTGCAGAAGAAGCCAAGTGGGTTTCAGCAACTGTGGTGTAAGGAGGAGGGATCTACAATGTCTTCAACACATTGATCCAAATGACTAAGAGAATGAGTGTATTTCTTGGTGAGAAATTTGATTGAGAAACAAATTGAGAAATAGTTAATAATTATATTTGTACTCATAGAGAAATAGCCTAGTAGAGATGCACAGTATTTTAAACTGAAGGTCATGACCTATTACTGGGTTTGGGGATTAGATTTCTAAAGTCTTGCAGAAATGAAAGCAAGTAGGAAAGCAGTAGAGTTGGGTATTGTTGTTTCATGACCTTTGTTTACTGTATGCCAAATAGCATGAAAGTCAGAGCGGGAATGTTGTAAGCCGGTGGTTTGCTTTTTGCTTTGGAATGCCTGTTGGATTCTTGAGACAGACTGAGGTTGAGTATTTGCCATTGTCTGAGCCAAAGTGAGCTCTGTGATTGAATGGGTGCAAAGTCAGAAGAGTGAAACATTCTATGTCTTTGGAAATAGATATTCAGATATTCATGTGTAGTAAGAGGTGGAGGAAGAGCCAGAAGAAGGATGAAAGTATACTGTGTTTTCATGGAACTGGAAATTGAGTTGGAAAGCAATCGACTGTTTTTAATTGACTATTGCACATATGTTTAATTATACATTCATATAAGTGTTATAACATCATGAATCATGGTACCATGAGAATATCAGAGAAATTTGATTCAGTCTAAGGTTCTAGGAAGTTCTGGATCTTGGAAGTAGCATGTGTATTAAGATCCAGAGAATCCGTGTCAATTAAGCAGCTCAAGGAAGAGGTGAGGCAGTTTGGTGAGGATGGGGAATATATACAGGAAGGGAAGCATCATCGTGATGTGAAGATGAGGGCTGGAGAAGTAGGGAGGGGCCAGGTCATTCAGAATCTTGTGGAACATGTTGGAATCTATACTCCAAAGCATAAGAAGCTGCTAAAAGATTTAACAGTGTGGGGAGGCATGAGATTATCAGTTACACTGTAAATCACACCATAATGTGGAAAGCAAATCCATAGATCGAGTGTGTTGGGGAAACTAGTTAAGAAACCATTAGAAAAGTCTAGGCAGGCCAGATTGTTGCTAGAAATTGGATAATGACAGTTGAGATACAGAAAAGAAGATGGGTACAGAAAAATTGGGAAAGATTTGCTTAAGAACTGTGTTTTAGTTAGGGTTTCTATTGCTATGAAGGTACCATGATCATGGCAATTCTTTTTTAAAAATTTTTATTAATGTGTATTAGTGTTTTGCCTGCACATATATCTATATGAGGGTGTTGGGTATTCTAGAACTAGTGTTACAGACAGTTGCGAGCTGCCATGTGGGTGCTGGGAATTGAACCCTGTCCTCTGGAGAACACTCAGTGCTCTTAACTACTGAGCCGCCTCTCCAACCCCTTAAAGATTTGTTTGTTTGTTTATTATGTATATAGTGTTCTGTTTGCACGCATGCCTGCAGGCCAAGAAAGGGTGCCAGATCTCATTATAGATGGTTGTGAGCCTCTGTGTGGTTACAGGAATTAAACTCAGGACCTCTGGGAGAACAGCCAGTGCTCTTAACTACTGAGCCACCTCTCCAGTCATGGCAATTCTTATAAAGAAAAACATTTAATTGGGGTGGCTTGCTTACAGTTCAGAGGTCCAATCCATTTCCATCATGGTGGTGTGCAGGCAGCCATGGTACCAGGAGAAGTAACCAAGTAGCCTACATCTTGACTTGCAGGCAACAGAAAGTGGACTGACTGACTGAGCATGGCTTGAGCATATATGCGACCTCAAAGCCTTCCTCCACAGTGATACATTTTCTCCAACAAGACCATAACTATTCCAATAACATCACACCTCCTAATAGTGCCGTTCCCTTTGGGGGCCATTTTCTTTTGATCTACCACCAACTGGAAGCAGGATAAACGCAGATATGAAAGTGGATGTATCCTAAGATTCTGGTGTGCACAGTGCATGCATGCTGAGGCCATTCAT
Organism: Microtus ochrogaster; assembly: GCF_000317375.1. Taxonomy (NCBI): domain Eukaryota; kingdom Metazoa; phylum Chordata; class Mammalia; order Rodentia; family Cricetidae; genus Microtus; species Microtus ochrogaster. The sequence continues at coordinate 32,462,351 of NC_022020.1, read as the reverse complement.
CAATGTTGGAACATGGTGGGAAGGACCAGGTGATTTACCCTCAGATTTTTTTTAAAAATTATTTTGTAGAGAGAAGAGAGGCAGGTGGAGTGCATCTGCCTTTTGTGGGACATAAGTTGGGGTGTCTTGAGATACCTGGGCCACAGATATTTAAGAACACAGTAGATATTGAGATTAAGAAGTCAAGCAGAGTGTCTGGGATACAGAAAACTCTTGGGGAGACATCAAGTTGTGACCGACACAGCAGAAGTTGATGTTCAGATAAGTGAAGTCAGCTGGAGACTGAGCCTCTGGGACCACAGCTGCTAGCGGCACGCAACAGGAGTCTGAGGCCGGGGTGCTCCTCTCTATTAGTTTCGGGGTAAATGATCATTCTTAGAATCCCCCAGAGTGTGAGTGCCATGCTGACTTTGTTGATGCAGTATTTTATTCCTTCTGATAAAACATTGAAATTGTAGATCATGTTGCTATCTGCCTGACTCGCCCATTAAACTCTGTTAGTCAGTGATGTGGTGTTTCATCTCCTAGTCTAGGGCCTGGTTTGTGGCCTATATTCAAAGATCCTATTGGAAAGATTGAATTATGCTATTGGCCTGTTTATCTGAAGATGCTGGAAGAAATCGAGGGCAGGTGCATCATGGTGTTAAGATCTGATGGGGAATTAGTGTTAAGCAGTCTGAAACACTGAGAGGGCCGTATAATGGATTTAGCTGCATCCATCACTGAGAGCTGTGTTTAAATGAGACCAGCTTACACTACACAACAGTGTGCACACCAGTGAAGATACAGCTTCAGGCTTAGCAGTTGGAAGATAAAATCTGAGGTCTGTGTTCAGCTCTTTGCTTTGTGCCTAGGCGCTCTCCCTCCCATGCATCTGAGCCCAGGGTTCAGACTTGATGTTGTCACTCACAGAGCCATCTGCCACCAGTCAACCCGTCAGGCAAAAGTCTCACAGGGCTAAGTTCAGATGAGCACTGTAATTGTCTCCACTCGCAGCCTCTTACTGTGCATTCTGGCTAGAGCCACAGGCAGTCAAGGCAGTTCAAACAGCCAGCGGTGTCTCTGTCACTGCAGAGGACCAGCCCTGCTCTCACCCTACATTGGCTTCTCTCAGATTGTATTTGATGGATTTAGTAGGTGACCCATCGTCTGACAAAGTCACATAATTAAGTTTGGGAAATGCAGGCACAAACCTACTTTAGCGGGCCTCTCTCCTGGGGCACGTCATGGAGCGCCTGACATGACATGGCATCTGTCGCACTGATTCCCCAAGGCAGGAGCTCACAGCTGTCCATCCGCATGGGGAGGCATCTCCATTTTCCCTCATCATTCATCTCGAATTCTTCCTCCCATCCTGTGCCTCACTTGGAAATGTGTGTGAATTGTACTGGCAGAGCCTTTCCTGGCAGTCCTGTGCTCGCGGGCGTATGGCCTCTGCCAAGGACAGCGTGCCTTCCCTGCTTGCGCAGGGGAATCTTTGGTCATCTTACAAACTTACTGTGTGCTCTGTTAGGTACCGGGGCAGGAAGGCAGAAGCTGCCATCAAATGGCTGCACTTCCACGTTCAAACCTCTTAAACCTGGGCCGACCTCCAGACTCCTCACCACAGGGTCCCACGAAGCCCGGAGCTCTCACCACCACACTCTGTGTCTGCTCCTCTCTGTTTGGCCCCCCGGCCTCATCACACTCCGGGTCTCCTACAGTCCCTTCAAGCCGACCAGATTCTGCCCTCCAGGGTGTGCGTGGACGGTCTCTTCTGGGGTGCCCCTTGCTACAGCACACATGTAGCGTTCTCCTTCGCTCCGGTTCCCTTCTCATGTCTGCAGAATCACTCCTCATGCCATCTCTCCCTTCCTAGCAGCTGGCACTGCCTGAGGAAAGGCCGTGTTTGCTTTTATGTCCTTGCATCTTGCCAGTCGCTGGCTCACATGAGAAAGCAGGCTGTATGGAGCGGGCATTTTGACGACCTTGTATGCCAATCTCATGATACCCAAGGACTCATCGAATATCCAAGTAGCAATGAATGCAATCCCTTGTCACAAGTCTTTGGAGGATGTGGATAGTTCGATAAAAAAGACCCACAGTCAGGGCAGGATCTGCAAGATGGGAGCCTGGGAGGAAACGTCACAGAAGCCTCGGCTGAGTGGATACTTGAGGATTAGATGGGAGTGGTGAGGTTGAGGAGGAGTCCAGTATGAGAGGACTCTCTGTTGAGCCCTTGAAGAAGGCAGGCACTTCTGGGACAGACAACTTGGCAGAGCTCATTAATCTTCAGCGTAGAATATAGTCAGTGTGTTTGTTGATTGCACCTGGCTGCCTGCCTCTTATTCCTTTGCCATTTTCCAATTAAATTGCTTCAATAGGGTAAAAAGCTTCCATATATAAACACCATTATAGGAAATCATTAAAAAGCATCCATTTCATTATGGTTGCTATATTTGTGAGCCTGCATTAGGAACTCAGAGGCTTCTTCAAGCTGGATTTTAGATGCACTTTGCTGCAGTGGTTTTTTTTTTTTTTTCTTTCTGGTTTACCAAAACAATAGCAGTAAGTCATCTGCTTGCTTCATCAAAAACCCATTTTCTTTTCTTTGCAATCAACACCTGTCAGAGCCTTGCCACCCCTCCTGGACAGTGACTGTTGAGCACTGTCCTAGGACCGGACGACTAAACAAGCAGCTTAGGCCTGGGCTCACCCCAGTCATCAAACGAAGGAGAAAGTTTCCAGCACGTGCACTTGGAAATGAGTTCTATTACTTCTTTCCAAATCTTGTCACACAGCTATTTTGAAACTAACAGTGACTAAACAGAACCAAGGTGGGAATCGTCATTTACATTTTTTCTTTTCTGTATCTAGTGACACGTTGGAATTTGCAGATGAATTTAGCAGCTTACACGCTTTGATATAGGCTCTGGGTCAAGTATTTCCATCCATTCCTTGTGATTGGTACTCGCTTTGGAAGGAGACCCAAGTATAGATGAGTTCGAGGAAGGCAAGCCACTTTTCCAAGCTAAGAGGTGGTTTTGTTGGTGCCATGTCTCTATAGACGGCCCTGCTCCAGCGTGCCTTGGACCGTTCGATGCCCACAGTTGCTCTTACAGAGAGCGCTGATGGGGGAATTATGGGAGCAGCTGCTTAATCACAGCACCTGGCCTGTGTTACGTTTGTAATTGAATGAGATTTTGTTGATCTCAGGATGGAAAGCAGCACTCACAAGCCAGATCACGCCGCTGTGGCCACAGGAAGGAGCCCGTGTATGCAGGGATGTGCGCGCGCATGCGCACTCTCATAGCATTACACATGTCTGAGTGGTGTTCTCTGCAGAAGCCTCTTCTACTCGCTTCAGTAATAGAACTACTGAGCCTTGCTGGAGTCATTGCTTGAAAAGAACGTCTCCCGTCTCCGACCGGATTGACCTTGTGTGAAGGCACTTCTGGCTTAGGGTCTGGAGGGCTCTTTTGAGTTCTAGTGAGAGACGGGTACATCGCTGGAACACATCGCAGCTCACGTTGGAATCCTTGCTTGTTGCTGTGATCAATCAGTGGTAGTTTCCCTTAGGAGGAGTCATTTTGGGAGGCCAGCCAAGGAGGAATTTGCACATAAAACCTGACTTTTTGGCACGGTTGTGACCGTGAAATATGTTGAATTTCGTGAAAGTCAGATTTTCCTGGCTGGCTGCTGATGAGGTCTAATGGCTTCAGAAAGAAAAAAAAAATGTTTAAACGTGTCAAGTGCAGGGGGGCCAGCACAAGGTCTTTTCCCAAGGCAGCCTTTACAACTATAAGGCAGCTCTGGAGAACCTTGCTTCCTGGGGTAGCTGGTCGCCTGCCTTTCCCTTCACGGTAGAGTCAGACAGTCTATAATGTGCTTGGAAGCTTTGAGAAGTCAGCTCCCAGAACGGCAGTGCTAGGCTGGTCTGCAATTGCAGTCTGATTAGTTGATATGACAAGGTTGAATCTTGCCTACCACATCTTCTTTTCAGTTATTATTTTAGGCAACTTAATTTCTCCCAGGAGGCTGGTGGTGAGTATCACCCTGAGGTCTGAGTTCTAAGTGTGGCTTTGAACACCAATTCAGTGGAAACCTTACCAAAGTGACCTTTTCCCCGGAGGCTAGAACCTGGTCAGTTAAAAACTGTGTTTAAGAGTTATCTCAGTGGTTAGGAACACTTTTTGTTCTTCTAGAGGACCCGTGCTCGATTTTCACCCACATGGTGGCTTACGACCATCTGTAAATCCATTTCTAAGGGGTCCAACACCCTCCTCTGACCTCTGCAGATACCAGGCATGCACTGTGGTACAGACGTACATGCAAAGCAAGACACCCATACACATACAATAAGAATAAACTAAAATAAAACTGTGTATAAATGTTAGCAGGGCTGAGTAACTGAAGTGGCCACCAGAAATCTTTCTAGACTTTTCCTTGAAGTAAATCCAATTGAAAGCAGGAAAGACTGTGACTCTGTTTTAGTGTGCTGTGTTTCTCTCACATGCTAATGGTCCGGTAAATTTTCAGCCTCCAGAAGAGACCTGGTTGTGGAATGGAAAGGCACTGATGATCTCCAAGGTTAACTCGGGACCGGCTCCCAGTGCTGTTGGGGTTATGAATTCCTCTTTTATTATAATAAGCATTCCTTGTTTTCTAAACACACCACATCTCCTAAGGTCGATTTATGTTTCCCTTCGTTGGAACTCATGACATATTTTGCCTTAAAACCAGACCAGGCTCTGAAAGCCTGTTTAGTCTATACTGGAAACAAAATCCAGGCCCTCGCTAGTATTCCCACTCCTTGAGCCATGGTGGGAAGATGATTGCTCTAAGAAAGTATTTTATATTGCTGATGCTTGGTGGCTAGAGCATGTGTGTGTATAACACACACACACACACACACACACACACACACACACACACACACTGAGCAGGGCGCTGGAGCTGCCATGGGTGACCAGTGTTGAGAAAGCACCCTTTGGACTGTGTTGGCATGGGAGTAGATGGTTGGGATTACAGAACTGCATGGGGGCCTGTGACCGTGGCAGAGGGCCTCACAGGCATAGTGAGGGGGTGTAGTTCATGTTTGATGTAGCTGACGTTTGATGATCTTTATGCCTTCATATTTACAACCACACTTGCTGTTTCACAGAAACAAACTGTCAGAAATCTAAAGACAGCAGCAAATATGCAAAAGAATTTCAGGCTGATAAAATATTGCTGAATCGGAGTGAAGATGTAGCCTCCTTCTCACTGAGAAATGAAACACAGAATTGAGATGTTGAGGGGATGGGAGTGGCTTGCTGTCCTCAGGACCCCCAGCCTGAATGTGCCTGCATCATGCCCCTTTGTCTGTGTCAGAGACACTTACTGGGGCCTTGCCCTACATTGAAGGGGGATCTTTGTGGCGGTATCTGTATGAAATCAAGACCTTTGAGTAGCTACACTATTTCAGCTTTCTTGTTTAGGATGCTGCCATACCCCAACCCCTTCCCAACATTTTATTTTGAGAGACTTCAGATCTCATAAAAATGGTCCAGCGAACGCCCATGAACTCTTGGTCTAGATTAACTATAGAGGGTTGTTAGTACTTGTTTAGATCACCCCAGCTGTCACACGAAGGCCTTTCGTTGTTTAATCCAGGTCCAGTCAAGGCTCACAGGCTGTGTTTGCTGATCGTATCTCTCACCACTCCCTCCTGGACTCTGGAACAAATTGCTGATATTTTGGAAACTAGTGCGATGCTATCTGGGCGGGGCGATTGCTTTCTAATTAGATTAGAAGTTAGGGTTTTGTTGTTGTTTTGCTGTGATTGCAAGAACATATGTGGGTGATGGTTGTTCCTCCATCATCTTTATGAAATCCCAAGAAGTCCCTAGTGTCAGCTCCATTTGTTGGTGGTGTCTTGATGTTTTAAAACTATGTTGAGGCCGGCGATGGTGGCGCATGCCTTTAATCCCAGCACTCGGGAGGCAGAGGCAGGCGGATCTCTGTGAGTTCGAGACCAGCCTGGTCTACAGAGCTAGTT
>NC_022020.1:32452129-32456117 GCF_000317375.1 Microtus ochrogaster | reverse complement strand
TTTATGTTGTATGTTTTTTCTGTGGACCAATATCAAGAAAACAAGGCTTTAGCTTTGGATCTGTGGAAGGGTCGGACTGTTACATCCCCAGGATGGAGCGTCACAGCTCTTCACACAAATTTGTATTCATGCTCAGAAAATGTTTGGTGTGATATATATATATACACACACCAGGCATGATGTGTGGCCAGTCAGTACAGAGATGTGGGCAACATGCTGACTCCTAGGAGGGGTCTCCACATTCTAGCCTAGCGTACCTGCACCCGCTTCTGTTAAGTTTACTGTAGCTAATAATCTCTCACCTCGCTGGATGTTTTCACCTCAGAGAGCCTAATTGAGGGCCCTTTCCCATTTGTAACAGGTCACTTGTTCTTAAATTAGATGATACCTGATTAACAAGTAGGCCAAAAAAAAAAAAAAAGGCTATGCTTTTGACACATGACCTTAAACAAGTCTTTCCTTTATTTCACACTTGGAACCCATCTGCTGTTTATCAACTGCTTCCTCTGTACCCAGCATTGTGAGCATCTAGGAACACATTGAGTGAAGGCTGTCTCTGCTCCAGGGGCACAAGGGATTGTGGGAAATTGGTTGCCTCCATTAGGTGCCTCTTAGAAAATGGGATTTCAGGGTAAAACTTAAATAAAAGACCAAAAGTAAAGAGAAACAAGGTACTTCTAAACTAAATAACTACCTGGACCCTTCCTGTGAGACAAAATATAGAACCTCAGTAATATATACATTTCTAGTCAGGAATCGTGTTTTGAAAACAGATCCTTGATAAAAAAGAAAGGCTACTCAGAACCTGGAAGACCCCGGATGTGTTTTAACACTGAACCCATTTATGTGGGTTAGGATTTTCCCAGTGGTTTAAAAATCAGCATTTTTTAACCTTGTTTAAAAGGAGCCAGTTCTGGTCTGTAGTTTTTGCTGTCAGTTCTGGATATAAACTTACTTGGTTCTGAGAGAGAACTAAGCAAGCCATAGTCGCACACCAAGAAGTGTCTAATCGGGCGAGAAGGCTGGTGGGGTGAATAGCATCTTACATCCTTGTCAGATCTCTAAGTTATATGGCCCTTCACTTAAACAGTGACAATGCAATCTAAGACTCTAAATCAGTGATAATCAATTAACAGTTCCTCATGTGGTAGTGATTCCCCAAGCATAAAACTGTTTTTGCTGCTACCTCATTACTGTAATGTTGCTCCTGTTGTGAATCATAATGTAAATATCTATGTTTTCTAATGTTCTTAGGCAACCCCTATAAGAGGGCCATTTAGACCCCAAGGAGTAGGGACCCTCAGGTTGAGAACTCCCATCCTAGATCCTCAAGAAAATAGAACTTGACTGTCGACTCTCCAGTTCCTACCAGACTCTGTCTAGGGAAAGTTACATTTAGAGATGATAGCAAAATATAGGAGGAGCTTCAGACCCGAACAGAGGGGGACAGCCATACATGTTCATCCCAGCCTTGGTGCATCGTGGAGGCACCAAGTCTGAGGGGTCAGCGTGTGCTGCTCTAAAGGCTGCCATGCCGGGTCTTGCAATTACAGACCCAGTATTCCAAGAATAAATTGTATAAATCCAAGTATAAATTGTAATGAACTTTGGATGATAACCATGAATCAAAACCCACTTTTAAATTTAAAACAAGGGAAGTTCCAGACACATTGAAGCTTGCCAGGTCTCTAGATACATCATTAGCCACTACAGGCAGGTTTGCATCTTCTAGTCCAAAGAAAGGTCTGTTCTGTTTATCCCTCCATGTCCTGTCTCACTGTTAAAGAAAATTAAATATCAGAGGCCAAATGCTTAGGCTATCTGAACTTAGCTCTTCCGAGATGCTCCCCACTGAAAGTATGCCTAAAAAGAAACTTTGAGACCTGCATACCCGTGACACAGGTGGAGAGACACTGTCACATCACATGGTGATACAGATGAAGTCCATGTACCCAAGTTCTTGCAGATCTATAGCCAAGCACACAGTCTCTCTTATGAAGCTGGAATACTTCCTCCCTACTGACAGGAGATAATTCACTCTTTTTCTGGCGGCCAGAAAGCTCAGGGCTCAACAGACAAAATCAGCCCCTGCAGCTGTGCTGTTGTGGGTTTGCTTCCAAAGGTTCCCTTCGTCCTGCTGGCTGCTCTTGGCTGTTATTTGTAGCGGCTTGTCAAAAGCTACTTCTAGTTTTTTTTCTTCATTATTATTTGCAGTTACTTGTCAGAAACTACCTCTAGTTTTTACTTGAAGGAATGATATAAACAAGCCATGTTAAAGATATTGTCTTTGATACAGAGGGTGTCCTGTCTCGCAGAAGTAGAGCAGGCCATCACTTCACCTTCTCTATAGGAAGCTTAGCGTGGCTGAAGTCCCCGCCATGCCGCCCTTTGCCGAAGGTGCTGCATGTGTGGCTTGTAGTATTAACAAGTCAGTAACTCTCCTCAGTTGCTGAGCTTTCCTGGATCTTTTTTTCTTCTGTTCCTTCACCTCAACCCAGACAGTTTTAATGAACAGCCCCTCAGCTTCCTTCTGAACCAAGCATAAACTTGAAGGTGATGCTTTCTATTTCCTGCACACTTGTTAGCTTTTATGTTCCAAGTTTATATACTGAAATATATTTATTATTTTGTCATTTATATATTTATGTGTGTGTGTGTGTGTATAATGTAAACACACACATGCATCATGGTAAACATTTTTAAGTGAACAGTTCAGACGTTTTAAGTGCACCCATAGTTTTATGACCATCACCATTATCTTCTTTTATTTCCTAAACCCTGCACACACGGAACAGTAACTGCCTAATATATCCTTCCCAGGCTCTCTCTGTCTCTACGCATTTGCTTCTTCTAAACATCTCACAAAAGCAGAATCATTGTCCCTGGCTTATTTCATGTGTCATGATGTTTTTAAGGTTCGTTCACATTCTAGTCCCGAAATTAGCATGCCAACCCTTTACTTTCTCAGAGTAATTTCACAGCTAATATTCCCCATGCATTTGCCCTCTGTTGGCTCTTCTGGCTCTTAACTCAGAAACCAGCGTGCAGGCTTGTGGTTGGATGCCCAAAGAGCCCTATTCTGGTTGCAGTAGTAGTTGGTGACGTGGCCCTGACCATAGGAAGTTTCTGTCATGGTTTCTGCGTGGGTGACTGAGCTAAAGTCATCAAGTCTCGATGACTCCTATGAGCTGATGAGACTGGAGCTTTGCCCTAGTGACCTGAGCATTGGACGCCTTGCTAAGCTGTGAAGGGTGCTGACTTTGTTCTGTGAATACCACCTCGCTGAGGGACCTTCTCTGTCTGCAACCCCATCATGTTACCGTTGATGTCTTTGCATGAAGATGGAAGGTCCAGTTTCTGCCTGGAGTGAGAGTGTGACAAAAGATGAAGTTTGTGGTTATTATAGGTGACTATTTGGAAGGATATGCTACCAGCTCCCATTGGTTGTCTGGAGCAGCACTGATAAATGAGTGAAAGCACAGGGGTAGATGTTTGGTGACGGTGCCTCACCCCCAGCACCCCTCATCTGTTCCTGCTAGCCAGCCCACCTTGCCTTCCCTGCGTCTCCAGATGGGGCACAGTGGCAGAGCTCAGTGGCATGTCTGTAGATAACCGGTGGGGTGCATATAAATAACAGACTGGGGTGGGGTTGGGGGGCTCCTCATCTAGCAGGTACACAACTTTGTAATTCTCCTTTCAGAACAGAGGGACACAAACTATTTTGAATATATTGATTTATTTAAACATGGAGTCTCATGTATTCTAGACTGTCTCAAACACACAACATAGCTGAAGATGGCCTCACCCTCTCCAGGGCTGGGTTTACCAGTAGACACCAGTATATCAGGTTCTGTATGTTCACTTAAATGTCCCTCTCCCATTATTCTTCTGACGGTCCTGTGTGACACTGTGCTCTCTTGGGGACATTTCCAGGCTGCAGGCAGGTCCTGTGTGACACTGTGCTCTCTTGGGGACATTTCCAGGCTGC
>NC_022020.1:32423224-32452029 GCF_000317375.1 Microtus ochrogaster | reverse complement strand
GACACTGTGCTCTCTTGGGGACATTTCCAGGCTGCAGGCAGGTCCTGTGTGACACTGTGCTCTCTTGGGGACATTTCCAGGCTGCAGGCAGGTCCCTGAGAGAAGGACTTTGGCGTGGCCATCGGCGTGGCCATCGTGCATTTGTGAGCCTATCAGAATGGAGGACAGTCTCTTGTTCCTCTAGGAACTGTGCTTCCAGACTGGTCAGGGCTCAGCCACTGTCCAACAATGAGAAATGCTGCCCAAACCCTGCTCCTGCTCTTCCTTCTGTTCCTCGAGAACCGTTTAGAAGACAGACACATCGAGCATGACTCACACACCGTCGGTGGACCTGTGTGATCACAGTGTGGAGTGGCTGAATATAAGCTCCTTTTGCTCTTCGTCACACACACGCAGATCTGGGAATGCGTGTTCACCCAGCTCTGGATACCAGGGAACCTGCACCTGAGTAGGAACGGTCTTTCAGAGACTGGTCTGTGTGTTGGCAGCTGCTCCATGCTTGGACCCCTTTGCCTCAATTTGGGGCTAAGCTCCTCTTTGTCCTGTCCAGGTGAACTGGTGTGATGTGTATCTCCCCTCCCCACTGTCAGCATCTCCCGTGCGTAACGAAGAAGAGCTTAAGGCCTATGTAAAGTATCCTGGTGCTGACTGTCTTGTTTCTCTGTGGTGCTGACTCAACTGTGTAGCGCTGATTTTTTTTTACTCTTTTAAATTGCTTTTGATTGCCTACCCTGTTCTATTCCAAGATGCCGTGATGGGGAAGATCAAAGTCCCTTCTTTCATAGAAGCATGTGTTTTTAGAAGGGAAAGATAATGAACATACATGTTAGGTCAGATAGTGATGTTTCCTGCAAACACAGCAGGACAATGGCAAGGGGACCGGGCAGAGTTGGGAGATGGAATCCCCGTGCTCCAAATAGGAAGTCTTTGGTGGGGAAACTGCATGGTAAGTGGAAAGGAGCGTAGGTAGAGGAACATCTGGGAGAGATCAGAGCTGGACATCTCCTCGGGATAGAGAGAAGCTGGGCAGTAGGAAAGAGCAAGGGGACAGAGGAGCAGAGAGCCAACCTCGGGATTCTACCAGCCTGCACATTAGAACCATCTGAGAAACTGAAAACCTTTCCGGCATCTAGGCCCCACCCCCAGAGATTGTGGTTTAATTGGTCTGGGGTGGGGCCCTGGCATTGGCATTTTATAAATGCTCCCCAAGGAATTCCACAGTGCAGCCTGGGCTGAGGACATGAGTCTCCAATATGCAGAGCTTTTAATGACCATGGTAAGGAGTCTGATCTTAGGTAAGGGGTAGGGGGAGCCATTGAACAGTTTGACCTAGGAAGGTACCATCGCCTGCCTTTAAAAAGAGTCTCACTGTAGCTACAGTGGAGTTATTAGAACAACCAGCTTGAGAAGGAATGGCGCTTTGGAGAACAGTGATGTCAGCAGAGAGTAAGAACAGTTGCTCAGTTCAAGGATGAGTTTCAGAGGTTATAGTGACAAGGTGGATTGGAATTAGATGCGACACAAAAGGGCATCAAGGTTGCCTCCGAGTTGACCTGAGTAACTGGCTCGTTGGTGGGCTCCATTCACAGAGGTGGGAGAGATAGGAAGAGCCACTTTGAGAGGATGGAACCTTGGTTAGAGTAAAAGCCTCCTGCTGGATTGTTCTCTAGGTTCTGGAAACTAATAGATGTGGGCAGTCAAATGAGGTTGGTTAAAAGGTCCTGAGAAATCTACTTTCTATAATGTTGAACATTTTCTCCAAGTGCTCCAAAGCTTAGCAATAAAAGCAGTTGTCTTGTTAGTGCATTGAGCCTGTAACCAGAAGGGAGATTGGGAAGATACCAGCTTCTTGCATTCAGGACACAGGCTGGATTTAGGAGAAGGATTTGCTTGGGAAGATTGTAGTATCCTTCACGCAGAACTTGCTACAATAATTGGAGGTTATGCTAATATACAGGATTTGGAACAACAGGTAGAAGAATGGTTTTTGATTTTTAGAGGGATTTTTGTTCACAAAAAACTATGTTATAATATGTATCTAACTCATAATTTTCTTTCCCTGACCAGACTCTAGAATCCAGAAGTTTAATAGTAACCCAGATTGTTAAAATAAAATTATTAGAATTGTTTACATTTATATAGATAACTTGTTAGAAGTTGGTTATTCCCCAGTGGAGGAAATGGATTAAATTGTATAGGTGGAGCATTGTCAGGTGATGTATGGGGGCAGGAGCAGGGGGGACTTGAAGCTTTTTGAAGACAGGAATAGTTCTTACAGTTTTTGTTTTTTTATTATCTATTAGCGATGCTCGTTCTGAGTTTTTGTTGTTGTTCGGTGAAGTTATGAGACCTTTATTGAACTTCTGGAATCAGTGTTGGTCTGAATGGCTGAGCAAGAGGGTTTGACTAGAGTTTGAAGTCCCTTCTGGGGCACTTTGCTCTTACTAGCAAAACTCAATGTGGTTGCCTTTGATTGAAAGGCGAGAGAATTCTGAGTGAAGCAGGTATTTAGAAAATGGCCAAAGTCTAAAGGTTTGTATTGGCCGCAAGCCTCGGGCAGCAGCCAGTGGGATGGGGCTGGAGGATGCTGACTTTGGGAATGCTGTACTTCATTGTTCTTCTGTTGCTCCCGGATGGTCCCCTTCTGGTAGAAGAAACTGAGAACATTCATTGCCAGTCTGCCTGTTTAATGGATTTTCTCCTCATCCCCTCTCAGATAACTGCAGTGACCTGAACTCGGAGCTGCAGAGGGTCCTGACGGGGCTGGAGAGTGTTGTCTGCGGCAGGAAGAAGAGCAGCTGTAATCTCTCTGTAGCCGAGGTGGACAGGCACATTGAGCAGCTCACCACAGCCAGCGAGCACTGTGACTTGGCCATTAAGGTGGGCCTCCCTCCCCCTCCGCTTGGTTTTCTGAGGTTAGGGAGGAGAGAGGGCAGACAGCTTTCCTGGCTTTAGGCTTTCTTGAACACCTATCAGTCCCTGAAAGTCATACAAGCATATTGAGCCATCAGCTAGAAGCAGGAGCTCTATAAATATTTGTTGGGCTAAATTATGTGGGGGGGGGCATATCAACAATGATCAACATTGACTTTTCACTAAAAAGGGTGATTTACTTGGAAACCATCACATTAGTAGCATTAAACTACGTCACTTCAGTGTGGTGTACCATACTATTTTTCTTTCCTTTTCTTTTTGAGACAGGGTCTCATTATGTAGCCCTAGCTCACCTGGAACTGTAGACCAAGAAGACTTAAATTCATAGAAATCTACCTGCCTCTGCCTCCCAAGGGCTGGATTATGCACCATCACACCCAGCCGCTATATAGTATTCTTGTGTTGCAAGATGCCCTTAGATGCTTTCTTGCAGATTTGAGGTTTCTAGAACCCATCTTTGTGAGCTCGCAGTCTGTGCTGCTGGAGGAGGGAGGGATAAGGGTCTGGCTGAGTCACCCCATTCCCAGACAGTGTATCTGGATCTTGACCATGCCTTTCACATATGTTCCTCTTTCTTCTGAGAAGAGACTGAGTGAGAAAAAGAATTCATAGCATGTGCACCGCCTTGCCTCTTTCGGAATATTGGGAAAGGCAGGCCCTTCTTGATCCTGGGCCTCAGGTGTCTTTCTTTTACTTCGTTGTGGCTTAGTGACCTAGCCACCCACACTGGCATGTCTTACGGGAACCTATATGAAGGGACAGTCCAGCCCCCAGTTTCTGTCGGGAAGAACTCCGGATTGCCCAAGAGGGTGGTAGTGCCTGTGGGTGAGTCATAAAGTGCATGTCTGGTTCAGCTGCCTTTCTTTCCACTTTTCTTCATCTTTGTGGCAGTGAATAGGTGTTAGGATTTGCCATGAGGGGAAGCAGTCACTAACTGGTGCTTCTTTCTCTGGAGTCTCCCAAATCCCAGATTTGATTGTCTTGACATCTAGGGGACTAGCTTTGGCCTCAGCGTCTGGGACGGACAAAGATTTCTGGTAACTAGTTATGGAGAAAGCAGAGCCGAATAGACTGTCCTGGATTTGAAAGGAAGGACAAGGCGCACCACATGGGGACAGAGGCAACAAGGTTTGGGTGCCTGTCTTCCTCAGGGACCTGGCGTGGGTGACCAGCTGCTGTGTATAAAGCAGTGTTGGGAATCTTCCGTTTCTCATCACTGTGTGTTCCCCTTCTGTTTAAAAGCCAGCCGGGCCATGCTCTTTCTTTGTAAAGGACAATATGAACAAGTAGTTCCCAGAGCAAGCAGAGAATGGTCTTCCTAATTGTATGTGTCTTCCCGATCCTTCAGTCATGTGTCTAAAATGGAAATTTTGAAAGAACTTTCCAAATACTATTAAGATTTTCTTCTACTTGGTTCATATCCATTTCATTAGCTAAATGCATCTCTGCTGTCTGAGGAGCCTCCACCAAGGGCCCATGCTTTTCCTGTGTCACCAAAGCTTTACTTTTGTCCTTGCCATCCTGGGGCTCCACCTCATTCACACTATCCAAATGCCCGTGTGACATCCGGAGCGCGAACTGGTGATATGACCTGCCTCCTTGCTGAGCTGGCTCACGGAAGGCCTGTAATTTAAGAAACTTGCAATTAGACTTTGTGCACATCCTGCAACCTAGTGTTAGTCACTGCATTATCGGGATCCCTCCCTGGCCTGCTGCCTCTATGCAAATTGACCAGCTCTGGAGCTCCTACAGGAAAATCAACATTGTGTGGGTACCACACAGAGATTCAGCATCAAGAGGGGATCTTGTTGTCCTTAACTCTGGGGACTGCTGAGTAGTACAAACTACAATGCAGGCAAGTGACAGCATCCGCTGAATCTGAGCAGAGAATGACCAAGTGGTGTCACTGTGTACATGGGGCTCTCCACCCCACTCCTGGGTTCACAAGCTCCTTCCTGTCCTCTTTCTGCAAGAGCGCTAGCGTGGCTTTGATGTTTGACTGTGTTTTTCAGACAGTGGAGGAGATTGAGGGAGTTCTTGGTCGGGACCTGTATCCCAACCTGGCTGAGGAGCGGTCCCGGTGGGAGAAAGAGCTGGCTGGGTTGCGGGAAGAGAATGAAAGCCTGACAGCCATGCTGTGCAGCAAAGAAGAGGAGCTGAACCGGACCAAGGCCACCATGAACGCCATCCGCGAGGAGCGGGACAGGCTCCGGAGAAGGGTGAGTGTTTAGATAGTCCTGGCTTCGGCCTGGGCGTGGGGAGGTGGGCAGGTGTGCAGGCAGAGCCAAGGGCATCTGAGGCAAAGATTCTAGAACCTGGAATCGTAAGGAATCTCGGCCTTGGTAATCACTAGGTCATTCCAATTCTGAAATCATTCATCAAAGATCCTTAGGGTAGAACTAAGATGATAAAAACACTCTTCTCAGGAATCCTAAACGCATAGATGGCAGAATTATAGTAGGGCAGCAGGTCTCAGTCTCCTCTGGGATGTGCATCTTCCACTAGCTCAATTAAATATTTTGTTAAGATGAAGGTGGTGGTGGTGCACACTTTTAATCCCAACGCTTGGAAGGCAAAGGCAGGTGGATTTCTGTGAGTTCAAGGCTAGCCTGGTCTACAAGAGCTAGTTCCAGGACATGCTCCAAAGCTACAGAGAAACTCTGTCTTGTGGGGTTTCTACAAGAAACCCTGTCTTGAAAAAAAAAAAAATAAAAAAAATAATTTTTTTAAAAAATACAGTCTGATATTTTCATAATTGGAAAACATAGACATTTCCTTTTATTTTTTTCTTTAACTGTATAGTAGTTTCTCTCATTTATATTGAATAATATAAAAATCTCTTCTTGCTGGGTAGTGGTGGTGCACACCTTTAATCCCAGCACTTGGAAGGCAGAGGTAGGCAGATCTCTATGAATTTGAGGTCAGCCTGGTCTACAGCACTAGTTCCAGAACAGCCAGGGCTACATAGAGAAACTCTGTCTCGAAAAACAAGCAAACAAAGAAGCTATTATAGCTGTATGCATCTACGGGTGGCTGTGTACTTGCGTGTATGCAGGGATACACATGCATTTTTGTAGTGTGCACATGTGTGGGTGTGTACAGGTGTATGAGAGAGAGTGGCAGGGGTGCCCTGGTCTCCCCAAGAGGACCCACACTGGTTTGAAAACTACAGTGACAGGACATGTTTCTGCCACTGAAGATGCTGGTGTTCCAACAGCGAAGCATTGGACCAACTTTTCCAAAGATGCTCGTTCACCTGGCAGGGCCTGTGAGTTCTCCTTTGTCCGGCTATGGCTGTCAACTGTGATTGGACTGAGGATGGAAGAATTAATTCTTCTATCACAAACCATCCTTTCTCAACTTCACTTTAAATTGCAAAGCTTGCTTTCCTTTCAGTCTCAACTGAGGCAGTACAGGAGGTGGCTCCTCAGCTGTCCTCTGCCTGGTGATTCAGTACATGGAGTTCAATGAGGGGCTTGTAAGAGGCTAATGGACCATTAACATTGCTGTGTCTCCTTAACCCGGGAAGTAACTTGTTCTTCATTAAGGTTGGTGTGTGTAAATCATTCTGGTTTTTAAAGATGTTTTTATTATTTTAATTATGTAGGGGTGTGTGTGTGTATGTGTACCCATATGAGAGTATTTGCCCTTGAGAGAGTACAGATGCCTGTAGTGTCAGCCAGAAGAGTTGGGATTACAACCGTGGGTGCTGGGAGCTGAACTCTGGTTCTCTGGAAGAGCAGTAAGCCAGCAGTAACTGCTGAGCTTTCTCTACTTCCAATCATTCTGTTTATACTCTGTCTGTAAATATTCTTAATTTTTACTGGGTGGAGATATGGAATAAATTACTGGCTTTGAAGGTTGTCAGCTCTATCCCTCGTTGTGGGTGATGTCATAATTAAGGAGCCACTCTCCTGCCTCTATCTAGACAACATCTCTCTGAACTCAGAGAAGCGTGTTTCTAGAACCCGGCTGTATCTGATACTCCCTACGCGCGTGGGGGCTGTAAACAGTCAGGAGAGGCTGTGTCTGGGGATCCTGACGAAGCTGACTTAGCATGGAGGCCTACCCCACCTGTAATTTCCTGGGTCACACGTCACACTCCCGATCTCTATGACTGATAGTCTAATAAGTGTGTGCTGATGGTGCATGTTTTGCAAGGGAAATGTTGGCCTTCACTTTAACCATATATTGTGATTTTTCCCTCTAACATGGGTTAGTGAAGCATAAAGAACCCTTGGTTGTAACTAACAAGGAAAAAAAAGTCAGTCTCCCCTCCATCCAGAGTTTTTTTGGTTTTTTTTTTATTTTTTTTTATGGCTCTAGAGGCCACCACTAAGAGCCCCAGAAGCAGACTGCTTGAAATCACAGTCTGACCTACAAAGGTGCTTTTGTGAGTCTTTGGCAAGATCCCTGACCTGTCAGGGCCTGTTTGCTTTATCATGAAGATGATGATGATACGGGTGCAGGGTGATTAAACACTCCCGGAGTAAACTACACTGTGGTCAGCATGCAGTAAACGCTTGAAAACGAGCGGCAGTTGTTTTAAATGAAATCAAGATTGAGTGATATGGAAGGTTTTCCTTTACATCTTCTCTTTATCATAAGACGCCTTCGCTGTTTGAATATCTCTAACCCTGACAATGACAATTCAGGGTAAATATCTGCACATGTGAGCACATACACATTTCAGTCAAAATTTGTATCAGTTTTTACCCTTTTGTTTATGCCTTCATCATAATTTATATAATTTATATAATGTGCTCCTCATTTATCTCCAAACAGCAAAGTTTGAAGGATTATTTCTTCAAACGTATTTACCCTGTAATTGGGTTAACTTCACTTCTAGACAATTGTGAATCTTAAATAATTTTCTAAATGCTTTTGAATGTTAGGGTTTTTGTTTTTTTTTTTTTTTAGACTTTAAATACTGAAAGACGTCCAGCCCACATCACCCAGCGCATGTCATTTTCCCAAAGAGGGGTCTGTCTTTTGTGGTCTAATGTTTGCCTGGTCTTAGTCTTTGAGAGGGAATAAGGTTTAATTTCCTTCTGGTCTCTTTGTACATAATCTATGGCTGTTTTGCCTTTCTGTCTCTGTTGCAGCTCTGAGTTCACAATTCATCAATGTTGCCTGAAAAGCAATTCGGGCCATATATTTTCCCTTTGCTCATCTTCATTGCTTAGACTTTGACGAGATCAATGAAACTGGTGCTTGTCCCCTGCCTGCAATTAAACCAAGTGCCCTCCATAGGTCTTCTGAGCTTTGCTCAAGATTTAATTAAATTAAGGTCTTTAATGGAGTCAGTTAGCAAATTGGGTGGCTTGGCAGAACAATAACTAAGGGACAGCAGGGCAATATTATTATTGGTCTCTGTTCATTCTTAAATGAGATAATCATTTGTTTCTGAGTGCACTGTAATATAGCCCCTTATTTCCTCATACTTACAAAAGCAGATCCAAACTCCTCAAGCTAGAATTAGAAAGAAAATGTTTTGTTCTTTCATTCATTTATTCATGTAGAATAAATGATTAGTCTTCCCTGGCCAGGCAGGGGTCACAGTGATAAACTGGATACAACCCCTGGCTTCAGGGCTTATTGAGAGTCATTGCAGTGTTATAGGTGGTGGGCATAGAAGAACAACCATGGGCATAGAAGTGCACACAGAGAGACATGTGCTGGTAAGGTACAGATTCTCCATACTGTTTGCTCTTTTGACTTAAATTGCTTCAGTCAGCTGCCATGCAGCCAAAATGATCAATTCTTTCCCCAGTCTGTTTGGCAGAATAAGACTTCTGGAATCACAGTGTCAGTGAATCCATGTGCAGTTGAGTCAAATAATCTTGAAATAAACAGACCTCAGCAGTCCCTTTTGGAAGTCTTATATTCTTTAGAAAGCCGCGCAAATCCATGGCATAAGGTCATGGTAACAATTTCTCCCTTCCCCTGCCTTCTACCTAGGTTCCCTGTGTGTCCTGAAGTGAGTTCCACCTCCCTCTCCACGGGGTCCCCCTTGTGTGTGGCCTCTCTGGTCAGCTCCATAGGTGATGTTAGCTAATAGCCCCACAAGCAGCCTCATTTCTGGATGCACTTTCCCCTGATTTCTTCCTCAAACTGCTTTCTCGTGTCCCCTCTCCACCCTGTTCTCCATTCTGTTTCTCCCTCCCGTACAGACTGGCAGTTAGTGACTATTCTGTTAATAGTGACACACACAGCTGTCAGCTTCCACAGGTCTCAACAAATCTCCTCTTCTGGCACCCTAAGATGGTACTGAGAGAAAACAAAATGGTCTTAGGAGAAGACTCTTTGTGGGTGTCACTCTGGGTGACGTGAGCCTGGTGGGACATTGCTGATGAAGCACACTTCCTCCCTGTTGTGGGAAGCTGTATGTGGGACCTCAGGCAGAGAGGGCTCAGAGCTCTGATTCGGTCACCTCTTTGGGAGTGGTCCCAAGGAAGGCTTTGCTCACGTGTGCTGAGGAGACACTGAGGTAATACCTCTGTGTTTGACCCTCCATCCCTGCCCTTGCTGTACCTGTGCAGTTGCCCAGGGCTAGCTCTTAACTATAAAGGAAAGAACTGTCAGAGGATTAGAAATCTGGGAAGAAATCGACCAGAGCACACTTCCCTTTTCTCCTAAGTAGTCAGATCTGGGTACTTTCCTGGGCTAAAGAACAAAGGAGATCACACCTGCCAGACCCCAGAGCTATGGAAGCAGCTTATGTTTTCCTTTCTTAGTTTGTGGTCTGTTTTAACCACCTCCAATTTCTATCAAAGATAACACAGCACTTGCTTAAATTATCATGTAAGTTCACTTCCTAAGAATAAATCTGTATTTTTGACACTTGGATTCTCATTTCTCATTTGAAGGCTCCATGAAGAGTCTTCTAAAATCTCCATTTAGAAAATGGTTCGCTGCCAAATTGAACACCCTGGACTCAGAGAAGGCAGCCTTGCACATGGGGATAGACTGCCCCAAATGTTATGTAGGACTCTTCTGACCTACTGGGTCTTGTCCTTCTGTAACTTAGGAATTGTCTCTCCCACACCAGTTTCAATATAGCAAAACCATGCATTGCAACCTAAGCATTGCAACCTAATTGCCTGAGGTTGTAGCAACCTGTGAGCACGGCCACATGGAACCTCAAAGCAAGCTCTCCTGTTGATGGCTAATGATGTTCCTTATCCGACTTGGGACCCTGGTGTCACTCTTAATTCTTGCATGCCTTCACCCACGCCCCACACTCGTAGTTGATGGAAGTCACTGATGCATTTGTCTTACCCACACAGCTGCCTGTGTTATCCTCTTTCCAGCATCACACTTTCCGGGCCTCCTGTCTGAGGAGCTGTTTCTGGGTACACCCATGGGATATTTGTGAAGCCTGTGGCAACTTCAACATTGATTCCCTAATCTCCAACATCTCGATTTCTGTCTGTGCTCTGGTCTTTATAAGATTAACTTTCTTGCATGTTTTTGTTTTAATTTGTTCCTGGACCCTGAGTTAAATCAACAGATTGTATTTCTTGACTAGAGTTGTCCTGGCTGGTCTCTGTGAGCTTCTCTTTCAGTTGATTTCTTCCTCTGATAGCCTCATCTCTGTTTCTCCATTCAGTTGGTCTGTGCATTATTTTATTTCACACAAGTGTGTCTTTTCTTGCTGCCCCCACCACGCTCCCCTGTTTCCTCCTTGCACAGACTGAGATCTGTTCATATGGCTTTGCATACCTCTGCTCTGATGTGTCTGTGAGCTTTTAGGTTCTATGTGACCAGCTATGACCCTGACTGCATGGCCACCAAATCCCCCAGGCTTTCTGCTTCCCAAAAACACACTCTAGAGGCCCAGTGCCTTGGACAGATCAGTGCTTTGGGGATTTCTCTGGAGTCTACATGCTGAGTCCTTAGGTAGATAAGTTCTCTCTTTGATCGGGTCTGCCGGCGGTCTTCTTGACTGCTTTGCCAGTCTCTCTGCTCTGCAGAATCACAGAGGATGTCTGTCTGTCCCACATCACTGCTCATCCTTGCCCCTCCCTCTTGCTCTCTTCCCCACTGTCTCCTGCTTTAATTGTCTAAGTCTGTGTCTTAGGAAACTCTGTTAGCGAAGATCTGCAAGCAGTCAATATATCATCTTGAGAGTGCCCTTATTTTTGCCCAAAACTTTAAAAAGTTTTTTTAAATCATTCAATTTACTTTGTAACTAACACATAAAAATGTTAATAAATTATACCCATGGCTGGGATTCTATGTAATATTTTGAAACATGTAACATTGGGTAATGTTTAAATCTGCTTAAATCTTATTTGTTCCCTCAAGAGATTATGATTTCTTGATGGTAGAAGTACTCAAAATTCTTTCTTCTAGCTCTTTGAAGTGCACAGTAGTGGCCATACACCGTAAGAGCATGCCAGAACCTCTGACTCCTCACTATACCTTAGTATTCTTTTTATTAATCCAAACCCACCCCTACTGGGTCCCACTCCTACCGGGTCCCATTCCAGCCTCTGGTGAGCACCGTTCTACATGCAGCTTTATTTTTATTTGTCTATTTTTTACTCATGTGTATGTGTGTGCATGCAAGTATGTGTGAATATGTGTGAGCACATGTGTGTATAGTGTGGAGGCCTGAAGTGGATGTCAGCAAACATCTTTGGTTACCCTTACTCAATCAAACCCAGAACTTGCCTGTATGACTGTCTATCTATCTTGCTTGTCAGCTTCCTCTGGGATCCTCTTTCTGCACCTTACAAAGCTGGAATTCCAGGCAGGCCACTGTTCTACTCTGAATCTAGTGGGTTATGGGCACCCAAACCCCTGTCCTCTTGCTTGAGTGATAAGTACTTTAGCTGCTGAACCATCTGCAGCCCTACTTTTAAAAATATGTTTTTATTTTTTGCCAATTTTTTGGCGCATTAAACTTTGCAAAATGTATTATGGTAATGTGGTGCTTCAATGCGTACACATTGAGTAACGTGAAGTCAGGTTAGACATGTCTGCTCAGGGATTTTTAGCAATTTTTTAATGAAAAATGAAAAATCCTTCCTCAAGCTTTTTGAAATGTAGGGAGCATAATCATTACCTGTGTGGTGGCTTGAATGAGAACAACCCCCATAGGCTCCTACCTTTGAATACTTGGCTCTCAGTGGATGGAACTATTTGGGAAGGATTAGGAGGCGTGGCCTTGTTGAAAGAGGCATGTCACTGGGGCTGGGCTTTGAGGCTGTGAAGAAGCTCTCGCCATTCTCAGTCTCTCTTTCTCTGAGATGTGAGATCTCAGCTGCTATGACTTTGATCTACTATCGTGGACTCTCTCTGTCTGAAACTGTAAGCCCCAAATTAAACTCTTGCTTTTTTATAAGTTGTATTGGCCATAGTGTCTTACCACATAAATAGAAAAGTGGCTCAGGCAGTCACCTTCCGTGCAGTACACACCAGAACTTCTTTTCCCTAGCAACTGATCAAATGATCTTCATCACCCAACCCCACTAACCTCCAGGCTTTCCAACCTCGAGCAGAATGACAATGTTTATTCTACTCTCAACTTCTAAGAGGTCAACTTTTTTTTAACAACCGAGTGTTACTCAGTGTCAATACTTAGATTATTCCCTATGGATGATATAACAATTTACCATCAACACTGTACATTAAAAATAAAGATTTAGTTAGGCACAGTAGCCCATGTCATTGATCCCAGTAACTGAGTTGGAGAGGCAGGCTGAACTCTGTGAGTTTGAAGCTAGCCTGGTCATGTTAGTTCCAGGCTAGGCAGAAATAAACAACGAGACTGGGTCGCAACAAAACACCCTACACCTCAAATTTATTAACATCCAGCTCTGGTGGTCAGAAATCTAAAATGTGTTACTTTCACTAACATTCAAATGTCAACAGGAGTGTGGACTTCTGAAAGCCTGAGGGAAGAGTGAACCCCCTAACTATCAGCAGAGGGAAGAGTAAACCCCCTAACTATACAGCAGAGGAAAGAGTGAACCCCCTAACTATACAGCAGCCATGGGCATCTGCCCTCTGTAGCCTTGCCCCTCCCTCCAGCTTCCAGACAAGCCACACAGCGTCTTCAGGACTACCTGACAGTCTGTTTCCTTTCGCCCATGGCCCAGATGACCCAGGACCTCCTTCCTCTCTCAACTTCTGTTTGTTTTATACAGGGAATGAGGATGTAGACCACAGACTGCCAAGTGTTAGGTTTTATGGTGCATTAGATTTCTAGTAGCTGCATTTGGATGGATTTTCTCAAGACTGTCAGTAACGCTAAGCGCTGCAGTAGTGAATGAAACAGACCAATACTCTTGGCCTCAGAGTCCATCTTAAGGGACAATCTTTTAAAATTTGACATCAGCCTTGATGTGGTAGTCCACATGTGTCATCCCGGGGCTCATGAGGCAGAGTTTCAGACTTGAGACCAGTAGGGGCAACATACTGAGACTTGAGTGTGAGAAAAGAGAAAAAGAATCTCAACACTTGGTCCTTTTGGGGGTATTACTTTTTACTGTACATAAAAATTCCTCCTTTTATTTTATCTTTTTTTTTGGACTTATCTATTGTAATACAGTCTGGTGTTCGTCTTTTTATCCGAGGCAGATTCTTCTGGGTTAGCTAGTTCCTCTCTCCTTCCCTCCTCCCTACAACTGTCACTCCACATCTGGAGCTTCCTGGTCATAAGCGCCAGTCTTCTGATGTCTAGTGACACTAGATTGGGTGAGTTACAAGTTTGGTGTCCTAAGAGGGAGGAGGAGGCTTGGCAATACACACCAGTATTAGATGATAATGTGTTTGAGGTCCTGCAGTGTACAGGATAGATGGTATAGATTTGCAACCCATGTATTGGAACCCACATGTGCCCTGTCTTTGGAGGTTTTGATACACTAATTTAGAGGTAGGGCCTCACTATAGAGAGCAAGGTCAGCTTGAACACAATCTCTCCAGCCTTTGTAATGCTGGGGTTACTGACATGTGCCACCACACCTAGCCTGGTGCTTTGATTTCTTATAGATTCCTTTTTATAGCTCCAGAGGAGTCTTTGGGATTGTAGAGCAGCGTGCTGTGTTCACTTTCCACAGACAGGTGTGGTAGGAAACCTTCAGGCTTTGCTGGACAGAGAACTGTTTGGCTCAAGAACCTACCTACTCCTTGCCCTCCCGACTGTCCTCCTTCCTGTCCTCTTGTGTCCAGCACCTAGAGAGTTTGCTGTTTCCCTTGACTTTGGCAATGAGTCCCTCTCTCATGGTACCTTTTCCATGCAGCATTTCCATGCGTTGTTAATAGAAGTGTCTGTTGGTTTTAGCCAAGGCCATCTCATGCTGTTGTCCAGTGCACTGTTACTAGAACAGCAGCCTTTGGACAGCTGGTTTCAGCCCTGCTTCTCATAGTTGTCCCTGGGGGAGTCTGTCAACATGAATCTAATCCCTGCTGCCCATCTTGTGGAAATAGTGGCCATCTCCCTTCAGATGCACCACACAGTGTTCTGCTTCTTCTTTCAGTGGCTTCATCTTCCTTCCTATGAATGCCCCACCCTTTCCTATTATTTTGCTAAGATGTCCAGAGTTTGAAGAAAGCATCTCCCCATTCTTGACTTGAATTGAGCCCCTAAGTGCTATGGTGTAAGCTTGCTCACCCTGCCTCTTTCCTTAACTTCATTATCCTAGGTCACACCCCTTCCTCACATCAGGCATCTGGTAATTCACTCCACTATACCTAGCAGAGAAAATGCACCAGGAGATGAGAGTTCTGCAGGTCCCACCACACCTCCCTCTTCTTTCTGCAAAGTCTCCCTTCCTTCTGCCTGCCATGCCCCCTTCTCCTGTCCCCAGCTGAGCAGGCCCTGCACTGCCTATCCTCTACTGACCCTTTGACCACGTCCTCTAGAGATGACCCTTGTCTCCATGTCCACTCCTCTTTAGACCTTAGCCAGCCACGAATTCCTTATTGTATGCCTTTATCTCTGATCGGCTTCCTTCAGTTTGATTTCTTTATTTATCTCCTTATTTATTTACATAGCCCTTGCTGATCTCCCTGGGAGTGGGGTTGGGAAGGAACTGTGTGTGTAGTGTGTGTGTCCACTGCACTGAAAAATGCCATGATCTATGATGCTACCCAGCTTCAAGAGTGGACAGCTGTTTAATTTCCTTGAATATTTATGCAGCTGTTTTGACCAATACAATACCAACTAGCCAATACAACTATTCAAGTTTGAATTTAAATACATTCCAATCACGCACAATATAAAATTCATCTCCTTGAGTAAGCTAGGCACACTGCAAGTAACTGCAGAGTCACCCTATGCTTCTGGTGCCACCGTGGTAGACATGGCTGCTGCGGAACACTACGGTCTCTCCAGGAAATTCTGTCAGAAGATAATCTTCCCTTCATACTCCACCAGGGTATCCACATGTGAAGGGATGAAATTCCCATGGGTCTGGGTGTGCGCTGGAGCACATCTTACTGTCTTAGTCCTTCTTCATTGTTGGGAACCTCATTGCTTCTCATCCACATCATCAATAGCATTCTTCCCTTCTTCCTCCCCCTTACTCTGGTCCTTTCTCTTCTGTTACTCCAGTCAACATAAAACAAGCCCCAAACCCTTAAATAAGAACCAGAGTCCACTGCCTTTTCACCCGACACTATGAAGGATGGATGCAACCTCCTTCTGCAGGCGATGCTCTCTGCAGACACCTCTTCATAGTGGAGTTCCCATCAGGTTTTGATAGGTTTCTGAGCCCTTAAGAGACCTTACCTTATCACTAACCGAGTTCCAATCTTTAGAGCAGATCAAGTTCCCTAAATCTGCATGGGTATTAGCTATGTACTGAGGATTGAGAAAATAGCCTCTCAGGGTCAGGGGCTGGGCCTGAGGGACCCAGTTCAGAAAGGTTGTCAGGGTGATAAATGATTTTCCTAGATGTGCCAGTTTTCTATCAGATACACTTTGATTCTTGGCTGTCCCAATTTAAAAAAAAATGCACCCTGTTATATAGAGAAAAGCATATTTCCTTTAATAAAAACATTTTAATAGAAGGTGGGTTTATCAGGTAATTATTAAAAATATAGTGTCTTGAAAAATGATTGATTCATTTTTATTTTAGGTGTATATGTATTTTGCCGGCACGTATATCTGTGTGAGAGTGTCAGATCCATTGGAGGTGGAGTTACCAGCAGTTTAAGCTGCCAAGTGGGTGCTGGGAATTGAACCCAGGTCTCCAGGAAGAGAACAGCCAGTGCTCTTAACCTCTGAGTCATATCTCCAGCCCCGAAAAAAGTTATTCTTAATATTTCCAGGGTTCCAAAGTTCCAAATCAAGATATGGGCAGCAGGGCTGTGCCCACTCTAGAGATTGGAAAGGAGCTACATAAGTTGCCTCCTTCAACTCCTGATGCTCAGAGCTCTTGATTAGCAGCCTTCTCTGTGTTCCTGTTGCTCCATGTGGCCTTCATGGGTCCCATGACTCTGGCTCTGCCCCAGCCCCCTGCCCCGCATTGGTTCTCTTTTAAGATGCAGGTCATTGGGTGGAGCCCACTCTAAGCTAAGTCCAGGTTGATCTCAGGGAGCCATAGAGTCATCCAGTCTGTTCTGAGATAAAGCCACATGCACAGGTATGATGTAGAATTTGGACATCAGTT
Source organism: Microtus ochrogaster (assembly GCF_000317375.1). NCBI lineage: Eukaryota > Metazoa > Chordata > Mammalia > Rodentia > Cricetidae > Microtus > Microtus ochrogaster. The sequence continues at coordinate 32,435,470 of NC_022020.1, read as the reverse complement.
TTGTGGGATCCCTGATCCAACCATTTCCCAAGGGAGGAGTGAATAGGAGATGTCTGACAGCTGGCTACCTCTCTCCTCTTCCCAGTCCTTGCCTCAGCTAACTTGATTTATTGGGTAGCCTTCAGTTCTGGGTATTGGGTCATTTAATTTCATCCCAAATGTGTAAGAGAAGGCCACATATTCCCACCAACTGCCCTTCTTTCTGTACAGCTGACTAGACTCCCGTCAGCAGGGTTTTTTTGTACAGCTGATGAATGCTGCCATTAAGATATATGGCATAGTCCCAAAGGAAGGTGTTTGTCATCCCTTAGTTTCCACAGGGCCCCTAGCTTTCAAGATAAAAAGGTATAGATTTAGAAATTATTTAAAGGCATGAATATATATGGGAAATGACTAGAAGCGGTTGTCTGAGAACAATCTGAAGGGGCGTACGAACCTTTTCTGTTTTAACTTGCAGTGCTACGTAGCTTTTCCACTTTCAACACTCAGTACCTTTGTGATTAGAAAAGCAAAGATTTCTAAAACCCAGGTCATTTTTTATTTGTTTTAACATATTTGCTAGCAAACCATGGTGGCTCATGCCTGAATCCTTGCACTGGAGAAAGTGAGGCAGGGCAATTGCTGTAAGATCCAAGGCCGGTTTGGGTGAAAAGAATAAGATCCTGACTCAAAGAACTGAACCAAGCAAACAAACAAGCCACGATGAGTGAACTGATTGGTGCTCTAGGAGCAGGCCATTGATGATTTTCTGCTCAGTGTAGACTGGATGTAGGTTTTAGAGTGACATTAACTCTGTTAATTATTCAGGACCTTACAGACTCCACTAGAGAAGCTGCCTGGGCACATGGTGCGAGCATGGGTGCTCCTGCTCTGCCGAGTGGCCTGAAGAGCCTCAACACAAACACTCTTTGGTTTGTTAGGGACCATTGGAAAGAATCTCCCATCAGGAATTGTGTTTGACTCTGGCAGGCATGTGTCTTTTCGGTCTGTACCCTGTTTTGATGTGGCCCAGTCTGCAACATTTTGAGGTGGCCCAGTCTGTACCCTGTTTTGGCCCCTCTGTCTGCTGTATTGTAAGGACACTGCACATTTCCAGCAAGTCTGAGCTCCTGGAAGCCACAACAAAGCATTAGGCTCTCTTTGATCGGCTTCACTATTGAATACAATTTGCTCCAAGGGAATTTCCTTATTTTGGCTTATAATATGTTGATGAATTATTGAAATTTCAATTACTTTTGGCTCCCAAGATAGCAGAGTAGATATAGCCCAGACATTCAATATGAAAGCTTTCTCTGAGAAGCTCTTAGAGAGGGGGGCTGGGTTTCTACTCTCTCTCCTTGCCTGGAAGGGCTGTGGCCGGCAACAAGCACTGGGGTTTGGCTCTGCTCTGTCTGTGAGACTATAATGCTTTGTAGCCTTGGGTCAGCCACTCAAGGTATGCTTCCCTGACATTCAGCATTCACATTTGTGGGGAGCTCATTGGATGTACAGATTCCTGGCTTCATGTAGCACTGATAAATCTGAACCACTGGGATGGGGCTCTGCCACCTAGGTGTCTGACTAGCCCTGTAAGGGGGATTTGGTGTACCATAAAGGTTGGAAAACCCTATTCTAAGTGCCCAAATGTGTGACTTCTTGGTGACTGAGTTTGATGCTTCATTTGTAAGAACTCTTGGGTGCTGCAGTCAACCCGAAGTGTAATAAACCAGGCTTGGTAGTGCTTCCCTGTAATTCTAGTGCTTGAGGGGAAAAGACAGGCGGATCAGAAGTTCAAGATCCTCTTGGCTGCATAAGCAAATTTGATAATAGTCCTTGTACTCTGATGATAAAGGTGTGCCCATAGTTATCAGAAAGGTAGCAATTTTCCCGTTTACTGGGGTGTTTCTCACCTCAGTGGTCACAGAGCAGCAACCACAGATGAGTGAGAGGTAGATATCCATTGTGGTATTGGTGTGCCATATTTTGTGTATATTTTTTATTTTATGTGTATGGCTGCTTTGCATGTGTGGCTGTGTATCACATGTGTGAGTGGTGCCACTGTAGGCTAGAACCAGGGTATCTGGTTCCCAGGGACTGTATAGTTACAAGCCTCCATGTGGGTGCTTCAAATTGACCCCTGGTCTTCTGGAAGAGCAACCAGTGCTCTTCTCCACCGAGATTTTATGCTTCGGCTACTTAGATGTTCCTTCCCACTGTACCAGGGATGCTCCTAGCCTTGGCTATCTGGTGGAAAGCTGCTGGTAGCTTCACTGCCACTCCATCCTGGCCTCATCATTCTCCCCAAGCCCCTGTCTCTAATAACAGTTTGTCCAGTACTGCATATCTTGCAGACACGGTGCATGTAATTCTATTCCCCGACCCCACACTACCCCAGCCATGCCTCTGCTAAGCCTACCCCTGACATGCTCTCCTGTGGGGCCTAGTGGAGCCCAGCTCTCCTATCACAAACATACCCCTCTATACTCTCTGGAGTAACTTTAGGTGGAAGCACAGTCTTTCCAAGTTCCGCTGCCTCAGAGCACTTGAGGGTAATTTCCAGCGTTTGTGTGTATGTGTTAAGACTCTTATTCTCTATTGATATGTGAGCTCTGAGTTTCCTAAAACTGGAAATCACGTCCTCATTTGCACCGCCCACCGCAGCGTCAGGAACTTCTCTGCTATGCTATCTGAGCAAATGCTCCTTAATGGTGCGCCTCCTCCTGGACTGGAGCATCCTTCACTTAGTTTGCATATTCTTCCTGCCTGTGAGTAACAGATGACTGGCCAGCTCTACTTAGTGATACAGTGGCTTCAGTGGACTTGACCAGCTGAGCATCACAGTTGGAAACTTTGCCCTTGACTATCCAGCTCTTTTGCCCTTTAACCTGGGAAACCACCAACTCGGTCTAAAGGGGCTCTGGTTTCAGGTCCGAGAGCTCCAAACTCGACTGCAGAGTGTCCAGGCCACTGGACCTTCTAGCCCTGGTCGCCTCACTTCAGCCAATCGCCCGATCAACCCCAGCACCGGAGAGCTCAGCACCAGCAGTAGCAGCAATGACATCCCCATCGCCAAGGTGAGCTCCTGGGCATGAGTCTGGTGGGTTGGAAGACTTCTCATCGGGAAATCCCAGCTGTGGCTGAGCCCACCGTTTTGCAGGCAGATCAGTGTACATACCCTAGGGGCTTCTCCTGGGACTGAGTGTCAGGGCGAGATAACCCACTAATAGGTTTAAGTCTCTCTGAGCAGCAACCTGTATAGCAACTCTCATTAATCAGCCTGCTGGAAAATGTCAGAGCTGACATGCCTTTGTGGAGAGTTTTGTCCAGTGCGACCCCGCAGTAAATGGGTACTTGCTTTCAAGGAGCTAAGGTTCAGCCCTTAGGGGACCCTGGGTGATAAAGCAGTAATTTCCCCCCTCAGAAGACTGATAGCCATGCCAGAAAAAGAAATACACTACAGAGCTAAGTATGAAATTGCATGCCTATAATTTCAGCCAGGAGGCAGAGGCAGGAGGATCACTGAGTTCTAGGCTGTCCAGGGATACATAGTGAGACACTGTCACAAAAAAAGAAAAGAGAAAAGAAATACATTTCTTTAAACACTTGTTCTCCATCAAAGCACACAATGCTTTTGTACAGTCTTCTAAAAAGAACCTGTCACATGGTATAAATGGCAGATGTCTTCCTGCCTGACAGCCATGATAGTCTCCATAGTGAAGCAGTTTCTCATCCTTTGAGTTTAGTAAGTTAGGTGAAGCCAGTGTTTCTCAACCACAAGTGATTTTTGCCCCCTAAGGAACACTTTGAATGATTACAACTTGAGTGCTCCTGGCATTTTGTGGCTGGAGTCTAGAGATGCTGCACAGTAGCCTACAGTGGGCAGAACAGTCTCCCGTCCCCAGGTTGTCCAGCCCCAAATGTGCTGAGGTTGAGAAGAAACCCCATTTTAAGTTTATGGTTGCAAGGTTGAACCAATGAATTGTTTTGAAGTGTTTTGCTGAAGTACTGTAGTTGACATGGTAACAGTTGTGTAAGCATGGACTGAACTTAAGTGGGGGGGGGGGTGATGTGGACTTTCCGATATTTTTATTTTTTTTAAGATTGCCGAGAGAGTGAAGCTATCAAAGACAAGATCTGAATCGTCGTCATCTGATCGGCCAGTCCTGGGGTCAGAAATCAGTAGCATTGGGGTAAGTGTTGGCAAGGGGTAAGGAAAGAAAGAACCCAATACAGCCACGTAGACCATGGCTCCTAGAGGACAGCAATACTGTTTTTCACTTCCAGCTTATCAGTTAATTATATAATAAATCAGGGCACAGTGAAATGTGGTAAGTCTCTAAGTGGTGAATTGCTACTTCAGTTTTAAGGGAGATAATCTCTTCCTATTCCCCACCCGCCAACTCCCACACATGTGAAATCTTCCAAAAAAGAGGTAACGTGCATTTAGTTGCTGATGATGCCAGTGAACGTCTTGAAGTATCTGCTTCTTATCACCTGGCCCCACAGAGACTCCGGGAGTTGTAAGACTCCCAAAGAACTGTGTCTCTGCACATACTTCTGGAAGGGAACACACTGTCTAGGGAGGGCAGAAGCTGTCTTTGAAGTGTGGCCCAAAGCTCGCAGAGAACGGACAGGACCTGCCTGCCCAGTATGCAAGTCTTGATGGGTAGAGCCTGTATCCTCCAGGGAGTAAGACGGATGGCTGGGGCACTGACAAGGGAAGAGTTCCAGCTCTCTGGAAGTATAAGGAGTATAGTTTCTGATATGGTGAAGCTGGGAGGGCTAGCTGTTTGATCCTAGGCCAAGAGAAGATAACAGAAAACAAAACAAAACAAAAAACCCAAACACTCATTTTTATTTCCTAACTTTAAGTTTTACATGGATCAAAAATCACATGCAATCAGATTCTGTGTCAAAACCAAACTGTGAGGATAAAGGGAAGAGCCTCTCTTTCGGCCCATAGTCACCAGAGACTGTGGTGTGTCGGGAGTCTAGGGTAAGAGAAGGAAGCCCAGACTGTATCTAACTTGCAGGATTGCCAGGACTCTAAGAGGACTGATCTTCCCTTGCTTGTTGGTTCCCAGCATCACTTCCTGAGGCGGTGCAGCTCTGAGCCCATTGTGTTTCCTATAATCCGTTCACACTAGTTTTTTAATGTTCAAATTATACCAGCCGAGACCCACGAGACTCAGAAGAGTAACTGTCTCCTAGTGCCAAATTCTTCAAGACTCTTGCCTTTACGTTGTTGTATGTGTAAGTTGTGCCTGGGGACCAGTGTTTCTGACCTGGCATCTCTGTAGGCAGCTATGTTCATTTGCACAGGTTTCCAGCAGCGTGGCAGAACACCTGGCCCACTCTCTTCAGGACTGCTCCAATATCCAGGAAATTTTCCAAACACTCTACTCACACGGATCTGCCATCTCCGAAAGCAAGATTCGAGAGTTTGAGGTGGAAACAGAGCGGCTGAATAGGTGAGAGCAATCTGATGTATTTCACTGGGGGTGGGGTGGGAGCTGTCGTCATCCCCCCCAACCCCGCTGCCACTTTGTTTATAAAAGTTCATCCAAATTGTCTTGTGAACTGTGACCTGCAGTGAGATGGCAAGGCTGGTGGGACTGAGATGGAGGAGTGCTCGTGGCAGTCAGGGTCAACTTCACAATTCCCGGGCCTCATGCTTAGGAAGGTTTCACAGATATATGCTGCCTGACTCTGCTGTTACTATTCTTAATCTTTAATAATTTAGGAACAAGAGGCGCCACCTTCTCATTTCACTCTGAACCTTGTGAAGTGCTTAGTGAGTCCTGGGAGCAATCCATAGGGAATGTTCAGTAGGTCATAGATGGCTGCCGAGTGTAGGGGCCTGTGCTGCAGAGAGTCTCAGCGGGAAGTCCTGGAATGTTGAGTCAGGGTCTGGGGCTGCTTGTGTTTGCCAGAAGGAGCAAAGGCAGTGTGCTGGAACCATTTTTGGCATTGGCCCCACATGTTCGTCTAATTCTTTGCTTTCTCTGAGCAATTCTCTTCTGGTTTTCTTTATGCTCAAGCATACATAGGATGTCCCAACATCCTATCATAACTGGATTTGGAGTTTACCATATAATAGCTTCATAGATTCTTCCCGATTCTCTTGCTATAGACAGTTGTAGTGTGCATTCCTGTCTCTTGGCAAAGACAAACTTAAGTGTCATCTCAGAAATGAGGCAGCTACTTCAAAGGCTAAGAAGTACCATAGCCAAACCCGTGAGCCTCCCTGGCTCAGACTCTATGCCATGATAGAGGAATGGCTTGTTGAACAGTCTCCAAGAGTGATGTGGCTGCCTTGACTTAGCAGTCTTTAGTGAGCACAGGAAGAGCTCGGAAGGCGCATGAGCTAATCAAGAGGGAATGTGGAAATTAATTCCCATCAACCATTGCTGAATTCCATTCGTCTTGTGTGTGGCAGAATAGAATAACTCAAACTAGCTTGTTATTTCTCCCTGATATGAAGCTGTTTTAGTTCTGGAGAACAAAGGAAATATGGTGATGTAGGTCATTTTAAAGATTATTTTATTGAATTAATGTACACGTGTTTGTGTCTGTGTGCATATGAGCACGTGAAGACAAGGGACCCGTGGAGGTCAGAGGCATCAGATCTTTCTGTGGAGCAAGTTACAGGTGCTAGGAGTCAGTCAAACTTGGATCCTCTGTTAGATCAGTGCTCTTAACCGCTGAACATCTCTTTAGCCCCATCAATTTTATATCTTGAAATTAAAAGATGTCCATATTAAATCCAAAGTCTTTTACAATGGCAATCCTGATGGTCATCTAGAAACAAGGCAGAAGCACTTTCCTACACTGCCCTGGAAATGCTTAGACCTGAAGGAGATTTGCCCTTTGTGACTGAACGAAGCCATATGCCTTCGGGGTGATGCCCACAAGCCTTCAGCCTTCACAAGCCTTCAGCCTTGGCTGAAGATCTCTTCTCTGGGATTTCAAAGGTCTGCTTTGTTGCTGAACTTGGGGGAGGCATCTTTCTTCTCAGAGAAACTCCCAGGAGAGAACAAAGAATTGGTACTATTTAGTCCTTGAAGCTCAGGTTAGGTGTTCAGCAGCACAATGGGTGCTCACAGAAAACCTCTTTTTTAAAAAAAAATATTTATTTATTTACTTATTATGTATACAATATTCTGTTTGTGTATATGCCTGCAGGCCAGAAGAGGGCACCAGACCTCATTACAGATGGTTGTGAGCCACCATGTGGTTGCTGGGAATTGAACTCAGGACCTTTGGAAGAGCAGGCAATGCTCTTAACCACTGAGCCATCTCTCCAGCCCCCACAGAAAACCTCTTAATGTTCAACTTGTGAGGATAAGGCTAGTCTCTTGCAAATGAAGAAAATGAAGGCTTTGAATTTGAAAGTGAAGCGGTGAAATTCAGAGCAGTTACTTAACAAAAGCAGCATTCCAAACCCTGCCCTTTGCCCTCGCCCTGTTGTCCTGGAATCTGGAGCTTCCTAGAAATACTGTCCTAATGACTGTTATTTGATTGTCTCAACATTAAAGGCTTAATACTATTTTTTTTTTAAAAAAATGCTAGCCTTTGATTCAGATTTCCTTGAAGTAGGGGAATATACTTACTCAAACCTGTGCTTACACATGTCACACATCCGTGTTAAGCACCTCCTATGTACTAGAGTATTTGTGACATGAAAAGCAAATCAAATCAGAGAAGGCCCCTAACGTCATGAGGCTTATATTCTGTTAGGAAATAGAGATGCAACACAGCAGAAGACCCCCCCCCCCGAAAAGACGTCTCCAGGACCCCGAAAGAATAAAGAATTATTTCTTTGTTACTCTTGTCACTTTGGGTGCTGGAGGTTAAAGCCAGGATCTTGTACAAGTTTTCCAACCATTTCCATTTTACCACTGAGCTATGTCCCTTACCTGAGGTTGGTCCTTGACATGTGGTCTGGTAAGGTGTCTTTAAAGATGTCTTGAGGTTTTAAGGACAAAAGAGCAACGATGCCAGGCTGGAAGAGTCATAACCTCCGGGCTGGACAAAGGGGATGTAAAGGAGGAACCCTACAAAGAGTGGGATTGACATAGACCAGGGGTTTGCAGGAAACAAGGGGGCACCAGACAGCGCCTGGCACATATGCAGATTCAGATTCCATAGCAGATTTTGCTCTTTAGCCTAAATATAGTTGGAAAGCGTTCTTTTTAACAGGAAGATCACAATGTGTTGTGCCTTGTGGAGCTTAGAGGTAAAGGATGGCAAGAGTAGGAACAGAGAGAGATGGCTAGGATGGGCCAGGAGGCACAGAACACAATGGGTTCAGAATATGAGAAGCCTCAGCCCCACATCAGGTCTGGTTGGAAGGAAGAGGCTCAGGGATGCTTTCGTACTAGCTCGTGATAGTAGATGAATAGCTGTGGTGAATTCCAATATGGGGAAGGTGAAGGGAGAAGGTCAAAGAAAAATAAGCAACCCCTTCAGTGTTAAACTGGAGGCAGTGTGACCCTCCCCCCAAATGAAAATGCCAGGAAGCAACTGATGTGTGGGACTGGCACTCAGAGGGAGGTGTGTGCTAGAAAAGATGGGACGCCATGGAAACAGAAATGCCTCTTGGAGTCACAGATTTGGCTAGAACCACCCCTAAGCGGAGTGTTGGCAGAAGATGGGATCCCCAAGCCTCAGCCCCAAGGAAACACCAACCCTCACAGCCGTTACATTCAGATACCAGCAGGGTGTTCTGACCTGAGCAAGGGAGGCATTTCAGGCAGGGACGGTTTCCTCTCAGTCACACGGAGGTCAGCATTGGAGTAAACGGCTTCTAATTAGCAGGGACCACGACACTTTCTAAATTGTAAACGAGAGAGTGGGGACCACTGAAAGAGGCCAAACGAAGAAGAGTGGAAGGGCGTGTGTTTTGTTTTGTGTTAGTTAATACTTGCGAAAATGCCCAGCAAGGCCATGTCACCTTTGCGTGTGTGTACTGTGTGTGTTGTGTATATGAGTTAGTTCGTGCACATGTGTGTCTGTGGAGGAAGAGATAAACACCCAAGCATCTTTCTCAATCACTCTTCCACCTTCTCTTCATGAGGCAGCGTCTCTTACGTGAATCTGGAGCGAGCTCGCCAATTCGGTTAGGCTGTCTGGTGAGCAAACTCCATAGAGCCCCCTGTCTTCACCTCCCCAGGGCTGGGGTTACAGACCACACCACTTTGCCTGGCTTTTAAGTGGGTGCTGGGGTGTGAACTCAGCTCTTCATGCTTTCACCACAAGCGTTTCACTTGACTGAGCTGTGTCTCCAGCCTCCCACATCACCCGTGTGTTTTATATCCATATATATGCCTCTGTGTGTGTTTGTCTGTGTTATGTATATGCGTTCATGTGTGTACTCACCTGTGCATGTGTGTAGAAGCCAGAGGATGTTCGGTGTCTTCCTTTATTCTTCACCTGACTTTCTGAGATGGGGGCCTCTCAGCAAGCCCCAAGTTCACCAGTTGGCTAGGCTGGCAAACCAGCAGTCTCTGGGAAGCGGCTTGACTCTGCTCCCCTCATCCCGCCATCACTAGACTTACTGACGCGCACTGCCATGCCTGTGCAGGGTCTACACAGGCCCTCATGCTCGCATGGCAAGCACTGTATCTGCTGAGCCTCCCCTGCCATGTCTTCCTCACATGACTGTCTGGCCTCCTCGCCAGCGGAACAAGGAACATGTCCCATCACAGGCCTGCTGCGTGAAACCAATGTCTTTCTCATCGTAGCCGCATCGAGCACCTCAAATCCCAAAATGATCTCCTCACCATAACCCTGGAGGAATGCAAAAGCAACGCCGAGAGGATGAGCATGCTGGTGGGAAAATACGAATCCAACGCCACAGCGCTGAGGCTGGCCCTGCAGTACAGGTAGGAAAGCCTGAGCGCGGAACACATCCTGGGTGGTCTTTGGTTTGTTCTTTAAACATGTATCTGTTTATTGACTTATTTCTTGATTTACTGTGTGCATGCATGCGTGAGTAACGTACATGCCACAGCGCATGTGTAAAAGTCAGAAGAGAGCATGTGAATCTGTCCTCTCTTTCCACCATGTGGGTTCCAGGTTTTGAACCCGGGTCACCAGGCTTGGCCAAAGTGCTTTCATATGCCACGCCATCTTACTATTCTTGCAGCTACTTGGTCTTATACACATCTGTAGCAAACTTGAGCATAAAAAGTACAAGACAAGTTTTTATAGCCATAAGTAGAGGCTTGGACCTGCAAATAGTAACAAATTAAACAGATGGTGCCCCAGCTGAATGGAGATAAAGCAATATTTCCCTTGTTCAGCTTGGAGAAACTCCTCAAGAAGCTTTGTTATGACCAGCCTCTTGTCTTGACCACATGAATGTCAGGTCTGTCTGCCTCCTGTCTAGACATAGGTCTGTGTGTATTGCAGCACAGTGGAAAGGGACCACTGTGTGTGTGTGTGTGTGTGTGTGTGTGTGTGTGTGTGTGTGTGTGTGATAGTATCTCTGCCTCAGACTGATGATTGTGCCCTGTCATGCCCAGCAAAGAGGCTGTTCACGTATACTCAGTGGATGATGGGCATGGAGAAGGATGACTTTTCCTTCTCTTGAACATCTAAGCTCAGACTCTATATGCAACCTAACAGCATTTCATGACGCTTTTGTAGAAGTCTGTATCTGTACTTTTTGGGGTGATAGATAGCCATTTTCTGTTTGTGCTCAGTACCGTGGTAACTGGCAACCACATGATGACCGCACATGTAAAATATAGCCACTGAAAGGTTGTTAGGATCTTTCCCTTTGATTTAACTTAAAATAGCTACATATAATTGTTGTCTGAGGCTGCTCATTTATTTCCCAGCCACCTAGACCTGAAATAACCACACATAAACTGTATTAATTAAAACACGGATTGGCCAATCACATAAGCATATTTCTAGCTAGCACTCACAACTTAAATTAACCCATTTCTATTGTTTTATATTTTACCATTAGGCTGACCTATTGACCTCCTTTCAAGCCGACTCGGTCTGTTCAGAGGCCTCAGTTACCCCCTGGCTGCAGGCTGCAGGCTACAAGTCTTAGTTCCACTCCGCCTGACGCTCTCCATTGGGAGACCCAATATAGGGCCCCCACTGTCCATCAGAGAAAAATACCCAAGAAAGGGAAGTGGGACAATTTGATCACCATGGAAGTCATAGTGTTTTGAGAGTCTAGGGCTGGGTACGGCATACCATCATTTCCATAAGTTACAGAGACCAACCCTGCTGGAGTCCAGGGGCCAGAAGGAGAATATGCATTCTGGGATGCAGGCTCAAGAGAGGCTACTGTGGAGACGAAGTCCCATAGGTGTGTCATGTGTTTCTTTCGAGTGGTCATCTAAAGGACAACCGGTTTGACCCTGCCTTTTATTGCTTTTTATGATTTTTCTAGAACATAGGGGTTTTTTTTTTCCTGTTTTTATTTTTATTTTTTCTTAAAGGGATTGACATAACAGCAAGCGACTAGTATATCCAGGGAGCACTTCTATGTAGAATAGTCCTCACTTTGTGGTTGGGGAGGCTGAAGCAGGCACCCGGCTGCAATGGCGCAGCGATGGAGATGGTCACCATTCCTTGCCAGGGCTGATGCCATGCTGTGCTTCTATTGCAGTGAACAGTGCATAGAAGCCTATGAACTCCTACTGGCACTGGCTGAGAGCGAGCAGAGCCTCATCCTGGGGCAATTCCGGGCAGCTGGCGTGGGCTCGTCCCCCGGTAAGTGTCCTCCGAGTTCCCTCTGTGCTATTTCCCATCTTGTCTGCTTGGCTGCTGGCATTGTCTCCAGGAACACGAAATCTGCTCGTCAAGTGTGTTTTCCATTTTCCCTCTTGACTGAGTGGGTAAATTGTTTACGTTGAATGAAGCAAGAACTGGAGTGGAAACAGGATCACAGACAAGTTAAAACAAACAAGCTTTCTTAGGAAATGGATTCTCCTGGGCTGACGGTAGGAGCAGAGGGAGTGGGGATCACAGTGCTGTTAAAAGGACCCACACATGCTGTAAGGAGAATGGGCATGTAGGCTTCTTCACGATGTCACTAAAGCTCAGCCAGTGACAGCGCAGGGCCTGCCCTGGTGTGAGGGGAGCATACAGTACAATGCTGGAGAGGAAGGAAGCTTGCCGTACCCTTAGTGTGCCCTGGGCACAAGCTCACCTATGCTTTGTAGGAGTGGCCTTCTGGGAGACATAATGACAAGACAATAAACTCAAATGAGCCAGTGTTCCCCAAATCTTCCAAGG
>NC_022020.1:32384080-32422844 GCF_000317375.1 Microtus ochrogaster | reverse complement strand
AGCCCAGAAGCAGAAACTCTGCCAACATTTCCATTAGAAACCTCATTTTTTTTCAGGGTCTTTTAACTGAACCATAAAATTTTACTCCTCATATGAAACAGATCCTAAAATGATCTTGGCTTGCTGTCAAGTTTTTTTTTTTAATATGTATTAAGAAAACCATCAATTAAGGGAGAGAAAAAAATCAACCATGTTCTAGTTTGTATCACAAGATGTCTTAACCTATTCCATGAGCAAAAAGCATCTTTATTAGGCCTACACAGTTCGGTTACTTGGTAGGAGTTGAAAGGGCTTAAACAAATCAACATTTAAACCATTTGCAATGATAATGAAGTGTTCATGCCTCCCTTATCCCAGGTAACTCCTGTATGCGTTTAGACGATGACACCATGCCTACTTTAGAACAGAGTACAGAGAACAGTTCAGCTGGTGAGGTGTATGTAAAATTCCGAGTGGAAAAAAGAAACGTGGCGAAAATGGCTGAAAATCAGCGTGTGGGATCTATTCTCAGTACGGGAACCACACCATACTGAAGAGTGTTCTCCCTATTATTATCCGCATTATTCTCCATCGTGCTAAGCAGTGCCTAATTTTCATAGCTGCTGACAGTGGCAGTTGGGCCATCCCTCTGCCCATCGTGCTGCATAAGCAAGAGCTAGCTGGTGACATTTTACTCACAGTGTCAATTACTGTGGTTGCCTTTGTTTGTTATTGATCGCACAGGCACTCATTATGTTCATTCCAGAAGGTTCAGCCCCGTGGTTCTCAAACTGAGCCTCGGGAAACCGAAGGGGTGTCTCTGGGGCTCAGCAGTGGGCACGAAGGGTGAAGGAGCCGAATGGAGCCCAGCCTCCACCACTTCACCCAACCACATGTATGTTTCTGATGTTCACCATCCAGAGTTTCATGAGAAAGGCACAGATCTGTGTTGGATGGATAGCAAGCCAGCGGTTTGTCTGGCAGCCACAGTTTTTGTATTGTTTTGAAGCCTTTATTCTTTAGAGTAATGTCTCAGTCACTGTTCTGTTGCTGTGAAGAGATACCATAACCAAGGCAACTCTGAGGAAAGATAGCATTTGATTTGGGACTGTCTTTACAGTTTCAGAGCTTTAGTGATTGTCATTGTGGTGGGGAGTGTGGTGGCATACATGGCATTGAAGCAGTAGCTGAGAGATACATCCTGATCCAGCAGAGACAGGGGTGTAGGGGGAGGGAAGGAAGGAGAGAGAGACTGGGGACACTGGGCCTGGCTTGGATCTTTGAAGCCTCAAAGCCCCCCCCCCCCACACACACACAGTAGCAACAAGGTCAAGCTTTTTAATCTTTTTAATGCTCTCAAGTAATGCCACTCCCATTTAAATGCATGCACCTATGGGTACCATTCTTATTCAGACGACCGGCAAGTAAATTTCAGTTCCCAGGAAAGTTGAGAGGAAGAGCATAGATGTCCCATGCATGCATGCCTATGCTTAGCCTTCTCCATTGTAAATGACGTGCACCAGACATCATTGTTGTTGAAGTCGAAGTTCCTGGTCTCTGTTAGAATTTACTCCCTGTTGGAAACTCCAGGGGTGTGGCAAGTGGACAATGACGAGGACCCACCACCCTAGCATCAGAGCTAGTAGTCTGTGCTTGAAGTTGCCATCTTGTGAAGACTCACAGTGTCAATTGTGCCTTCTCATTCCTTTCTTACTCTTCTCTCCCAATCCTTAAGAGCCACTGCTTTTGTTTCTTTCTCGTTTCCATTCATTCACCTCCCTCCCTCCCTCCCTTCCTTCCAAGTATATGTACATGTTCCTATGAGTGGGTACATGCACTTGCATGGATGGGCATGCATGCATTTGTGTGTGTGCATGTGGAAACCAGAAATGTCGAGGTCAGAGTTGAGTGTCACCACCTAACATGTTCTGCCGATTAATTAATTTTTCAGACAGGATCTCACTATATAGCCCTTGGGTGGCATGGAACTTGCTATGTAGACCAGGCTAGCCTTGAACTCACAAAGAGATTGGCCTTTCTCTGCCTCTGCCTCCCTGGTTTTAGACTTAAAGGCACATATCACCACCTCATATTGGGGGGGGCATAGTCTGACTGTCCATCAACCACCAGGAATCTGCCTCTTTCCTCCCCAGCTCCCCTCTGGTGCAGGAATTACAGATGTGCGCCACGACACCCAGCTTTTACAAGGTCACTGATTATTTAAAGTCTTGTCCTCATGCTTGCGTGGCAGGTACTTGACTGATAAGATCATCTTCGAAACCCCACTGAGCTTTTTTTAATATCCCCATAGTTCTATCTTTTCCATCCCAGTTTTAAAAGCCACATCGAGAACGTGACTATCTTGAGCAGGAACCAACTTCATTATATTGGCTTTATGCTTCCTGTACTCCTGTGTCCTGACCTAACCCTGTCACTCAGCTCCTGGAGTCAGCCCCGTTGACCAGGCCAAGAGGAATAGTACTGATACAGAAAATGCTCTAATTTCAGCTCCAACTACTTGTGTGTCCCTGTTGCCCTGCATGTGAGTCTGACAGTGTTATTGGTAGGTGACAATGTGGCATTGTGTCCCAGTTCCCCCTTCCCCACTCCTAAAGCCCCCCTGCACAGGAGACATGTGCCTGAGCAGGAAGAGACGCAGCAGCCTAGAAATGTGGGAAGTTAACTCGATGCTGATGGTGAAGATCATACTGTGTAGCATAATTAAGGAGGTCCACAAGGGCCCAGAATAAAAGAAAGCAAGTATATATTTATTTAGGGAAAAAACTCACAATAAGGGTAGAGAGCTGTGGGCCTCTGTGGGCAATGGTAGCTGTGAACCGAATTCCGACCACCAGCCAAGAGGGAGCAAGGTGCCAGCAGGCTTCCTGTCTGTGTTTATAGTACCTCAGACCATGCCCTTGAGGACAGGTATCCAAGAGGCTATTGGCTGAATGAATTCCCACAATACCACTGTCCATGAGGACTATGGCACCCACTCATAAAAACACCTTCCCACCCCTCTCAGTTCCCACACTAGCCCAGCCTGCAGGCCTCCTCGGCCCTCCCTCCACATCCCATCCTCAGTAACTGAGAGCCAATTACAGGAGCATAACCTGGGCCTTCCTGACTCCTTCCTGCATCCATTAACCCATTGGCTTCTCTGTGCTGTAGGAGATCAGTCAGGGGATGAGAATATCACGCAGATGCTCAAGCGGGCTCACGACTGCCGGAAGACCGCGGAGAATGCCGCCAAAGCCCTGCTGATGAAACTGGATGGCAGCTGCGGGGGAGCCTTCGCTGTGGCCGGCTGCAGCGTCCAGCCCTGGGAGAGCCTGTCCTCCAACAGCCATACCAGGTACTACTAGGTGCTCTTCCCTGGGGTAGGCTTCTCACGGGTCCACACTAGGGGAACTGTGCGGCTTGGATAAGGCAGGGTTGCTTCATGCTCACAGTCTGTTCTATCCTAGGAGGCAGAGCTGTGAGGAGGGCTTGAAGGTTATTATGCCCATGTGGAAAGAACGGTCCAGGGAGACAGGGCTGTAGAATCTCGCCTGGTGCTCGTCTCTCTGTCCTGTTCTATCCTATTTCTTTAGTATTCTCTGTTTCCAGGAATTACCTGGAGGGGCCACGGCCCACTGCTTAGACCCAGTCTACCTGGGTCTCGTTTCAGATCCCACTCTCTTTCCTTGCACCCCTGTCCTTGAAAAGCTCTTCTTTTATATATATATATTTAGTATGTATACAATATTCTATCTGTGTATATGCCTGAAGGCCAGAAGAGGGTACCAGACATCTTTACAGATGGTTGTGAGCCACCATGTGGTTGCTGGGAATTGAACTCAGGACCTTTGGAAGAGCAGGCAATGCTCTTAACCACTAAGCCATCTCTCCAGCCCTTGAAAAGCTCTTCTATGGCAAGAGACTGGCCTCTCGTCTCATTCCGCACCTCCTAGGCAGGCACTTGATCGTGAACCTGAGGTCAGATCTACCATCTCTGAATAACTGGGCTCTTAGCAGCAATAAAGAAGGCAGCAAAGAGAGCAATAGGGACTCTAAGCAATGTCACTGGTGCAGCTGATCTTCCTGGGTGGGGCAGGACACGAGAATGAAGCCCCTGGTAGCTTGTTTATCATTTCTTGTCACCAAACTCTAGCGGCTGTAATGCAGTCCTTCCTCTTATGTGCCAGTTCTCAGACTGGAAAGCGGTTGTTAGATTCTTATTGGACTTTCAGATCTGGAAAGCCAAGGGTGATTTACCCCATTTTCACAGGTGAGAACACTTTGACTTAGAGATGTATAAGTGACTTGCCTGCTAAGAGGGAAATCTAGAACTTCAGCAGCAAACACGGTATTCCTCCTACTCCGCACCATTAGATCTCATTCGTTATAAGACAGTCTGCTTACATGCAAGTGGCAAGCGCTTCATACAGATCAGTGGGGTGTCCAATACCAAAGCAAAAGGACCGATGTTCTCTTGATGTCCAAAAGCAACTTGATATTTCTCTCTCCCCCTGTAGGGAACCAACCATTTGCTTCAATTTATCTATATCCATAGACTGAACCCCATGTCCCTGGAGAAAATACAGCCTCAATCCCACACTTGGTCAGCTGCCTACAAACACAAGGGGCTTATTTCTCCCTCACTTAAGCAGCAATTGTCTTATTTGGCAGCACATAGATTATATTTTTTTTCCTTTCAAACCATATGCTTCTGTTTAAATAAGAAGTCTGTGCCCCTTTCCATGATATTCACAGGTACTTATAATCTATAAGTTCCATGTTTGAGTAGATATTCAGTGTTCAGCTTGTCAGTGAGAGTCTTCTGTTGAATTAATGAATGTTAGGAGTTGGGTTAACAGGAAATGTCTTGTTTAATTGTCTGCATACATCTGTCCTGCATATAGCTCTGGAGTAGGTCGAAAGTGAGGACGATTCTCTAGCCTTCTATTGGGGGAGAACTGATCTTGAATACTTGTTACAGGAGATGTTTAAAGTATAGGTCAGCTTGATTGTTAGACCATTTTCTTGAGAAATTGAATTGTTGGTCCTGTAATTCTATAGGTTCAGAGAAATTCAGACACAGACTCAGCTTTCAAGAATGAGCTCACTAAAGACTGGTCGTGTAGGGCCATGAACAGGCTCAGTAGCTAAAACCCTGCGTAAACATGAGGACCCAGGTTCACGTCAGAGTTCATGTCCCAGCAGCCATACAGATGCCGAGCAAGTGTGATGCCTGCCTAGGATCCTAGTGCTCAGGAGATAGGGACAGGTCAAGGAAGATGCCCACACATGTGCAGACATGCTCATCCCCACAGGTGCATGTGAGGAGGACAGAGGGGTTCTTTAACAAACTTTAGTTTCAAATGAATCTTCCATCGAACGCAGGTTTCTAACTCTGATTCCGCTAAAATGTCACTTCCCCTCCTGCCCTTGCGACAGCAGTTCAGAACCTGTACAGAACACACAGGGCATTTGTGAGGCTCTCCGTAACCATAAAACAGAAACAGTTGGATTATCTCATGATAAATGTAGGTTTGGAACAAAGCTCCTAGCCATCGGCTTACAATAGTCTCAGTAGTTTTATTTATAGGTGTTGGAATTCTGCCTCAAGCACTGTCCTAGGAAAACGGAGCTTTCTGAGCCAGGGCTTTGTGTGGCCCAGGACACCCCCTTCTCTCTCACTGTGACCTCCTGGCAAGATGAGCAGTCAGTGTGTCCATCAGTGCTACCCAAGGGCTCAGGAAAGGAATGCTCAGGTCAGGTCCCCCGAGGTGTTTGACAGCTCCCGAGGGCAAGAGGGTTAATGGCTTTAGGAGGGAGCAGCAGAGGGCTAGTTACCCAGCAAAAAGGATCTGTATGATATCACCTCTCAGCTGATGCCCTTGGCGGGACCCCAGCATGAAAGAAAAAAAAAAAGAAAAAAGAAAACATCTCACATTTGAAAATTACAGCTACAGCTCCATTGGAAAGCCCGGTTGTCTTGATTGAAAGCCGGGCAATGCTGATTGCATCTATAGCAACGCATAGGACGCAGAGAGGCAAACAGACTCGATTGCCAGTGAGTAGAGCTAGGCATTAGCAAGCAGCCTAGCCTTTGTGCCAAGCACTGTGTTTTCTGCTCATTCTGTGGATGTATACTCACGGGTACAAATCCACGAAAGCACAGAAAAGCCGTAGCAAGTGTGCCCTCCTAGAAATTGGAATGGAGGCTCTTTCGTTTTGGTGTAAAATGTTCATAGTCATGTGCAATCAGTGAAGGGTGATTCAGCCTTGCTGTGAAGCTGCTTCCTGCTTTGGGTACCTAGGATGCTGGCTGGCCAGCATGCTATCTGAGGCATGATGCCCAAATTGCAGTGGAAGGCAGCAGAGGACCAGAAGGGTCCCAGTTAAGATAAAGTTTCATGGGGAAGAATGGATTAGACCAGTGGCACACTGTCTGATGTAAAGGTAATGGCCTGGAATCCAGTTAGGACAGGTCTCTGCGACCCTCAGCAGCAAGTTTCAAGGAACACAGGACTGGTTGTTATAGTGCCGATTTCAGAAAAAGAGAGGCTCTTCTGCCCAGGAATAGGGAGAGTGTTCTAAGTGTGGGAGATTGATGCTTGCTAGTGTTAGTGAGCACCAGCACCCAGCTGAGACACACTGGTCCAGTCCTAGTCTCTTTCCTTCTTCCAGTCATGTGACCAGAGTAGCAACAGGAAGTGCTTCCTGTACTCTTCTCCTTCTTCTTAAGCCCTAACTTTAGGAACCAGTCGGAGCCGTTCACCCATTTTAAAAGACAACAGTTGACATCCTAACATTACAAAATGCACAGTACACAATTTCGTAGTTTCCCATGCTAGAATCCCCACCCGGACACCGGGTAATACTTTGGGATAGAATTCCATAATATCACTGGTGCTTGATAAATTATGATTTGGGGCTGCAAAGGATAGAAATACGTAAAACAGCTTAAGTGGGGTCCTGATTGAAAGGCTAGCATAAGATAAATGCCAGCTGAAGGCACAGGGCTGCCATACTTCCTGGTGACAAGTCCTGCAGGTGAGCAGCCACACCCGAGGCTCTGTGTCCCACCTTTGTGGCTCTGTGATGGCTGACATTTTCCTCTTGTTGCAGCAGCCTTTTCTAGATGGCAGAAAATCGGCAGACAGCCTGCATTTATATCCGTGGCTAACTGGTTCATTAGTGCCATAAGAAGAGCCCATCTGGGGGCGGGGCCATCTGGTTCTTTTGGTGACCAGGATGGGTCATTTCGGAGTCAGAAATGGCACCTGGTGCAGAGGAACAGAAAAAATGGCATTTGGTGTCTAGAACTAATTTGAATGGTTGTGATGGACAGCAGACCAGGTAGAGGCAAGGGTTTATGGGTAGGTAGATCAAATATGTTTGACTTTGCGTGTGTGTGTGTGTGTGTGTGTGTGTGTGTTTTGAGACAGGGTTTCCCTGTAGCTTTGGAGCCTGTCCCAGAACTAGCTCCTATAGACCAGTCTGGCCCCGAACTCAGAGATCCCCCTGCCTCTGCCTCCCAAGTGCTGGGATTAAAGGCGTGTGCCACCACCACCCAGCTTTGTTTTTGTTTTTGAGCCTGGCAGTCATGTACCCCTCCAGCCAGCAGCTTGAGCAGTGAATTTGTGGTAGAATGTTCTGGCAATTAGCTGCTGCAGACTAAGGTGTCTTGATTGGTGCTGTATCAGAGCAGAGGATCACCGAAAGAAGCCCGTGCATGGCTCTTGTCTGGCTCCTCAGAAAACTAGAGCTAAACACAGGCAAGTGTGCTGAGCATGCCCAGACTCTTCATCTGCAGATTTGCCTTCCATCCTGCTCTCAGAGCACCTCCAGCTTCTAGAAAGTGATTTATTCCCCTTGACAGCTGAGCTCATCCTGCATTCCAGGCAGGGAGAGGTAATGGATGACTTAGCCCTCTCCCAGCGGCCCACAGCAGCCCCCGGGAGGCCAGAGGAAGGGCCAGTGGCTTCTCCTTCTTTACCATTATCATAATCAAATTGGGCTGTGGAACATTAAGGGCATGAAGCAGAGTTGTAATTACCTTCGCCTGATCTGCTCCCTGCTGGTGTCCTAGAAGGGAGGAAAGAAAGCTGAGCTGTCCTGGCGTGGGCTGTGGTGCTTGCCTTGAAATTCAGCTTTCTCTGAGGAAGAGCAGGGCAAGCTCCTACCTCCCAATATGGTAGGATGTGTGGACTGGGATATTCTGTACTTGTTTATTCTTCATATATAGCAAAGACAGTAGAAACCAAAACTGTCCTTTTTGGCCAGTGACCAACCGTAAGCCTCAGGTGACAATGAAACCAGATACTCTCTGCCCACTAATGTTCTTCCAGATCTCTGAGGCCATGGAGAACCAACTTCTTGTCTTTTCCTCTGCCACTGCAGCTTTTCTGCATGGTGGCAGGTGTCTGACCTCTAGGGGACACTGAGGCTAGTGGTGGGTATCTTCACGCAGCTGCCAGCAGAGTGTCTCTTGTCCTTGATCCTCACCCAGAATGCACACTGGGTAGGTACCACCAGCTGGTCCTTCCCTCACTCTGGGAGGTAGGAGCCACCAGTGTTCCTGTTGAGTGCAGCCAGATAAGTTAGGCGATTCCCTCTGGCCGTGAGGCTGGGGCGTGCCAAAAGAAGGCTGTGCAGGTGTGACTGGCTTCAGAGACCTGCCAGCAATCGTGAACATCCACCTGAGCAGCTCAGTACACAGCAGCCCCACCCCTAGGAAAATGTGAGGCCAGCCAGTTAGTTGTCTGCTGATTTTCCATTTGTTGCCGTTCTGGTGGCAGAACAGCATGGAGTCTGTCTTAAGGACCAGAGTGTTGTCATCCCTTAGCCACTCCCAGATGTCTTGGCACTGTGGGTGTTGGGCGAAGGGAGTGCCACCCTAAAACAAGCCTAGTGAGACTGAAGTCACTACCTCAGTGACTGTCTGAGAGCTGGTGGGGCCAACTAGCCCCCCAGGATAGAAATTCTTCCATACTTCCCTTTAGACAGAAGAACCAGAGAGCCCTAACTTGGAACTCTTTGAATTTTGCAGTTTCTGTTTGAAAATAAAAGTTAGCAAGGTTGTTTAAGCTATCGATGTCTTAGTTCCAAAACTAGCAGTCTGGAGATAAGATGCCCAAGTGGGTGGCTGGCACATGGATCTTGGTGATTCTCCATATTTGATTTGATAAATAACTTTTTAATGAAAGGACTGGCTCGTACACACCTGAGTTAAGGTGGTATTGTGGGGAGAGATTTCATTGCTGACGCGGAGGCTGCCTCCCAGCTGTCTGGCAGAGAGAGGCCCTGTTGTTTCTCTTGCCTCATTGTGTATAAACCCGGGATCCAGGGAGCAATCTCCACACTCCACCCTGTGGAATGCCTAGTGAACAATGCTGCCTCCCGAGCTGACTTGGATTCTGTTGCTCTTCACCTGGGGAACAGACACCTCCTGTCCCTTTGCCACTGCTGAGTGCCAGGTGGTGAGCCCTGCCTGAGGGGGTCAATACGTGTGGCATGTCTGCCACTGAATTGTTTGCAGACAGGCGAGTGGCGTATTCTGCAGGACTTGCTCTACCATACCCCATGTTGCAGGTCTGCCTGGCCCTGCCCTGATTCTTTGAGCAGCATGCATGGTTGTTAGGGGTTCTTAGGGATTGCCAGGGGTTGTTAGGGGTAGCGCTGGGAGGTGGTGTTACTTCCTTCACATCCTTTCTAAAGCACAGCACAGGGTGAGCCCTTATTCTCATCCCTTCTAAAGCACAGCACAGGGTGAGCCCTTATTCTCATCCCTTCTAAAGCACAGCACAGGGTGAGCCCTTATTCTTATCTTTCCCCCACTCTTTCTGCTCTCATTTACTCCAAGTTTCTGCCATCTCCCCCACGATTGTTGGGGTGGCCCCTCCAGGGACCTCGCTGCCTTTCCCTTGCCCACTTCATCTTTCCTCAGCATAGAGACAGACCAGAGAGACCTGAACATGCATATCTGACCAGGTCTCCTCTCACAAGCATCTAACATCCATTCTAATCCTAGAGAAGATAGGGACTGTCCTTATAAACCTTCATGTTGTGACACCCGGCTGCAGACACCCTGGTCCATCCTCCTGTTGCTGGCAGCTGGTTGTCTCTGCACTGGCCATAACTCCTTGCTGGCCAAGCTTGCTGTTTGGGAGTTCTGTGTTTTCAGCATGCTCAGTCCTGATCAGCCTCCCTCCAAATATCCACGCAGCTCTTTTTTTTGCCTCCTTTAGGTCTAGCGGGTTATCACATTATCACACAGGCCTTCCCGTTTGCTATTTCAGATAATAAACCCAGCTTTGGATTTCCCAAGTCTCGCATTTCACTTTTTGTCACCGTGTATGTCATGTCAGCTGTCCTATATAATGCCATTTGCTTATCTCTGCTACTAGAACATGAATCCCATAAAGGTTTTCAGGGCCTAGAAAGGTACCCGATGGTAAGCACCCTGATATTTCTGAAATAAATAATAGCTATGTTTATTGAGTGCTTACGATATGCTGATTTAAGTACCTTACATTTCACTTTGTTTGTTATCATAACTTTACAAAGAAAGCATTAATGCTATGTCCCAGTCAGGAGACATGAAGTCTACAGTGTGTATGATGCTTGGGTCCCCAGTGAGTGTGGCACTCCACTGTGTAAGATGCTCAGGTCCCGAGTGAGTACGGCACTCCATTGTGCAAGATGCTCTGGTCCCCTGTGAGTGTAGTGCTCCAGTGTGTAAGATGCTCAGGTCCCCTTTGAGTGCAGTGCTCCAGTGTGTAAGATGCTTGGGTCCCGAGAGAGTATGGCACTCCAGTATGCAATTTCTGCAAAGGAAAAGAGCCAATAGGAGATGCATGTAGATAAGACCTATAGATGTGGCTACATGTGTCCTTTTAAATACAGCAGTATAGTATATATGTCCAGACATACACACATGCAGTGAGCTTTAGGGATTTGAATACAGAGGCTGGAGTGTCAGGATATTCAGAGCTCCAAAGGAAGAACTTTTGTTGAATCCTTTGTCTAGGGCTCTCTAGAGACAGAATTTTTTCCTTTCCAGGCTCTCAATGGACATAAATGTTGACTACACTCCTCTATCAACATAACTGTCTAACATCTAAAATCGACCCTCACAGTATCAACTCGGCAAGTGTCTTAAAAGTGCTTGAGTACTGTAGCCCAACTAGATGGCGTAGTAAACTCCCTACACAGTACCCGAGAGTATTCAGTCTGATAGCCAGGCTCGTCTTGTTCATGAAGCAACTGTGCCTTATCCAAGGCGCACAGTCTGTTAGAATGGGCCAGTGAGAAGCCCTCCAGGGACAAACCAAGTAGAGACACCCCCAGTAGCTTCCCATCCTAGAAGTTTTTCCCAGACTTAAGACCACCCAACCCTCCTGGGTGGCCTCCACCTCGTGTGGACAGTATAGCTCCAGCCTCTCCCCTACTCACTCTGGAAGCCTTGTTTTCTCTTATATCCTCTTTTCTTGAGACAGTCTTACTATCTTGTGTAATCTGGCTTTCAGATCCTAGATTCTAGAAATCTTCCTGCCTCTGTCTCCAGAGTAGCTGAGACTATAAACCTGAGCTACTATAGTTGGCTTTGGCTTTTTCGACTTAGGTGTTCGAGTGCTGTGCCTGCGTGTATGTATATGCACCACATGCATGCTTGCTGCCCACAGATGTTCGTTCTGATCCCCTGCTGCTGACGTTACAGATGGTTCTGAAGCACCATGCAGGTGCTAGGAATCAAACTCAGGTCCTTTACGAGAGCAACAAATGTTCCTCATGCCAGAGCCTACTCTCCAGCCGGCTTTGCCTTTTCAGTGACGTATCATATGCTGAGAACTGCGCTGGCTGCTTTGTAAATAATTTCATCTTCTGAAAGTAAGGGAAGAGTTGAAGGGTACCCATCAAGGCTTGCTCTCCTTAGGGGCAGACATTAGTCACTGTGCTCAGTGACCTCTCAGAACAGGCTGAACCCACTTTACTATGATGATCAGACATAGCCAGAATGGAAGGGGGTTTTGTATGGGAAGCCTTCTCATCTGAAGGCTCTGGCAACTGTGTATGCTGAGCTCATGTGACAGTCACTCTCAGAACACACACACAGAGCAAGCTTACAGGAAGGAAAGCACGAAGTTGTGGAATGAGATGGCGCTGTAGAAGGCTCTTAGCACTACTTTACAGCCACACGAGTCAACCAGGCCCTGTCTCTTCACTTGAGCATCTAGTTTATAACAGCAGGCGATGCCACCAAATCAGATTGTCTTGTTGAGGGCTGCACGGGCCCTGCTTGCCCTCTGTCATGAGTCCCAAGCCTTTTGCAGGAGTGATCTCTCGCTAGGAAGGAATAGCAAAAGCAGAGAAACCTGTGGGCCTTCTCCGGCATCAATAGGCACAGCAGGCTACAGCTGTCTCAGTCTCCCTTTCATGGTGACTTCGTTTCTCAGAAACGGCCTGGGCCATCACAGGACCATGTTAAGGTGGGCATGCCTTATGTCTGGCATCGTCTGCCAAGTCATCATGTAGCATGGGCTGCCAGTGGCCCTCAGAATCAGCCTGAGTCCTCGAGATGGAGCTGTGGCAGTCCAGAGACATCTATTGTCAATATGCTACCATGCTATACACACTTGCTTTTCTTTTACTTTTTTTAAGATTTATTATTTATTATGTATACAGTGTTCTTTCTGCCCATATGTCTACCTGCAGGCCAGAAGAGGGCACCCAATCTCCTTACAGATGACTGTGAGCCACCATGTAGTTGCTGGGAATTGAACTCAGGACCTCTGGAAGAGCAGCCAGTGCTCTTAACCTCTGAGCCATATCTCCCACCCCACACTTGTTTTTGATTGCATCCTAAGCACCAAGCATTGCCAGTCTACCACATTCCTTCCAGGTCATTCCTTCCCACTTCCACCCCTGCAGGGATTCTGTCACTCCCTGTGGTTTCTGTATGCCAAGAGTACACCCAATTTATAGGTCATGGACACAGATTCTATAGCTCCAGTTTTTAAGCCCTGTCCCCATGTGTATGTATACACACACACACACACACACACACACACACACACACACACCATTGTTTATCTCTTTCCTCACTTAAGCTATCCCTCTTATCATCACAATTATCTATAATATTCACATTGTTTGCTCTTTTTGATGCATTCTGTCATATGATAACTTTACCTTATATCACATTATTATAGGAAACAGTTTTGTATACATGTCTTTACTTCTGGGGAATTAGTATCTTAGGATTCAATTTCAGGGTCTACATCATGATCTAAAATGTACTTTCAGTATCCATCTCTATCTATCTATCTATCTATCTATCTATCTATCTATCTATCTATCTATCTATCTATCTATCGTGTTTGTATGTGTGTGGTCTTTTTATGGATTGCCCCCTAAATAAAGTTGCGGAGAGGAGATGAGGCCTAGTGGTGATAACTCTGAAATGTGGGCTTTCTCTCTGTCCCTCAGCACCACCAGCTCTACAGCCAGCAGCTGTGACACGGAGTTCACTAAAGAAGATGAGCAGAGGCTGAAGGATTATATCCAGCAGCTCAAGAACGACAGAGCTGCCGTCAAGCTGACCATGCTGGAGCTGGAGAGCATCCACATCGACCCGCTCAGCTATGATGTCAAGCCCAGGGGCGACAGTCAGAGGCTGGACCTGGAGAATGCTGTGCTGATGCAGGAGCTGATGGCCATGAAGGTGTGCCGCAGGTGTTATTTGTGGGCCCACGTAGAGGGCTACCTCACAGGGACCTGAGAACATGGCAGCAGAGTTCAGTTAGTAATTGCCTCTGTATGGATGATAGATAGCTAGTCTCTGCGGAGAATGGTGGCATTCGTTTGTGTAGAAGTCCTGTGGGCTGGACTCTATTGGAAAGGCAGTTGAACCCTAGAGAAGTTAGAGGTCTAGGTTAACCTTCCCAAGTTAACCTACACCTGCAGCCTTTATCAGTACATGATGATCCCTGATCTCAAGAGTGGTAGAAGTCCTTATTGGGTTACCCATGCCGGTGGGAGCTGGAACAGGAGGTGACCATGGCAAAGTCATCTTAGACTCTGGCAAAAGCTCTAGTTTCCTGTCACCCTGGGCCATTAGGAGCTCTAAGTCTGTTTAGTACTGGTGCCCTCCAAGGAGAGTTGGCAGAACAGTTCTGGCCAGTGTTCTACCAAGGTCTTGGGCTCTTCACCCATGGGCTGAGCTACTTGTTACTATTTATAGAGAAATAATCCATTGACCTTCGTTGAAAGTTAGTTACACTGCCATCTCTTCGGCTCAGGATACCCTGCCTCTCAACTGAGCCACAGCAGTGGGGGGAGCTGATTGGAGCAACTGGTGCAGGTCCTCAGCTCTGGATTGGGCTGCCAGGCTGTGGTCATCATCTCTCTAAGATGCTGGTGTTTAAATCAAGGAAGATGTGGGGCAGAAGGAAGAGATGTGGGAATCCAGGCATCCCTCCTTGGTACTAACCCCTGTCCTGCTCTTCTCCATCCAGCCACTCGGCTCAGAGTGCTCACATTTCTCCAGCTGAGTTTGTAGGACTGCCTGTGAGCCTGGCCCTGAGGACATTAGCTTAGTGACTGTGTCCCAGTCAGGAGCTTCTTTCGCAGACTCTTGTACCATGTGACATGAGCTATTAACTTGTTCTTCTATTTTTCACTCCGAACATCATGTTTTCTTTTATCCATAGACTAAGCATTTCCTTTTTATAGTCCAGTCAATATGTGGTGTGACAGATTTACTGTTAATTTGGCCAAGAAGACATGTGTGTGTGTGTGTGTGTGCATGTGTTGTGTGCGTGTGTTGTGTGTGTGTGTGTGTGTGTGTGTGTGTGAATGCTCTAATATTGCCTTTGCCACTTGAATTAAACCGCACTCACACTGGACATTTTTTGAAGGTGTAGAAGTGAGCAGCTGGGAGAACCCGTACCGTGGACCTCAGGACCCAGAGCAGCAGTTGTCCGTGTTCGGGCTTGGTTTGGAAAACTGAAAACCAGCCCCATCTCCTTTTCTCTAATGTGTCCAGCGGTGTGCGCTGACCCACACATTCCCTAGCCAGTGGACGATGTTGGAATTTACCGTTTTGTTTCAACATAAAATGGTTTTGAGTAAACCCCACTCCTCTCTGGATGATCTACCTGGTTCTTTTATAATTCCCTC
Organism: Microtus ochrogaster; assembly: GCF_000317375.1. Classification (NCBI taxonomy): domain Eukaryota; kingdom Metazoa; phylum Chordata; class Mammalia; order Rodentia; family Cricetidae; genus Microtus; species Microtus ochrogaster. The sequence goes on along the minus strand of NC_022020.1, from coordinate 32,407,694 downwards.
TCCTTTAATCCCAGCACTCAGGAGAGACAGAAGGATCTCTGTGAGTTCAAGGCCAACCTGGTCTACAAGGAGAGTTCTAGAACTGCCAGGACTGTTACACAGAGAAATCTTGTCTCAGAAAACACACACAAAAAGCATATGCTAACCATGAGTCCCTTAGAGTGGCTCATCTCCATCTCCTCTCGGGGTGGAATGTAAGTGTCTTCCTTCGAGAACATGTCTCCGTGGTCTCTGTGGGGTCTCACAGCCCAGGACTCTGGCTGTCCTGATCTCTTGTGACATGTGGATTGCAGAGGTCAAGTATTCATTTTAATATGTTTTGGCATGAGGATTCTTGCATCATCCATATACAAGCTTGAATTTTAATTTTTCAATTTAGCTTATTTCTTTTCTCATGGCCCAAGAGATGACAAGTTGCCTTCCCACAGTCCCAGAAAAGCCATTTCCTAGTGTTTTATTCAGGCAGTACTTCAAGAGTCCTTGCCGACATAGGTGGTATCATCATGGCTGTCTGCCTCGCATAGGCCATGGCCAGCTCTTTCATGGACCTAATACCACAGATACCAGGAAATCAGAGCAAACTGTTGCCTCAAGCTGCCTTGTGAGTCTCAACTGCAGACTGATGCCCGTATTTCTGGCACTCCACAGACATTCTCCTTTCCTTCCTGCAAGCTTGCTGTGTGTGTGTGTATGTGTGTGTGTTCTGAGAGTGACTGTCACATAAACTCAGCATACACAGTTGCCATGGCCTTTGGATGAGAAGGCTTCCTGTGTCTGATCACTATAGTAAAGCGGGTTTGGCCTGAGAGGTCACTGACCACAGTGACTAATGCCTGCCCCTAAGGAGGACAAGCCTTGATGGGTACCCTTCAACTCTACCTTACTTTCAGAAGATGAAATGTTTTACTTTCTGTGGACTCTTTAAACAATGCTATGTGCCCAGGGAAGACTGGTGGGCACCAGTTTTCTGGATCCTGGTCCAGGCTAGCACTTTCCTATTTTGAATTCACGTCTTACTTCAAAGAAAACGACCAGTTAAACATTTTAGATTTTCAGAAGTTACCTTTCTGTGGGTCGGCTCAGCATGCACATGCCCTTAGGTTCAATTCCCAGCAGGGACGGACAAAAGGACCTTATCTGATGGGTAATTTCCAGTGGGGGACCGCTCCTGCTAATTTCATTTGGCCCCTCTGAAGCAGATGCAATTCTAATTAGCATTCTTTGACCCTCCTGGCTCAGCTGCAGGGTGACAAGAGTGGCATGAAATATGGTGTCACGGGAGTGAAAGGGGAGTGGGAAAGAGCCTAGGCAGATCTCTTTGCATGGATATTTCCTCCACAACCCTAGCCTTCCATGCCAGGGAACTGACTCTCTCCAAAGCAACTGTGTCCATTTGGGGTCCTCTAGCATCTTAAAAGATTTTCCCTTACACCAAAGCAAAGTCTGCTTGCTTGTGATTTCTACCCATATGAAAATTCTAAGCCTACAGGATGACAAAGCAGCTGGCTTGTCTACCTATCAGCCCTTCAGACAGACGTGGGGAGATGGTTTGTCCCCAACATTGGGGCTGTGCAACCATGGCTTATAGCCAGGCCTTCCTATGCGCCCATTTAGCATGGCAGGCCCGCAGGAGTACCAGGAAAGCTTCTCATGGCTTTATGTGCCTTGTCTCAGGAAGAGATGGCTGAGCTGAAAGCACAGCTCTACCTGCTGGAGAAAGAGAAGAAGGCCCTGGAGCTGAAGCTGAGCACAAGGGAAGCCCAGGAGCAGGCCTATCTGGTGCACATCGAGCACCTCAAGTCCGAGGTGGAGGAGCAGAAGGAGCAGAGGATGCGGTCTCTGAGCTCCACGAGCAGCAGCGGCAAAGAGAAGCCTGGCAAGGTAGGGCCAGGATGGCGTGTGGGTACTCTGAGTGCAGGCATTACCGTCTGCCTTTACCAAGATGGCGTATTGGTACCCCCAGTGTGGGCATTACCTTCTGACTTTACTTTGGACCATCTCTCATGCTGTTGCCTCAGTTTCCTTGTTTACACAGGCACCAGAGGTTATGAGACATTTGTAAAGAAACCAAATCCCCATTAAAAAGCAACATCTCACATTTTATCAAAGTTTGGGCATTTTTGCACATCACTGTCTTATCAGAGAAGTGGCCTGTGCAATGGTCCCCCCCGGCTTCTAGCTGTGCCCCACGACAGCCATTGCTGGGTTGAGGTGCTGGCACTTCCATGTTGTTATCTGTGCTTATCTCCCTTAAATGTCTGAGCAAGGAATGCCAGTCTGCATTTACATAAGGAAAATAAGATTCCAAAGGTGAGAGGCCCTGCTACTATAAACAATGGGCACAGGGCTTAAATTACACCTGGCTGCCTTCTCCACCACCTAGCTCTCCCAGTGCCTTAGGAAGCAGGAAGGGTAGGTGTGAGGGAAGGCTTGGATTAACCTATATATGAACAGAGACCGGGCTTCAAGTAAAAACGTTCACAGACTCTCGTATTCACATCAGCCCCTCTCCCGCGCCCCAGGGGTCTTTGCGAGAATCCGAGATCATCCTGTCATTTTGTATTTCCCTTCGACAGCTGCACTGGAAAGAAAGAAACCAAAATGGTTCAGACCCTAATGGATTCTCTCCGTCCCTCACTCAGGGAACTGCCTGTTCAGCATATCCATCCAATATTCCTAATATCAAACTTCCCCTGACACCAGTGTGCTCAGATGCAGGACTTGCAGGCATACGCTGACTGGCTGGCTGTGGAAACAGTTTCTCACAGTGCAGTTGTAGTTATTGCAGGGTGTCTCCAGCGAAGTGGGGTACTTGAGAGGAAGGGAGGGAGGGAGGGAGGGCGGGCAGAAGGGCAGGCACTGGTATTGTGCCAGTGCTGCTTCCTAAGTAGCTATGAAATCTGAAGCACACCGCACAAACAGCTGGCAGCGTCAGCGTCCCTACCTCGCTCTGCAGATGAGCCCATGACACTCGCACGAGGCCCTCATGCACCCCACACACCTATTCTCTTGCATGCTTTGACTAGATGCCACGGCAGCCAGACCAAGGGGAACTGCTGTTGTCCAGGAGTGTCTGCTGGAGCCCATGGACAACCGTGTTCACAGTACAGTCAGAGGGTGTCCAAATGCAGGTTTCAACTGCCAGTACCCTGTGAGGTCATGGTCAGGTCCCCCAGATTAGAGGTTTAAGAGAGGGCCCAAGTAGGGGTGGGAGTTAGTCTTTTGAAGTGGATTGAGTGGAGATCAACAAGGCCTCCAGCAAGGCGAGGCCTGAGATGGAAGGGTATCAATGCATTGGCCTGAAGGTTCAGTTTGCAGTGTTATCCCAAGGACAGTGGGCAATCAGGGAAGGGCTGGAATGGGATTGGCATGGCTCAGGATCTGGAAGCTGCTATGGCAAGTGCACTAACACTCAGGCAGAGGCCGTGTGGTGGCGCTTCCTGTAATCGTAATCAGGTTTAAGGAGACATTTTCTGTTACATTCACCTTCAGAAGCTTCACATGGCCTTTTAAGTTTGCTGGTCAGTTCGGGACAGAACCTTCAACAGAGCGCCAGTCTGTCTATGTATGTTCTTCGGGTGTGGTAAAATGGAATTAGTGGGTTCTTGCCGAAGGCCCATGAATGAACATTTCCTCACAGTTTTTGGTATTTATTTTGACTAAGAGTACTGTGCTCTGCAGTGGCTTCAACACACAGACATTTCTCAGCCAGGCCAGGCCAGGCGGCTTTGAAAAGCATCTCTGAAAGAAGTGAAGTAACTGAGGTACTCAGTGCCCGCAATGTGTAATTCAGTAGAGTCAGATGGTTATTCTGACTCTCAGATATTGGCTCTGTGTATTATTTCAGTAAAGTCTTCCACTTTAGAGTCTAGGCTATTTATTGGTGTTATTTGCTGGGGATGAAGGAACCAGTACAGAGAAAAGAGCCAAGCTTTTCGGAGCAGGGTAGAAAGAAAATTCTTGGGAGTTTGTCCATCAAACCAGCTTCAGCCGCCCAAGGGAAACCAGTGTTTCCTGCACACCCAAACTGCAAAAGCCTCAGGCAACTTGGATGAGACAGGGAGCCCTGTCTGTTGATGAGTCTTTGATAGGCATTGCAATTTGAGTGTCCTATCAATTGCTTGTGGCAAAATAGTCTTTGAACTTTTTTTTCTTTCAAAATGAACAAACCATTTCTAGTCCATGGACTGTATGTATCCAGGTGGCAGGTCACAGATGAGCCTACAGCATCAGTTCTGTCCTGGAGTAGGTGATCCCGCCTATCTTCGAAGGTTCTCTCCAGATCATGTAGCTGCTTCCTAGTTCCTATCCACATTGCGTTAGGCTTTCTGCTGTTCTTGTCTATATGAAACAGACATTGTCATATATCAAAAGGCCCTGTGGGTGAAGCAGGGAGTCTTATGAAATGCTAACATCAACCATGGATGCATTAAAAGTAAAGGAGCTTCTAGAATTGGACTGATTTCCCAGACAGTCTTGGGCCTCTGAGGGCGTTATTTGGAGAGGTGCAACTCAGGTGAATGACACAGGAGAGGGAATGCGTTGGCCAGGCTACACTCAGGCACCCCCTGGAAGAGGGCCACAGTCTTTTAGAGCAGGCTAAGGAGCAGATGTGTCTCCTGCCATCAGGACTTTAGTGCCATTGTGATATATCTCTCTTCACAGTCTGTCTTCTGTTACACAGAATAAGCTTCCTATTCTCAGGCCTGGAACATAACATCATCAGTGTTTATCCCTGGTCCCTAGCCCCTAGCGCCAGCCACCCCATTTTGCAGGATACCCATTGCTTAGTATATCTACAGAGAAAATTGCTTTCTTGTTTAGACATGGCTAATGCTTGCTTGTCACTTCAAGAGTTCTGATCTTACAACCCTTGTCTGTTAGGGCATGACACGGAGTCTCTGTGTGACGCTGCTGCATGGGGCCCCTAGGAGAGGGAAGGGGGGCTTGTTTTTCTGTTGCTCACCTGAGTTTTATGATTCCATGGAACATAACAGAGCTCCCCCATCTAGAGAAAGCGAGCTGGTATGTGTCAGTAAGGACATTTATGTGTATTTGCCTTCTGAAGAGACTCACATGGGGCCTGGCTTTGAGTTCTGGATTTGCTAGCTTCTAGCTAGTAACTGGGCAGGGTAACCCCAGTGCCTGGGTTTCTTCCGTGGTGGATGAAGACAATGGTAGATAGTATAGCTGTATAGCTGCCTTGGAGGGTCCCTAGTGACAAGGGAGTAGTGGCGTGTGGCAAACTTAGACCTGTGCAGTAAGTGTCCCTCAGGGGTTTTCCTCATTCAGGGCAGCACATGATGGTAACAGGAAATCGGGGAACAGAGGAGACTATCAGATTTGCTGCCTGGCTTTCCACCAGTTGGCCCACGGGTCCCACAGACATGGCACTGCTGTCTTGTGCCCCACAGTGGCAATGGCTGTTGAAGTGCCCCTGGGCTTTGCTTCGCATCTGACAGTGACTGTGTTTGCTCTCCTCAGGAGTGTGCTGATGCTGCCTCCCCAGCTTTGTCGTTGGCTGAAGTAAGGACAAACAGTGACAGTGACCTGGCCACAGAGTTTGCCAGTGCCATCCGACGGTAAGCAACCCTCAAGCCCCCATGTTGCTCCTTTCAGCTGTGAGGGCTTCTTGGCACACTGATGGCAGCTGCTCATCCCAGCCCTTCCAGGGTGATACTGGTCTTCCTGGATAGAAGGCACTAATTCCTTACTTGTGCCCCAACACTGTAGGCTAGAAATGGAAAGACCTGCTGTTTTGAAAAGTGATTGCTGGATGTTGGCAAATAGTCATTCCATTTGCACGTAAAAAAAATTTATTGGTTTGCACGTTGCCACGACTCTTCCAGATTTGGTGATTGGTGATAACGAAAGCTGGCATCCTCCCCTTTCTAGACATCTTTAGTGGGACTGCATTCTTCAGCATCAGGAGCCCTTGCCACTGGGAGGGAGGCCTTGTGTCTTTCCTCAGTTCTTAGACATTTTCCTCCGATATTTCAGTGTTTCTTCTCCCACGTTTGACTTCTTTTCCAAAGAGAAAGAGATGCCAATGCACTTAGACTTCACAACCTAACGTCCCCTGCTGCGTTGGAGCCCAGAGTATGTCTGTCCAACAGAGTAGTATCTTCACGTTTTCTAGTACTTACATAAAAGCCAATTAAATCTTATTTAATCCACTATACCCCAAATACCACTTCAATCTGATATGTATTTTATACCTACATTACTTCCCAAGACCAAACCAATCAAAACTCAAGTTTTCAGTAGTTGCATGTATCTGTTGCACCCCATGTCTGTATGTAGTATGTGAAACACACGGTAGCATGTCATAGAGAGGGACCTGTCAGCTGGGCTTTGCAGCTCACTTCATCTTAGGTTGTAGTTGCTGTGGTGGGTCAGTTTATTTAGTTTGTGTTTATTAATTTTGGTGCTGAAATCATCTTTATAAAGTGATGTCCTCTTGTATCTTTATGAGGATATTTATTGTATTTATTCTTCAATTTCATCTTGTCCCTAGCCATCTATTCCCTTGGAATTGAGCTGTGCCCAAACGTTTACTTGCTGTTTCTAGTTTGTGGACTTGTATTTCTTTCTTTTCATTTGCTTTGTTTATTCAAAACACGGTTTCTCTGTATAGCCTTGGCTGTCCTGGAACTTACTCTGTAGGCCAGGCTGGCCTCCAACTCCAAGATCTTTCTCTGCCTCCCAAGTGCTGGGATTAAAGGCGTGCACCAGTGCTGCCCAGCTTGTATTTTGAAGCATTGCCATCAGATTGAGCTCCACCTCCCTCTCCCTCTCCCTCTCTCTCTGTTTCCATGAGGTTCTGTATAGCACGTGTGTCAGTTCATCAACGGTGCTGTTTGTCCCTGCTGGCTGACAGTCTGTGAATCAGTCTAGCTGACCCAGCCTGGGCCTGTCTTGTTGAACCAGCTGGCACTGATTCCATTCAGATCCCCGACTCTCCTTCCCACTGCAGGGGCTTTTTCTCAGTGGAGGTTTCTTCTTTTAGGAAATTGTCTGCCTTTCCCTTTTCCTGGTCACTCCTCGTTTCTGATACACAGGGGCGTTAGCTGCTTTAGAAAATCTTAAGCAGTTTTACAGAATTCTTTCCCTATTACTTCTTAGGGATTTGCTGTGGGAAATCCTGACAGTGGACTCTCCGCTAGCTTGATCCCACTATGATCCCTCTGTGTGTCTGTGTGTCTTATACCGTGGACTCCCAGTTGACTGAAGGTGACCTTGTGGGGCCTTTCCTACCTTCCCGGTTCTCTCAGTCTCTCAGCCTTTCTAAGTTAGAACAGCCCTGCATTTACTTAGCAAGTACCTCCTGGGCTGTTGTTCCATTGAGATTGCTCTGCCTGGGGCAGATGGGCACATGCCTGAACAAATGCACTAACTTCCTTGTGCCAAAGACTGGGATGAAAATCCACTCTCTGGGTCCAGTGGGGGAGCCATGTAGATATTGTATTTGTTAACTGGGCTCGTACATTTTTCAAATTCCCAAAGCCCCAGAGGGTTTTGCTGGCACCAGAAGGATGCAGGTTGTGCTGACTAAGCACAAAGAGGTTTCATTTATCCCCTGTCGAGATAGATTCCCAACAGCCAGCCGTAAGTCAGTTAGCATGGATTTCTAATCAAGAGCCAGATCTATGGAGCCAAGAAAGACCCAGAGAAGCCAGAGGAAAAAGGAAAATAACATAATTAGACCGTAAATACAGCTTTGAAACAGGAATCATCATTTCATGAGGGAGCACAGTCCAGACACCGGAAGAGGTTAGGGGACGTTTCTAACTTTAAAGCTGGAATGGAAGCAAACACCTTTCAGAAGGTGTCCTTCTGGTCCCTAGCAGGCTGAGTGGCATAGGCTGAGTGGGGTGTTTTCAGTTCTCTTTCCTGGGAGAAGAGCTCCACGGGCCATGCTTCCTGCAAAGTAGAACAGTGGGGCTCAGGGTGGAGGGAGGAGCGCTGATCCCTTCGCAGAGAGAGCCAGGCATCTGTAACGCCAGGTACTCCACCTGTCTTACTGCTCATTCCCACCCGGTTTTGGTTTCTGTTAGGCTTTCACCCTTGAGCCTCTTGGCATGTCCTTTTTCTTCCTTTGGATATAAAACATCTTTTATTTGCTTATTTTTTCTTTTTAAAGATTTACTTATTATGTATACAATGTTCTGCCTGCATGTATGTCTGCAAGCCAGAAGAGGGCACCAGATCTCATAGATGGCTGTGAGCCACCATGTGGTTGCTGACCTCTGGAAGAGCAGCCAGTGCTCTTAACCTGAGTCATCTCTCTAACCCCAGAGTCCCATGCTTCTGATATGACTTTCATCTGGCCTGGTTTTGTGCCCTTTGTTTACACAAACATCTGGTATGCTGTATGGCTGCTGGTGTGGCCCTGAAATCCCCCCTGGCTGGGGCAGGAAAGATGCTTTCTAGTCAGGGTGATGTGACTTTTACTGGTAACTATGAATATTTCTCCACCTGAAATCTCTCTTACTAGGATCCAGCAGACCCTCATAAAAATCGGCAGAGTGATCTTTCTACCAAAGTGAATTGGAAAATGGCAGCCACAAGAAGGGGCTTTTCAGAGATGGCTCTTCCCTGTGCAGATGTGCCTAGGCTGCCCTCAAGGACCTAGCACAGCTGACCAGAGTAGCTGGCTGTTTTCCCATCAAGGCACGCAAAAAGGCAGCTGCTACCTCCACAGTATGTACTGGTCCAGGAAGATGGGAACCCCTGAGCTCCTATGACCACCATACCTGGGAGCAAGCTAAGTGCTTTGGGAGGCAAACCTCCTCAGGTCAGATGTGTGAGGTGGCAGCCTGTGCTGATGAGGTCTTGCTGATTCACACGAACAAAGCTCTTCATTCTCCACATTGGGAAGCAGTGTCCACTACTGTCACCAAAGTACCTTCAAGTTCATGTCTGACGAGGGTGCGCCAACAGTGCTGGATCACCAGGGCAGGAGCCACAACAGTCAGGGTCATCACTACACCTCAAGTCACGTGTTTCAAATGCTTCTCAACCCAGTTTATAATCCAGCCATTCCAGATAAATAGTCTTTCTGAGCCTGGGCCCCGGTCCCCTCCTATTCAATCTCTGGAAACCCACATCTCTCAATCATCACCCTGGGTATCTTCTCTGCGTCCACAGTGGTGCTAAGGGCCCATCAGTGTCCTTGGAGCACTTGGCTGTTAGTAAGATGCTCAAAATTCAGAGTCTCAGTTGCAACATCATGAACATACTTGTGGAATCTTCGCCAAGAGGGAGAAAAAGATGCTATTTGTTTCAGTAGCTATGCATGAATACTCTTCTAACCCATACACCTAAGCGGATGGGTGAGGAGAAGCGTGGGCAATCCGGGCGTAAGGCTTCTCGGCAGCAGCACCCCTGAGCCAAGAGCAGCAGGATCTGCACTTGTTAGTGGGAGCATGACTTCGAAAGATGCCTTTTAAAAAATCTACACTAGCTGGTTCCTCACACTCAGCTGATTTATAGTAGCAATCAAGCGCTAGGAGTGGCGCCAAAATATTCCATAAATGCAACATGGGTCTGCAGGATGCTAATGAAATACAGAGTGGGCCTGTGGATTCATTAGCATGGAAATAAATTGCTGAGGCCCAGAGCCAGGGGAGGTAAAGACCAACACCCACCCAGGGGTTTGAAGTGGTTGTTCCTTGAGTCATTGAGATGTCCTTTGTCACTGTCTAGTGATTCAAAAGCCCAGAGTTGGCAGCCTCACCGGGAACAGCACAAAGGCAGAGTGGTGAGGAGCGCCCTGGTACGTGGCAGTCACGGACAAGGTAGCATTGTGCCCGTGATCTTGCCAAGTTCATCTCTTGAACACTAAAAACATGTTCCTCAGAGAATCTGGGCAAAAGGACTGCTGCTTTTCTCCTCCTGCTGTACCTCTTGGTAACTCCAGCTCAGCTCAGACAGAACTAGAGAACCTCGTTATCTGGGGACACATAATCCTGAGCCCACACGCCCGTGCTCTTAAGCAGAGTCCTGTTTATTGTACATCCCACTTATCTCCTATATGAGTCAGAAGCTTTTTTAGCAAGGTGCTTAAGCACCTGGGCTCTGCTGGTAGATCCCAGGGTGTGGACGCCAGCCAGCTCTGCAGCACCCAGACCGGGCCTCGGATCACTCATTTGTCCAGTGAGCACAAGAGTCATGCTGATGTCAAAGGCTTCTGTGAGAAGTGATTTTATCGTGGAAAAGGACTTAAGGATAGCTGTTCCAATCTGCTGCCTGGATAGTCTAAATGCAAGCAGTTAAGAGAATAAGGTGGTGGACATGAAGGAGAAAGAGATCAAAGGGACCTTAGCAAACCATGGTACATCTAGCTGGCAGTGACGAACAGGAAGGAAGAGGCAAAGTGCTGTCACGTCCTGTCTCTGGGCCACTGCTGACGGTGGCATGAGAGTGATATTTAAACTGAAGAACGAGCAGAGGATTGGGAGACCATCCCAGAGCAGAGCCTTGAAAGTAGAGATGAGTCCACATGCATCCTTCCAAGTTTCAGTAGAAGGCACCAGAGGGAAGTATTCTGACCTGGTTTTCCACACTGAAAAAGAGACCTGGCTGCTGTGTGAAAGCCAGATCAGTAGGAGGTCGCTATGCTTATCTAGGTGGGACAGAATGGCAGTTTGGACCTGGTGGTGGTGGCAGGAGAAGGGGGCATTAAGTTAAGACTTGTGATACACTGGATGATGAATGTAGGTAGGTGGTGATGGAAGATAGGATCTGGTTATGACTGTACACATGGTAAATAACGGTGTTGCCATTTGTCAACGCGAGAAGTGTGACTTAGTGTAGAATGTCAAAAGTTCTCCTCTGGAAATTAAGCTAATGATGAGGTGTGGAGCCTAGAGATCCGAGGAAAGGCCCGGAAGTCAAGATTTGGCCATATACTTTTAAGGAAAATAAATGGCAGTGGACAAAAAGAAAGGGTAAGAGACAAAATCTAGTCCGACCAAAGTACTGAGTGATTCCCAATGTTCAGAAGTGGAGTTGAGAGGGAAAACAAGGAAACGAAGATGCAGATGGACTCTGGGCCCTGCACTGTCCAACGGCCCAGAGGGTCACGATACAGTAAGATACAGTCAGGGCACTGACTGTTGTACCTGGCTCTGCGAGTCATTCCTGTGGCGTGGATGCTGACTGGAACCGAGTACTTGGCAGGCGAGGAAGACAGACAAGACCTGAGTAGACAGTTCCCGGAGGAACCCGGCCTGTAGGTGCACGGCTATGACTCCTTGCTGTTTGATCTGGATTCAGTTGTGAATGGCTCTGTGGTCTGCTGTCAAGCCATGCAGGACGGGATATATGCTCACCGGAGACTTAGCTGAGTCACAAATCGCTTCTCCTGGCCTTAGAGGACACTCAGTTCTCCCGCTTGTGTACAGCTGCGATTCTGGCTGCCAGTCCCTGGGCTAGTCTTACCTCAGGGGCCTGCTTACCAGCTCCTCCCCTACCTTACAGGCAGCTGACTTGATTTCCCTTAGTACTGATAACCCCACCTCATAAATGCTTTGTGGGGACTCCTCTGCTTGGAACTGTGACAGCGCACACTGAACCACCTCCTACCTCCTTTGTGGTAAGACACCACCTTTTATGACCATAGATACTCCATTTTCTGATGAGGTGCTGCTACTGGAGCGGGAACACTCATAAACCTGAACTGGACTGTTGGTCTTCGAGTCCTATTATAAAGTTATTCTGTTTTCACCTGATGGTATTCACAGCAAAAGAAAACAAAAACCCCAAGAGATTGTGCAATTCTTGGTAATCCCTGGAACACTGTGAACGCATCCGTACTGAGGTAGCAATTTGTATTTAATTTTCTCATGTGTGAAGCCAAAGAAAATGCTTGCGTTGGCATTCTGCTCTACATACAGAAACCACGTAAATTCTTCCCGTTCTGATAGCCAAGCACATCAAGTTGGAAACTGGAAGGAACAGGACGTTAGAGGTGGGGAGTTCAAAATGACTGAGACAGGCAAGTGGATTCTTAGATTTTCCAAGTCATCCTGTGAGTGGGAAAAGAGCCAGAAGTCCTCTTAGTTTCCGAGGGACCTCAACTGGGGCCAGGCCCAGGGAATCTCAGGACTGGCCGCCATGCAGTGGAGTTTAGAATGAAGGTTGCTTCTCCAAACTAACTCTACCTGCACCTAGACAGAAAGACGTAGCCAGGTCTAGAGTGTGCTCATCAAGGACAAGCAGCAGAATGCTAGACACGCTCAGGGGGTGGGGCAGAGGAGTCACAGCTGTCTCAAGATTAACCATCCCTGCTGGTTTCTCTCAAATAGGATTTGAGAGAAATCCGCCCCACTCCCATTTATCACTTCAATAAGCGATAGGGCGACTCCAGCTACTTTAGGCTTACAGGCTGATAACGTGAAACACAGTCATGCGGTCTGCACAAGGGGTTGGTAAATGTTCTTTCCTTGTCTGCGGCTGGGAATGGAGAGAAGTACTGAGCTGAGTTCTTGATTCATCAACAAGAGGCTTCAAGCAGTCGGGGGAGGGGTTCCCTTCCTTCTATGTCCCCATAATTCTTTTTCTACTATCGTCTGAGCTACAAGTCGCATACATCATTTTACATTTCCTAGATTCCATTAGAGATGCAAAACATGTGAAATTAATTTTAACAGCACAGAGTGTAGATACCACTTGCTCAATTCCTAGCATTGCTCCCTTAAATATGACTGAATAGCACTATAGTATTTAACTCAATATAGCATTATTTTGGCTTGTTGTCAGGATTTTAAAAATTGAGCTATTTAACTTTATTATTGAAGTTTCAAACTGCAGTCTCCATTTTACACTTACATGGTATCTCTTTCACACTAGATTCGCAGTTACTTCAGCATGGCATTGTTGGGATCCTGGCAACTAATCTACGCCCTCTTACTATAGGTCTGTCCTTCTCAAAACAGCCAAAAGGGCCCAAGTTTGAGGTGTTGCCGATTTTTGGATCTTCAAATAAGTGCCCTAGTTTCCTGGTGTCTAGTCTTCTCTCGTGGAGATGTCTGAGTGGTCCTAGAGAGGCACTTCTGAGCTGGCCACACTCTTGTTACCTTGGGCAGCTCCCCCTGCCTCCTTCCCTCCATCACCACTGCCTACTGATGGCTGCTGCTGTCTCTGATACAGGGAGAAAAAACTGAAGGCCAGAGTTCAAGAGCTGGTCAGTGCCTTGGAGAGACTCACCAAAAGCAGTGAGATCAGACACCAGCAGTCAGCAGAGTTTGTTAATGACCTGAAGCGGGCCAACAGGTAAAAACAAAACCCTCCTGTGGGGCCCAGAGCCTGGGCATAGCGAGATCTTTCCCTGTCTCCTGGGAAGTGAGCAGGGTCTGCAATACAGTTGACCAGAAAACCAGGGAAGTAAAGGTATACACCATTTCCGATGAGATGGGCTTATGAAAATGAAGTCTATTGTGTTTTCTTCTTGATGTTTTCTATGATAAAGATTCTGAGAATTGGGGAAAAAAAACTCTGCGTTTGAGCCAGTGTTTGCAGTTGGCAATCAAACCATCCATTACAACAATACCTCATCTAGGGGGACAGTTTAAGGTTCTCAAGACTCTTAAGAGCTCAAACCTTTGGGGTACATGATCTTTATAAATATTTTAAAAAATGGGACTTCAGAACCTTTGTGCCTATAAGATATCTATTGATACTTATTATATTAGGAACTAAAACTGAGGCAGACTTTTAAAAGTATTCATTTGCAAAATTCAAGCTTAGTAGACACCGTACTATTAGGAAAACTGCTTTCCAAATTGTAATTAGGATGGCACATTTGAATTTTGTAAAAATGCCTACCTTAATAGGTCACCTGGATTTCCGTCTGCTTTGCCATCAAGAGTTTTAGGATCCCCAAAGGGTGTGTGTGTCAAGCCACACTTTAGGGGCTCCAGCTAGGGTAACACAGTGTACCTGAAGGGAGCTTCTGTTCTATTTTGGAGCAGAGAGACTATGGGCTTGTTTTCAGTCTTGCTACAATGGGCAGCGGTCCAGGGCCAGTCCACAGGTCTATGTTCCTTAGCGGACATCATTTCCGTACAGTCCAAAGCACTGCAAAGTTGCTGCCCTTCTCCTGGGTGAGAGAACACTTTCTGTCACTTACACTTGACCATCTGCAGCTAGCAACCATGAAACAAGTACCTAATGTCTTTATTTGATTTTCTAGAACTCAGCACCCTCATTCTTACCTGTTTTGGAGTGATGGCCAGTTTGGCCTGCTGGTTGGCCCCTGTAGGCTAACACAGCATACAGCCTGGGCCTCGATTAGTATGCCTACGCCAGAATCCCAGTACTGTACAGTTTCTAATCTCTGGGCTTTGGATCCCTACGGAAGAGGCCTCTGTGCTCCCCAGCGCCACACGGGAGAGGGTGTCAAGTCATTCCTTAGTATGAATCTACTCACTTCCCTTGTTCCCACACAGTAACCTGGTGGCTGCCTATGAGAAAGCAAAGAAGAAGCATCAAAACAAGCTCAAGAAGTTGGAATCTCAGATGATGGCTATGGTGGAGCGACACGAGACCCAAGTGAGAATGCTCAAGCAAAGAATAGCTCTGTTGGAGGAAGAGAATTCCAGGCCACACACCAACGAAACCTCGCTTTAACAGGCACTCAGGCCCCGAAGTCCTGCCCCATGGGGCAAAACTCCAGGAGCTCCAAAGTCCTCTGCAGAGAAAGGGCCCAAGGAAGGGGAAGACTGCATAGAGGTCACGGTAGAGGTCAGGGGCTCCACTCCTGGCCTGAGTGGTCATGACAGCACTGTGGATAGAGGGACAGAGTAGGAAGCCTCTCAGCCCTTCCTTCGCCCAGTCTCCAGATGCTCCAGGACTGGCCACAAAGGGCATCAGCAATGGCTCCAGCTAAGTGCGTAGCCATGTCGTTTCTGTTCTTACCACTCACGCTCTCACTTGCTCCGTAGCATTTCGGTTTATGTGGATTTCTGAGCCTTTTTTTATTTTTATTTTTTTGCTTTTCATAGACTGGACTTCTTTTTTTCTTCCTCCTCCAAGGGGAAGGTGGCAAGTGTTTTGTGTCTCCAGCATCTAGGGCTGGCAGCCCATCGCAGCAAGGCTCTGGCTTCCAGGTCCTAGGGTACCAGATTCCTGAGATACAGTCAAACAGAGAGATTAGTTGGGAGTTACAGATCACAGGATGGCACACAGTGTCACTGGTCATCCCAGACGCACCGGTTTCAAGTAGAACATCGTCAAGGCTGTGTGTAGACAGTTCTGCACTGGACAAAAACCAGCTCATTTTTATTTTATAGTGAGGGCTAGGGCTGAAGTTGTTTTAATTTTTGTCTAATACTCTTGATGTATGTAGTGAAGCCAAGATTTTGCCAGGGGTTTCTTCCAGAACAGTGAAAAAAGCTCTATTAGCGCTTTCCCAGCCCCAGGGCACTGCAGTTCCTATTCTGAATCAAAACCTAGAGTACCTAACTCTCTTAAAGGCAAGAGGCTTTGCATTGTTGGACACCGAGGAGACCCTTAATGTTGTACAAGATGGTTCCTACCTATTTAAGAGTGCCACAGAACCTTTAGTTCCCAACAATCAGGATGCTTAACTGGAATGGGAAGCTGAAGCAGGGATGACAGTCACCCTGCTGAGAACCTATGCTTCTAGATCCATAGTTCCTACACACAAAAACAGACCCCAAAGCAACAATCCTACCAGGCCTTAGTCTGAGTTTCTAAGTGAATAAATATATGGTGACTTATAAAAATGTGGCATTTTAGCCTGGCACATGGTTTTTATGTAAGTGATAGGGGCTATACAATCTTTTCCTTGTAATTTTCAATCTTTGAGGGTTGATGCAGCAGGCATTTGATTGTGTGAATTGTTGCACTGATTAAATACATGATAGCAGGTGCCTGAGTAATTTTTCTTTTTGTTTAACCTGGCTCTTCCAAACCTACTTTTAAATAGGAAATGGTTTCCATTAACATGTCTATTATGGTGAACAAAATTATCTTTATTTTAATTTCTATGAGGCTTAAAGCCTTCAGAATTTTCTATTTTTGAAATGCCACCACCAAAGTCTTTAGTGTTTCTCTCTTTAGGTAGTCACTTTTGCTAAAGCCACTTTCGGCTCATAAGAAAATAAGCAGAGCAAACAGGTCCACGAGGAACCATCTGAAAGTTCCCAAGTAGGGCAGCAGTCCCAGGAGACATCTGTCCGTGGCTGACTCTGGTCTGCAGCCACGACCCCATGTGCACCAGCCACACTTGCCCTGCGACAGGAAGAGAGTCCACAGTGGACTCGCAGCTAAGACTGTCATGGGATCAGACAGATGAGGTCTATTTTATCCTTGTCTCTGTAGCATACACACTCGAGGTCTAAGTGAGTGTTACGTGACCCATGCTCATCTGCTGACGTGGCACATTTCTTAACGTGTGTGTGTGTGTGTGTGTAGCCTGACACTTAAGGTTTTGCTAGCCAAGGTGCTTAGTCCTCCTTTCAAATGCGTGTACTTACAAGGTCTTCCTGAGTCTGCAGCAAACTTTGCAAGGGCTTTGGAAAACTCTGAAATGGAGCTTTGGCGTGGCTCTATAAAGAAGAACAGTCTAAGGCATAGCCATAGGCTTTTATTTATCCCAAAAACTGTTTAAGAAGGGGTCGAGTAAGCTTACCACCATAAGGGAAACAGACTAGTAGATGTCTTCTAACTACTACAGACATTACCTGAACAGGGGGGAAAATACCTTAGTTTGCTGCAGGGCTGGAATGCCTGAGAACCGAGAACCACCAGGCTCCTGTATATCTGTACCCCCCATGCCCTATGATTTAAGTTCTGTGAACTACTTCAGAGCTGCCAGGAGTCCGGGTTATCACTTCATGCTTTAAATGAAAGGCAGAGAAAAGCATCAAGATAGTAACAAAAACACCACTATTTGTCAAAAGACTTCCTCCCATAAATGCTTTCAATTATGAATGTTTAACTCAGAGTATGTCCCAGTCATCATACGAACACAGTGCCCAAGTAAAGCAAACGACACCAGTGTTCCCTCAGCATACAGTATCACCTACTGAATTACACTTATTTTTTTAGAGGCCAACAGAGAATAAACTCACTGATAGCTAGAATTTCGGTCCTTGTCTTCATTAGGATTTGGTCCTAGGGAGGGAGTGGGGTACAAAAGCTTAAGTAACGTTAGTATTTTCTATTTTACGCAGCAGCTTCTAGAACAAGATCTAACTGTGGTAAAAAAAAACAAAAACAAAAAAAAACCAGCAATTAATTTTGTGTTCAGCAATAGAACAGCTTGCAAACTCTGTAGAGCAGGCATGGCTGGCTATAAAAACATTTCCATCTTTGACATGTGTGCACAAATGAACCTGTGTTTATACATAGGTCAGGTTGAAGTCCCTGAACCCGTGGCCTCCTACTTCACTTAGCTTTATTTTCTAACACCTCTGCACTGCTGCCAACAGCCCATCTGACCTGAGATGCTCTGACCCTGCCGTACCTGAGCACTCTTCTACAGAGGAAGACATTTTCATATACGGGCAAGTGCTACAATTTTGGTCATCCAGTATACATAACACATCATCTGATATTTCACACGTGTACAAAGAAAAAAAAGCCGGGTCCCAGAATCAAGAACCATGGTTGGATAATGACACCCAAGAGTTAGCATTTGATCTTCCCAATCTCTCATCTGAAAATTACTGACTAGGCCTGCTCACCAACAGCACATAAGTCCTGTAGAGAACTTCACACCCATACAGACGCTCTGGTTAGGAAATGTTTCTGCTCTATCATTCACCTTTTGAAAAATGTTGTTTGTCGAGTCTGTAGCGTTCCTTTGCAGTGCTCCGGTCAGGACACCCCCCTTAAGAGCTCTGAGAGCCTAACTCTGTCAGGACCTGATGCAAAAAGACTACAAAACGTGTTCACTTCTATTTCTAATCTGCTTTTAGACATATTATAAACTTACTTTGCATGAAATTTAACTTTTTTATTAGTTGAAAATGTGTTTTTATACCACCTGAACGTACTGCTGTTAAAGCACATGTGACTGTCTGCATCTGTCAGGCCTATTCTGCTTGTACCGGAAGTTTTACTCGGAAGTGGCTACTAAACACACTGTACTATACCTTGTAATTTTTTAGGCTCACTTGTAGCTTTAAATGTTTCCAGATGCCTTTAGTTTTAGCTGCTGTAAAATAGCTACTTTGTGTTATTTGATATAGAATTGTTTAAAAAAAAAACTCCATTTATTTATACAGAGACATTTATAATATTTTACAAACGTTCTTATATTCTGAATAAATATTTCTAATTCCATGTGGTACTTTGTTTAAATTAAAGAGTGAAGACGTTCCGTAGGGTATTTACCAGTCATACATGTAAATACAAACCAGAGATTGCTTACACTGAATCAGGGGCCCTGATGGAAACAGGGGCTCAATGGAAAACTATTTCAGATCAGATCAAAAGAACAACAAAACAAGAACAAAATTCTCATTTATCATCAATTTTTATTTGGCTGTCTCCACAAACAGCATGAACAGGAGGTTCTCTATTGAATGATCTTTTTAAAAACTAATCAGAACATCAAATGTAAATTATGAGACAGCAGCTTCCTAGCATGGCGGAAGTGTTAAAAACACCAGCTTTGCTACATGGAGAGAACTTTTGATAACAACAGTTACATAGCTGAGAACTCCAAAAGAATAATCAATGTATTTCTCCTGCCTAAGACCTAAGGACATCAGGACATTCTGGTGGAAAGCCTGGTTCTTACCTAAGTTTAAGAATTATGGCCATTTTCCATGTTTGATTTATACTGTTAAGAGTCAGACTGTGAATGAAAATAAGACATCCCACTGTCCACTAATTTCTGAGAGTCTACATTTTGAATTTCTATTAATGCAAACAGAACTTCATAACTTTTTTGGTCCAGAGAGATGACAGCCAAGAGTAACACAGTCATGCCTTAAAATTACAGTAAGGAGTAACAGGAACAGAACCAATGGTAAATAGCAACCAAATCAGAGCCAATTTTATTGGTAATGTATTATAAATAGTCAGAATTAGACCAAATTTAACACACTATCTTACAGAAAGCCAATCTGAGCAACCTTGTATCATTGTAAAGATACGGTTTTAGTTTTTGAACTAGTGTGGATTACATACAACATACTCACTGTTAAAGACAGCACTACATTTCTCGGAGAACACAGGCGGCAATCTCCATGTCCTATTCACAGATCCCAGTCACTGGATGACAGTCACAGCAATGTAAGTGAAAGTCAGTACAGCCACTTCATGGATGCTGAACTTGAGGGAGGCGGTTGGGTAGAGGTGTCACAGCTCTAGAGGCTATTGTCACACCACAACAAACCTAACAGGCTACTTTAAGGGTTCCTTTTTGGTTTCCCTAAATGTGTGGCTATTAACCACAAAATAACTTTCATACTGCCACAGACATAACCATGTAGGAGTTTACACCGTCTTTCCCGTATGAAAGCACCCTAATGTCAAGCAATAAAATACAGCTGTAAGTCAGCAAAGATTAAATGTTAAATCATTTAACATAAGACAAAACCAATTCATGAAGAAACCAAATTTACAAATTATTTATTCTAAAGCCCAGGTTTTCTAGTGAACATTACACCCTTAATGAGGTAAAGCTTGTGTACCAGTTTCTATGACCCAGCATGTCATTCACTTTTTCCAGACAAACTCACACACAAGCAGACTGTTCCGAGCCCGCACTGTCCAGGAACACCAGGTCTTCACAGCATAGTATAAACAGTGCTAAAGCTACACAACTAGGATTCACCTTTGGGCCCAAACTAAACTGTATACTTCATTTTTGTTAGATTTAAGATTATCTTGTATTTATAGATTTATTTATTTTTGAGACAGGGTTTCTTTGTATAGCTCTGGCTTCTCTGGAACTTGATTTGTAGACCAGGGTGGTCTCTGCCTCACAAGTGCTGGGATTACAAGTATGCACCACCACGCCTGGCCTGATTTAGGACCATCTTAATTAAGAGAAAATCACTTAAAATAGCTAAAGACATTAAGATTCATTATGGTTTCATTGAAGCCAACAGACATAGGTCTAGTAAGTCAACATTCATTTTAAAACTATTGTAAGATTTAAAACTAACTGGCAAACATAAAAAAATAGCACTTAAAGGTTAAAGCAAAGTTAAGGGTTTTACTATTTTTCCCTATTTGTTAAACTGAAAAAAATTTATATTTATACAATGGAACTTAGCTGTCTACTGTCCTCATTTGAAACAAAATGCAGAAATGAAAGGCTCATTCCCTTGGATACTAGCATTTACAGTTACTTGTCCAACATTCAAACAAAGCAGAATGGGCTACATGAACAGCAGTGAACATTCCTGCACGCCGCGTGTCCAGGCACACCACTGCTCATGCTCCAGACGCATGACTGCAACTCTGCCAGCTCTCTAAATCTCCCAGTTGGCAACCTCTGTGCTAATGTCTTAAAGCTTGAGAAATGGCTTTAAAATGTACAGCTGTATCCCAATCCAGTCTAGAGTTATTATTTTAGACATTTGGATCAAATAATTACAAGCAGAAAGTATATGACCTGTAAAAGCTCACTAAGAACTAAGGACTAGGAAATGTTGCCCATTTCATCCTAGAACTACACTGAAGTGTTTTCTTTTCTCCCACACAACTTCACAGTTATATACATTGACATGAGGGAGCAGAGCCCTTCTAGCTGCTTGAGGCTCAAGAGTTAAAGTTATGGCAAAATCTCATGGTGTCAGAGGCAGTAAGAGATACAGCCCAAACAAAAGACTGGTTACTGAACAGATGCTCAAAAAATGGCACTCAACAAATGAGCTAGTAACAAGTCAAGGAAAACTACCCTTCAGCAAACACTGGGGGTCTTAGCTCCCACTGAGAAACCCAAGTCCACTAAGACCAAGTCACACCCTGAAGCTGACTTCTGTCATTTCTTCCCCCAGAACCCTTGACCCAAAACTGCCCAAATCACTATGTTGAGGTGAATTCCTTTTAGACTGTGCTTTCATGCAGCTACCAGAGACAGAACTCATGCTTCTGCCACACTAAGACAAGATAAATGTAATCTCTCTATTGCTGACTTCAAATTAGATATTCTGTTGTGAAAATTCCAAAAATAAAGCCTTAAAGCTTTAACCAAATACGAAGTACACAGGAAACTCACACAAACAAGAGCCCTCTCAGCACCAAGTTAATAGAAATGCCTTTACAGCCAGTTCTATGCACGAGTAGACGGAGGCTTCCACTCCCCTCAGCTATGAAGTACCTCAGTAACGACCGCTGTTTGTCACAGGAAACTGCTGGCAGCACACCCACGTGCTGTGACTGTGCCACACTCTGGGCTATCTTGTTATCAAAAAGACCTGGTTCCATTTCCAACAACACGGCAACTCCAGTTCCAGGAGGATCCGACACTTTTTCTGGCCTCCTTGGGCACCAGGCACATGTGTGATACACATACATACACAGGTGAAACATTAAAAGACATTAAAAAATTAAATAAAAAATTAAAAATAAAATCCAGAATGCCTGCAGCTCTGCAGAATCAACAGAAAGGACCCAAACACTAGTCCTTAAAGTGAGAAAAATCACATTAGAATCAATGGATTGCTTGGCAATCATACTTACAACACTTGACTGCGGAGCAGAAAATGTCTGGGAAGGTCAGTACTTTTTGACTGTTCGGGCTGGGCACCGGCCACACTTCTCACCTGGAACATCATGAAAACACTCAACTGCTAGCAATGCTCAGTAGTTTTCCCTTTGGGCTCTGCAGAGCATCTGTTGGAAATGGCAACCTACTTCTGACAAATCACAGATTACTGATCTCAATCTGCTACCTTCTGACACAGGCTTCAGGAATAACCCAATTCTATATATCTATAGAGAGAGAAAGATGTGGAGGACATTTCTAGATTTTTAGGAAACCATACAAATGTATTTTATCTTCAGCAAGCTGTAAAGATAACACCAGATACACAGAGGTGATTATACCTTTAGACACAATAGTGGTCTGTGGTCTCCTTTGCTGAGGGTCACTTCGAGTCAAATCTGCACTTCTTCTCTCAGGCTACACAATCATCCAACTTAAAGCCAGGAGGAAGTGTTAATGAATACAACACAAAGAAAATACTGCCTCAGAGAACACAGACACAACTGTTGTCATTAAAGTCCCAAGAAGGGAAGTTCACAGCTAGGGAAGGTCACGGTGACCACAGGAAGAAAACCTGCCCAGCAAATGATCATGTCTAGGTCCCTCCCTCTCCTCCTTATTTAACTAATGTTAGAAGATCAGACTGCTAGGTGAGGGACTTGATGATAAAACATTTTTAAATGCACACAGGTACCAGTTCTTGACATTTTTAGAAAACACGGTGCTCGATAAAGGAACTGGATTCCTACAGCCATTTTCTAGGATCTGCAGTTTTTTTATTGACAGTACATGTAAATTACTAGAACCGCCAAAAGAAATAGCACAGCCAAGTCTTACAGCATAATATTAATCTGCTATATAGCTCCATAATATGTAATTACTAATTAATATTTAATATAAAAATAATGATATTCAAAGGTCAGAACAGCAAGTAGTGACCACAATTCCTGACAGTGCTGGGAGACCATTTTTTTGTGTATTGGTACAAAAAGCTAATTAGATCTTTCAACATGTTTAATCAATTTCACCCATGTTACCAGGTCTGCTAGGTTTTTCAGGTCCCTCATGTCTCAGGACGGAATCACTGTTTAAAATACTAGAGTCGTTCATTCACTGTCTCTAAACAAAACTTACAGAAAGCATGTAAACTGTCTTTGTCTCTTGGAGTAAAATGGTTCTGGACAAAGTTATTTAACATTCTTCAAATCACTGAAGTTAGACATAAAAGCACCTACAAACTTAGACTTAAAAAGATTCACAGTGCACTGCACCTTGGAACACATGCGGTTGGGTCCTAAGGATGTTTACAAAGCGATTTCAAAGTCTCACCCACGAAATACACAAAACATAATAAGACTGACATATCTACTGTTTCATCTAGCGTCGTACATTACTGCATATTTGGCATCTTCATCACCAGACTCTATGAAGAAATGTTAACACAGCTCAGAGAAGAAATCCAGTCCTGTGCTAGACTCGGTCTCTCAGATAACCTGAACAGGGAAGGAGTAAGCATAGCAGATGTACACTAACAAGGTAAAACAACTTAACATCTTCTGCATAGCTGAGTCACACTAGACATACTAACCTTAATTCTTCTTCCAGCATGTTTTTAACAGACTGCTGTGAGAGCCAAAGCCCGAAGTTATTCGAATTGCGTCCTGGCCAGCCCCTTGCTTTGTCCCACAGGGCAGGAAATGAAGCAGTGCAGCATTTCTTGGTTCTTACAGCCGGCCACTTTAGAGGCCATACTTCTGGTAACTAATCACTTTTGCTTTAGTACAGAGAGCTGAAAAATCCAACTTCTACAGGCACTGGAGGGACTGACCAAAATACTCATTTAAGAATAAGACACTCTCTCTGAAACACACACACACACACACACACACACACACACACACACACACACACACA
>NC_022020.1:32365367-32383980 GCF_000317375.1 Microtus ochrogaster | reverse complement strand
ACAGTGCATGAGTGGAAATGACTCACCTGCTGAGCAAACTAAGTTTCCACCCCTTAACCACTTAACAGAAATCTGGAATGCTGGGACAACTATAAATATGGCTCAAGAAGACCCAACCAAAGCAGCCGTATTTCTGACAAGAATAGTAAGGGCTTCCAAACACAATCATATAATGCATTAAACAGCAAAGGTCACAGAAGGATTCACAAAGTAGTAGCATAGAAGATTCTAGACATACTGTATCATTGTGAAGTCTCCTGCTTAGCACCGAGAGAGTGACACTTTCATTAATAAACAGAATTTCTTCTTTAAAACCAGCCATTTAAAAGCTAAAGCAATGCAGTAATACGAAGTGAATTTCTTACATTAATAGCCCTTCCTCTCAAAGTTCTGAGGGGCTAAGGAGAAGCCCTATTAAATAGGCTACATATACAGAATAAAGATTTCTATAGTAATATTTATAAGCAGAGATATACTTTGTGGATACCACTTGTAAAAAAAAAACAACTTTAAAAAACCCACAAGACAGATGCACGGGCACACATGCACTCAAACACCCCACCCCCACCCCCAGGAAATATTCTCAGCGAGGTCAGATGCAGCCAAAATGCTATTGCCTCCTTAAAGCTCCGGTGATTGTCCTCAGTTACAGGCGACCCTTTGTAAAATGGGCATTGTCATCCTTGTTTGGATTTAAGAATCCTGAAGGAGCAAAATACAAAATACATTCCTAGGTGTGAGCTAAGTACATTACTTAAAGGGTCCCCCAGCAACATGCTTTATTTATTTGTACTGAGTAAATTGCATAACCCCTTCTTTTCTCACTTTATAACCCAGGGGCTTCAAGATATTAATAAAAAAGCATGTTACTCTGCTATTACAGCAAACTGGAACCTAATATAACATCAGTTTTCACAGCTCAACACTGAGATGCAAGATAAAACTAAGATGTAGTTTTCCACACATAATCACTCTAGAGTATGTAGAGATACTTCACATGAGCAGAATCATTGCACAATACTGAACAGCTGAAGGCATGATGGTCAAGGCATGACCCAAAGTAACTGCCAGGTACTGGCTTCCATGCTCTCTGCTCCAGCAGGCATAGGTTTTCTGACAGCATACATCAGAGCTCAGAATTACAGCATCAACACTCATCGACTCAATCTCTCTTCAGGCTGTGGACTTTGTCCTGATGAAGTGCTCAAGAGTTCACTGTGCAAAATAGTATTGTTTTTGAAGATGCTGGTTCTAAATAAATTGACAAATTCCAAATAGAAGGATTAGATTCTCAGAAGCAGAGAAATGAGCAAATGCCTGCAATCCTCATGTCACGATTCAGCTCTTACTGCTCATTAATAACTGGGGATTTACGTTTCTTTTAAAATTTTCAAGAAGAAAACTCAATGCAATCACTAAGATGGGGAGATGAAATACTCCTACTAATGTACTAGTTGATGAGTTAATCAACAACTCTTTTCTTGATCAGAAGACAAAATAAATGCCCTCAAAAGGAAAAGACAAAAAGCAAAGGCCACTAAAACTTGGTTGCAAACACTGAAACGGTAAATCCATGTAAAAAAGTCCTAACTTCATTTACAGTGCAAACTGGTGTTTCTTTATAGTTTCTCTTCTGTGCAGAAAATCTCTTTAGAAACTGCCTCCCTGCATTTCTTTCAGATACCTGAGAAAGGTAAGGCTTGAGGAGACACGCAAACGTAACAGGTCTCTGACCACGGATGGGCTTCTGCAATACACTTGCTGCTATCAAAGGTCCAAGGTTTTCATTATAGCATTTTGGTCAAACTTGAAACTCAGAAAGGTTCTGGATGAAAATGGGAACTTGCAATGTCCGTTACACGCCACAGAGTGTCCCTCAACAGGCTCTACCGAGGGGTCTTCACCAGAACAAGGCAAGTCAAATGCTCCATCTGATCAGGAAACAAAATTAGTAGTCAGTAACTCTGGAAGTTTACCAAACACTGCCCTCCACCTACTCACAGAGGGCAATTCAGGCACACCTATGTTTACCTTTCTAACAGCTGACTCAATCCAAAGTACCCCACTCAGTATTCAATGGAGTCTCTTATCCATCACGCTTATTTCTACTAATTCAGATTCTTACCCTCTGTGCTCTAAGACCCTTGATATCCCCTGGCTTTCAAATTGGGCAGATTGTTAGCAGTATTTGTACTAGTGCCGGAGTAATCAGAGTTTCTTGACAAAGGCCAATATGAAAATACCATGAAAATTACAATTACGATGGGAGAGGGGCTGTGAAGATCAGGAAAACACAGTTGGAGTTTACCAAGTCATCAACAGACCAACAGAAAACCTCAGTCTCGGCAATGCCTTTCTCTTAAATACAGTACCAAAAGCCAAAGGGTGGGTGAGGGGTTTACACACTAATTAAAACACTAGCGAAAGCCCCACACTTAAAAGATAACAGTAACTTCTCGTAGCGACGCGAAGGCACCTTCATTCATTTAGGAGCACGGGCACAGACAGGCCATGGCGCACACGTGGAAGTCAGATGACAACTCCGGTATCAGTCCATGCCTTCCACTTTGAGATGGGGCCTCTTGTTTTTGCAACAGCCATGGCCAAGCTAACTGACCACAGACTTCTGGGAATCCAGTCCCTGCTTCCCATCTTGCTACTGGGATTATATCTGCACTACCAATGTCTGGATACACATGGGTTTTATGGATCAGAACCTGGGTCTTTCTACCCACTGAGCTATCTTCCCAGACACAGAACATCTCTAATATTTTTTTAATGATTAGTTAAGTCAAGATACTAAAAAGTCAACTCTGGCAGCTGCAGAGGTGATTTTGAGCTCCATTCCTGGCTCGGCACAGATGGAGGTAAGCAGGTCAGCCATCTCAGGATTGCCGTCAGTGAGCCACTGGTGGATTTGCATCTGAAAACTGTCCTATAGTGTTTAAATAAATATATAATACTTAAGATAAAGAAAACAATGCTCTTCATTTCTTTTTCTCTTTTTGGTTTAAGACAGGGTTTCTCTCTGTAGCCCCGGCTGTTCTGGCTCAAACTCCAACAGATGCACCTGCCTCTGCCTCCCAAGTGCTGGAATTAAAAGCGTGCACCACCATCCAGTGTTCATTTCTTCCGAGTTTTCAGTATAAAAGCTATCAATTTGGATGAATATGTAACAGTGACACAAAGAAATTTCTTACTATTCAAATTGAGACTGATAGTGTACTATACTTTAAAATGACATCTATTAATTAAATGTCATTAGCATTAAAATTACTTTTTGTATCTGTTCTAAGTTTCTGTGGTGTCTGAATGAGAATGACATCCACAGGCTCACATATTTGCATGCTTGGTCCCCAGATGGAGAAGTGTTTGCAAGGATCAGGAGATGTGTGGCCTGTGAGGGGGGCTCTGAGGTTTCAAAAGTTCACTTCAGTCCAAAGTCTTTCTCGGGCTGCTGTTTGTAGATCAGGATGTAAAGCTCTCAGCCACTTCTCCAGCATCCTGTCTGCCTGCCAGCTGCCATGTAAGCAAGTCCCCCAATTAAAAGCTTCCTTTTTAAGAGAGTTGCTTTGGTCATGGTGTCTCATCATAGCAATAGGACAGTGACTAACACAGTTTCCAAACCAGACACACTGCATCCCTTACTGAAGGAGAAACAGCATCATTTAGGTAAGAGGTGTGCACTTAGGAGCACTTTACAAAGTTGAGCCCACTACAAAAGCAGGGTGAGAATGAGGCAGCCTCCTCATCACACCGTTTCCCATAGCCCACAGGCCAGCGTTCACAGCACACACTCAAGTGGACTTGAGTATTTACAAAAGGAACAGTATGTTCAACAGTGAGTAACGTCCTTCCATCCAGTGTCTACTGAGAATACCACACTTGACATCTCTGTAGTACACAGGCAGCTCTTCCTGTGTAACTACCATTACCATAAAGAACACTGATGTCACAGCCCCAAAAATCAAACCTAGGCCCCCACATGACAATTAACCACAAAAAAAGAAAGAAAGAAAGAAAGAAAGAAAGAAAGAAAGAAAGAAAGAAAGAAAAAAGGCTTGCCTGTTTCAAAGTTGTCCTGAAGTTTCCGTGGATGCAGCCTCTTTTCACATTTCTATTGAAAACAGACACACAGCACAGACTTATTTTTACATATTAAAACTCAAGAGATACACGATCAAACATCTCAAGAAGAAAATTAAACCAGGAATCTAATCATCTTCCCAGTGGGTTTCCTTAAAGCTCAGCTTCTGAAGAGTTTGGAATATTTAACAACTTCCTTACCTATCATGACCCAGAAATAATGGCTATAAACAACACTCAGCCTTTTCACCTTCAAAGGCAGAGCACTGCTCCACAGCTTCTCCCGTTATCCCAGTGCTAGCAACCAAACCCAGGGCCTGCCTTATGCAAGGCACAAAGAGCTCTGCTAGTAAACTACATTCCCCAGAGTTCTAACCTTTTAAGTGTAACTGGATGCAAGCACCATTCCTTTCCAACAAGCACAGGCCTTAACTCTCTGCTGAGTTAATTTGGAACCATGAGTAAAATAAATAAACCCTTTCCTTCCCATGTTGCTTTGGTCACGGTGTTTTATTACAGCAACAGTAACCCTAACTAGTCTCCCACCCCCTTTAAGTTTAAAGTTACTAATTTAACTCACTAATCTTGTTGTTTTGTTTTTTGATTTTTCAAGATAGGGTTTCTCTGTATATCCCTGGCTGTCCTGGAATTCACAGATATCTACCTGCCTCTGCCTCCCAAGTGCTGGGATTAAAGGCGTGCACCGTAACTCACTTTCTTAAAGACACAGCAAACAAATGAAATAGAAAAATCCAACATGCACTAACAGAAAAGATCAGTAAAGACACTCAACTCTCTTATAGAGAAACTTCTAAATTTGTAACTGCATTGCAACAATGAATGACAGCACCAGATTCTCATGGAGAGAAAGGGGTAGAATGGTGGATACAAAGCTGAGGGCAGGGAGACTGAAGGACAGGAAGAGGCTGCTCAGTGACTAAGTTACAGCTAGATGGGTTAAGAAAGCTTGATGTGCTACACAGTAGCACAACTGTGAACACCACTGCAGACTATACTTCAAAAAGCTAGGAGTGTCAACCACTGTTTCCTTCTGCCCCAGGTTGGCCTCAGTTATTATGTATCTCAGGCTTGTCTTAAGCTTGAGTTCCTCCTGCCTAAGCCTCCTAAGCACTCTGTCTGCACATCAGGCTAAATTTTTTCACCATAAACATTATACAATGTACTCATATATTGAAACATATGGCACCCCATAAATATCTATATTCTTATCAATCCAGTAAAATACACAAAATTATTTAATATCCTTTAAAAGATGTATGTGTGTGTGTGTGTGGTGTGGTGTGTGAATTCCCAGGGAAGCCAGGACATTGCATGAGATCTTTGGGAGCTAGAGATCAAATCTAGGTCAGGGAACTGACTTGCAGCATCTGAATAGCAGATGCCTTTAGCCACAGACCCATTCCTTCCGGCCCCTGAACAATGGGTTTTCAGAAAAAAAGAATTGCTTGTTTTTTAGTATATAGTGTTTTTAAGGCTTTAAAGTAAATGTAAAAACCACACAAGGCAAAAAGTAGAAGTGTACCCAATTATTCCAGGCCTGTAGCTAAGAATGGCCAAAGGGAGATTTAGGTTTTAGTTCATGAAGGCAATAGAGAAGAACTCAATTTTATTAAAATTCTATCATTAAAATTTATCAAATAAAAACAAGAACTAAGCCAACATTATTGTGTCTGGAGACACCCGGTCCATTCTCAAGGAGAGCAGTCCCCTAGGCACCTCACCCGGAACTTACCATCACGGGATTCTGTTGCTTTGCTGGTTGACTGTGAACTCCATTTGTTCTTTTCTTCTGATTAGGTGAATCTTGATACTGTTTTCTGCCATTCCCTCTCATATTTTGATTCTATTTTTCCAGTAAAAAGAACATGTAAATTCACAGTACAACAACACAAATATACCTCTATGAATGTTTATCAATTGAATAGTTCATAAAACATCACCTAAATGTTTACACATTTGCTTTATCAATGTACTTTCTTAGACGACTGCTTTGCAAAGGAACATCTGAAACGGGGAGCAGCAAAGCACCATTCCCTAGGTCCTTTCCACACCTCTTGCTGTATCCATGCTTATAAACTGTTTACAATGCACAAACATGGCAGGGTAGAAGCCCAGGTAAAGCTCACACAGAGCACAAGGCCCCAGAGTCAAGCTCCAGCACAAAGCAGCGGCAGAAACTGTGCTGGGAAGGCAGCGAGGGCACCCGGGCAGCCTGCTTTTCTCCTTTAAGCTTATTTGACATTGTGCATGTGTGCGGGGCTGTGAGTCAGCGTGGGTGCCAGTCAGAGACACTGTGCAGACCAGGTTCTCTCCTTTCACCTTTACACAGGTTCCAGGATCACACTTGGGCCATGAGGCCACTGCAGGGAGTGTCATCTTGCTGGCCCCTACAGCTCTTCATAGTATAAATAATGCAGTAGGGACCATCAGTTATCAGAAAATTAAACAGATAAATGTTTCACAAAATAATGAAGATCAGTGTTTTAGAAACTTGGGCCTTTTAGTAGGCATAACCTTTTCAAATACCAATTTCTCCTTCAGATCTTGAAAAACAGAGAGAACTGTGACTAATGAATGTAACTATTACTTAAAAAAATGTTGGCCTTCATTCCACCTACTCAGCCACAGAGAACAGGAGGTCGTTGCTGAAATAACTGGCCAACAGTAACCTAGCTGAAAAGGACAGACGGTGGAGCTCATGCACCACACTCTCAACTTAAGCTCCATTTGTCTCTTGGCAGTATTTCCTTTCCTGCACCATTCTGACGTGCAGCTCAGCGGCAGAGACGGGATGTTTGTCAACACTAGCAATACTCACTTGAGCCCACACCAGTAGCTTTTCTGCTGCTGTTTTTCTCCCACTCTCCAAACATTTTAAACCCTCAAAAGAGAAACTCTGTTGCCAACAAAAGGAACAATTCTTTTGTTGTTGTTTTTCGAGACAAGGTTTCTTTGTGTAATAGCTCTGACTCTCTTGGATCCCTTTGTAGACCAGGCTGGTCTTGAACTCACTGAGATGCACCTGCCTGCCTCTGCCTCCCAAGTGCTGGGATTAAGGGTGTGTGCTGCTCTGTAGGGTGACTACTCTGAAGTCTGCGCTAGTTCCAGCCGTAATCACTACTTAGCACACACACCTTGTGTGCGTATGGATTTGCCTATGCTTAGGGACACGTCATAGAACTACACAGTTTCTGCCCCTGATTTATTTCACTTAGCCATTGTCTTCAAGGATCACGAATACTGTAGATGTCTCAGAATTTACTTATTAATGACTGAAAACAGTCCAGGGCACGAACATGACACCTTTATTCATCCATCTATGTGCTGTGACTATATGCGGCTGTGATTAGCCCTAGGATGACATTATCCTTTAAGGCCATTCTCGGTTCATTTGCTTATATATGTAGAAGTGGGGGTGTGGACTCGTGATAATCTTCCATCTAACTGGTGGGAGATCACCGATCCTTCTCCCAGCAGCCACCTCTCCTTACACTTAGAAGAGCACAGTGCAGGGGTCCTAGTTCTCTGCACCCTCACCAACACTGATGGATTTCTGTTCTGTTAGGTTTATTACCACAGCCATCCTGAGGTATAACTGATCTCTATTTCCCAATGACAAACACTGCTGAGTCTTTCCATACTTAATGGCCATCTGAACTTCTTGAGAGAAGGGTTTGGTCAAGTGTTTTAGAACGAGGCTGGGATTTATAGAACTTTTGAGTGGCTATTGTTCTTGAGGCAACAATCTGGAAACCAATAAAATGTTCATTAAGTGAACAATAAGAAACTGAGGTATAATCACCTCCTTATGATATGACAGTAAAAGTATGTAATACACGTTGCTTTTTTCTATAACAATAGATCCTATCAACCTTAACTCAGAAATCGTCTGCTTTCAAGTCTCTCACTGGCAGCATGCATAAAGAGGCTCAAGAGGAACATCCCATTATTTACCACATTGGATTTATTCCAAGACTATGAAGGATAATGAGTCTCAGGTCTGTTCAAGTCACAAGCTGGGACCATGGGCAACTGCTCAACAATTCAGAATTCTTCTAAACAGTACACATAATTCCTCTGCTGAAAATGATAATCAAAGCATGTGGAAGGATTCAGTGACGCCCTCACCTTTGTTTTGAAAGGGTCCAACGCCCCTTCTGCGTGGTTACCATGTGGCTTCTGCGGCAGCGGCTGCCTGTGCTTTACCCACTGGTCACTAGGAGAACCTTCAGGAAATAGCTGCTGGCTGTGGCGGAATTTTGTTCGACTACACCAAGGTTTAAAAAATAGGAAGAGATTTTCACTTGCAGCTCTTTAAAAGTCGTCAGTTTAACCAACCTAACAACTATATATTTTACTTTTTTAAAAAATCATTTACCTTTTCCCACAATTCCTTAAGTTATAAAAGCAGGAAAAAACCCGTTTTTGTTGTTTGTTTGTTTTTTTTTTTTTTAAGACAGTATCTCTGTGTAGTCCTGGCTGTCTTGGAACTTGCTCTGTAGGCCAGGCCACTGTTAAACTCAGAAATCCTCCTACCTCTGCCTTCTGAGTGCTGGTATTAAAGTTATGTACCTAAATGTCCAAGTAAAGCAGAGATTCTGATCAGCTTTGCCAGCTATATTTTATATTGGTGCTAATGAATTTTTCTTACATTAACCCTATCCTTTCTGAATTATTCAAACCATACCATCCCTATAAGTAATTATATTCTTTAAATCAAAAGACAGTTCTTTGTAAATTTAGTTGAAGCAGTGAAATGATGTCTGTGAATTTTCTTTTTAATGGGATAGACAGCGCATTCTTTCCAGATGGCTCAGTAAGGGATCTGATAAATAGGTTGGTTACAGCCCCTACCAATGTTATATGTAAATTAGGTTACTTTCCAGAGCACAGCTGCTTAAACCACAGGAGATAGAAAATACTGCAATGGTAAAGACTTCTGAATGTGTAGAACCAGGAGCTACCTCAAAGTCCCATGTGCAAGGAGTCTGAGCTATCTGTGGCCTGTTCACTACCCAACCGCTACACAGCCTTGGTTCTGAACACACAACACACACAACATGCCATCAAACCAGGAACACCATGGAAGATCTCTGCTTAGAAGTGAGATTAATATGTTGTAGGCTTATAATATACACAATATAGCTTTGACTCTTACAGAAAGAAAATGGCATAGTTATTGAATGAAAAGACTGTCAGTGTTTTCCACCACCCCAGCACGTATGCATCAAATCAGCCCGTCTTTGGACTGTCTGTCCTCTGTTATTATACTTGATCTGGGGACTGACTAGGAGCTGGTTCAGTAGGTAGAATCAGGCCCTGTGCAGGCCTAATGGTCTGAATTCAAGCTTTGAAACCCATGGCCGAAGGAGAGAACTGACTCCAAAAGGTTGTCTTCTGACGGCTGCAGGCCTACACGCGCACACACAGACACACGCACACACAGCCTTCTAACAAAGAATGTTTCATTCTGAAGACTGCTGCTGCACATACACACTATTCTAGAGAATTTCACCCTGGAGCATCCCACACCCACACATAAGCAGTACCCTAAAGAACATAAGATTATCAGACTCCTGTCAGAATTCCTTTTTCCATGTAAAACTTACAGAGCTGGATCTGATGGCTCCAGACTATAATTAAAACACTCGAGAGGCTGAAGCAGGAGGACTGCTGGTTCGAGGCCAGTAGTGTCTATATGCTGAGTTCTGGACCAGTCTGGACTACAGGTGAGACCCTGTCTCGAAGTATTTTTAAAAGTCAAACTAGGATATGTTTCTGTAATTCTACCTTTTCAAAAGGCAAAACAGTGACATTTCCTCCAACATAACAGACTGTAGGACTGAAAAGAATGCTGCCTCTAAAGGAAGTATAAAAAGCAGCTAAAGCCTGCACAATCACCTCTGCTCCTAACAAGAGCAGACACTTGAGCACAGGATGCTGGCGACTTCCCCAGCCATGCACAGCCACCACTTATGACTTCTTAGGAATAGCTGCTTTTATACTCTGGGCTATAGTCTCGTCTTCCTGACTTCTGCCATACTGTTCACTTATTTCTATTAGTGTGTCTTTATAATTATAATAATTATTATAAATTTTGAAAGCCAGAATGATTCCTGGGATATTCAATCCAATGTCTTTTCCTTGTAAAACCAACACAAATAGGATAGCACCTATTTAAAATTTATAACCATAAATGTGATATAGTCTTATTGCTTTTTTTAAAGATTAAAATCCTAGATTAAAAAGATCACCAAATTAGAAAAAAAAAGTAAAACAAGAAGCAAAGTAAAACCACAACTCTGGCAAAAAAAAAAAAAAAAAACTTATAGCAAGCTGCTTATGAGATCATATACCAAGTCTAATGAGAAAACATACGTTAAGGTCCTTGCTGCCAAGGCTTATTATGACTAAGTTCGATCCTAGGGACCCAACATGGTAGAAAAGAACTATTTGCAAATTATCTTCTACACACACACACACACACACACACACACACACACACACACGCACACACCGTGTTATGTACACACCTACACAAAATAAACTTAATAAAATTATATTATGCACACTTAACGAAGTTACTTTCCAAGTCTGTACCGAGTTCCAAACCAGTAAATGTCAATGACAGTTCACACCATGTAATTAATAGACCCTCTTCATAACACAGCTGAGAGCAAGTTGGGGAGATGTCTTATTCGGTAAAGTACTTGCTGTACAAACACGAGAACCTCAGTTAGATCCCAGAACCCACAGACAAAAGCCAAGTTTGGTGATGTGTGCTTGTAATCCCACAGCTGGGGAGGCAAGACAGGCATAATCCTGACAACTCCAGGCCAGCGAGAGGCCATGAATCAACACACCAGAGGCCAATCTTAGACCTCCTCATGTGCACACGCGGCCACACACCTACATGAACATACACATTCATTTGCATGCAAAGTTCTGTAAAAAGTCCAAACAGCTGTCACCGACTCTAACAAATTACTCTGCAGCATCTCCCGCCTCCTGTGCAGCAGAGACCTCAACGCGCCCCGTTCAATCACCTCCAGAAACTCAATCTTCAACACACACTCTTCTCCTTTCCCTGCTATTCTCAAGTTGATGTCCTCTCGAGTGGACTATTTTAAAACGTGCCTGAAGTGTCTTTCCACGAATTACCCCCTTCCATCTTAGCAGAAACCCCTAAAGACTATCTTACGACAGAAACTGAGACACAACAGAGCTTCTAGGGCTCTCAAGCTGCTCTGACTCAAGACGCAAACAGTGTTAGACTGAAAACCCCAGAAAGCCACCATCTCACAAGGACATCTCTGTACCTCAACTTTTCCACAGTGGGTTTAGATGGTGTGCTGCCAACTGAAGAAAAACCATTGTCACTGTCTGAGGAATCTCCAAATCTTCGAGACAGCCAGTCCCTTAGTGGTCTATGGAAACATGAACAATTCATTAAACACAAACAAACAAACCTGGAATAAAGAGCAGCACCAAGAACAGCTTTACAGTTGAAGAAATAAACATACCTGATAAAGGGAATGGCCATAAAAAACTTATTAGGTGCCAAGCCGAGCTTGGACTTGGGCGTCATGTCATTTCTGTGACAAGGCAACTTCTCAATGGAGAACCACTCAATGTTCTGAAACAAGACAATCGCATCTAGCTGATTACCATCAAGAAGTAGCTAAAACCACCCCAGCGTCTTTCAATCGGGATTCTGTTTAGCAACCCACAAATATTCTTAACTCTTACATACCCTAATTTCTCTTCTGGTTTTGGGGTTAAATTTTGTGTCTTTTGGAACTCCTGGAATGATGTACAAGCGAGCAAGCTGGTCATTGATTCGAAGTTCGATGTAATCATCCTTACAAATATAGTCTTTTATATCAAAACCAGTTTCTTCAAAGACCTGGAAATAAATGTGGATAAAATATTCGATTTTAAACATTTGAGAGTAAGGTAGGAAGAAGAGTTCAAGGGTAGCTAGTTACATGATTGAGATGGTGTCAAAACAAAACAGACGAAGACATCATCCTAAATCTAACCCGTAGCTAGAAAATTACGATAAAGCCCCCCCACCCCCCTAAGACAAGTAAAAACTGAACAGATTAAACAGGGATAAACTATAGGCAAAGGACTGCTAACAATCTGGCTACCTATCAGCCAGGACTTAACTGCTCGGCTGCTTTCAGACAGTGCTGCCTGCATTACACTGTAGCGCCACCAAGTGGCAGAAGGACTGACTGCAACTCTAGTACTCCTAGGTGAAACAAAACAAACAAACAAAAAAAAAAGGCAACTACATGAATACAACCTTAAAAATTCCTAGGCTGATGGCCAGGTAGTGCTGGCAAAAGCCCTTATCCCGGTACTTGGAGGTAGAGGCAAGCGAATCTCTGAGTCTGAGGCCAGCCTGGTCTATAGAGTGAAGAGCTAGAGAAACCCTGTCTCAAAACAAACAAACAAACAAACAAATTCTAGGTTGTAACCATTGTGACTATATGGAGGAGGGGCTATTGGAGGTAATAAGGGTTAAATGAGGTTCTTAACCATATGACTCTGATTTTGGTTAAGAAAAGACCACAACAGTTCTCTGGACAATACCCAAACATACCCAGGAAAGCCCACGTGGACACACCACTGGAAATTAGATTCCTACAAGCAAGCAAGAAGGTCTGCAATGAAATCCAACTAGCTGGAGCTCTAATCTTGGATCTCTAGTCTCCAGATCTGCAAGGAAATAAATTCTGCAGTTTAAACTACCCTGGCAGTTGTAAGTCAACTCAAGCAAAGTAAACAGTACCTTTACTTTTTTTAAACCTTCCAGCCAACTCCCTAAGCTTTTAGGCAAAGGCAATCATTTAAAATTCAGGATTAAAAAACAAGGCTTCCCTTTAAAAAAATCTACCAAAGGGAAGGCCACCTGCTCCGTGGGCCTGTGATCCCATCTCTCCCATCTTTCATGGGTGCTGAAGATGTAAACTTGGACCATAGGCTTGAGCATAAGTGCTCTTACTTACAGAGCCCTCTCTTCCCAGCATGCTTCCTTCCCATGGCGGTTTTCTGAAAGGCATTCTATGCAGGTGTTCTCTGACCACACTTATAACCTCAATCTTCCTTCTTCTCCCCGAGCCCCTTCAGCATTTCCAATCATTCCCCGAACTTACTCTGTTCATATCCTGCCTATGTACACATGATTGAATGTACCAATATAATGTCTAGGGTTCCGAAAGGAGAGAGAATGTATTTATCTTTCTGGGTCTGATTTAATATGGTTAAACTCTGGCTATGTCTTTTTTCTGCAGATGACAAGAATTTGTTGCTTGAACTGACATTGCTGGCACACACATAAAAACTGGTGTATACTAGCAATCCAAACTAAGCTTTCCTGCTTGGGCAGCAAGTACTCTGCACACTGAGCTACACCTCAGACCCTACACCAGTGCCTTTTAAGAGCTGTAACTTTTTTTCTTCACTCATAAGCTACATCCAAACTAAAACAAGGTAGTAAACACCACTACATCAAACACACCAGCTCAAAAACATCTCAAAATCAAATTTCTGCTGCTTTCCTAAACTCTAAGATGTTGCTTCTGGCTATGAAGTTCTTCAAAGTGACTGTCTTTAATACATTTGAGTGGTTAAATGGCTTTTCTGAAGTAGCTAGGCTTTTACATAAATACAGCCTAAACTGGAACAAATCTCAAAGGTTGGGTAAAATATGGGGCAGGATAAAAAGCTAACGGCAGACTTTCCATACATTAAAGGCAAAATGGTGAACAATAGTTGCTGTTTAGGTTCAGGGACCATTAAAGAGCTAACCAGAAAAAGAGAATTTTAAATAAGGATGAATGGAGATTCACCCATTTGGAATTTCCCTTTAACAGAGCCACTCCCTCCTTCGAGGCTGTGTGGCAACAGAACTGCAGAGGGAAAGGAATCCGAACCAGGTTCAGATGCTGCTGAGGTTTACATCTGGGATGTCCTTAACAGGCTGATGCTGGCACTTGGCCTCCATCTCATGGTGCTATGTAAGAGGCTGTGGAGCCTGCAGGAGGTAGAGCTGGACGGTGAGAACAGGTGAGAAGATCTTGGAAGCCTAAACCAGCGTGGTACCAACCATGCTCTGAGCCTCTAGGTTCAGCACATAGACAGGACCAGCTGAGATGCCCAGAACCACAATGATGCCTTCTCCACGATTAACCAAGACTCTGACAGTGAACACCAAAGTCAATTCTTCCTTCACCAAGTGGTTTTGACACATACTTTGTCTCATCAAACAAAAGTAACTAATCTAGAGATGCACCGAGCTGGGGTCTCAATTGGCAGGGAGAGAAGAGGCTGTTTGGGTAGGCAGAATTTCACTCAAACTTTAGAAACAATCAAATTCAGAGGACAAGGAACGACTCTTTTAGATGGCTAAGCTGGGGGCGGAGCAGGATTGGAACTTTACCTTATAGCTCAGGTAAAAGGCTAGATTGAGTTTTGAGAAGACACATGTAAATGTTTAGAAAAATCCAGACCCTACATTTTTCTGGATAATGAAAAAGAAATAAAAGAACAAAGAATACAGTTAGAGGTTGAAATGTTCTGTCAAACAAAAAATTCAATTTTCAAGCAAAAAGTAGAAAAGACACCATTATAAAGAACAGAGCCAGAGATATGCTTTAAAAGTAGACAGAACAAATGAAGGTAGATATGACCCCAAAAAGCAAGGTAGGAAGGGGGGAGAAAGACAGTATCTTATTTTTTTAATGTATTATTATTTGGGGGGTGGGGGGTCTAACAGCTCTAGCTCTCCTGAAACTAGCTCTGTAGACCAGTCTGGCCTCAAACTCAGAGAGATCCACCTGCCTCTGCCTCCCAAGTGCTAGGATTAAAGGTATGTACCATCATTGTCTGGCCCTTACTATTTTTTAGTTATAAACTGATTAGCACATTAGCTCAGGCTTCTTATTAACTCTTATAACTTATATTAACCCACGTGGCTCGGTACCATATTGCTCTGTTTCCAGATCAGGAAAGCAGACCAAGCTTTTCTCTTCCCAGAATTCTCCTGTTCTTGTTGCCCTGCCTCTGCTTCCTGCCTGGCTACTGGCCAATCAGCATTTTATTAAAATACAATTGACAGGGTACAAGCCATTGTCCCATAGCACTTACCCCCTTTAAAAAAAAAAACAAAAACAAAGTAAAAACTCTGAATCTAATATCCTTTGTTTGTGGCACACACATTTAATCCTAACGCTTAGGAGGCAGACAGATCTCTGTGAATTCAAGGTGCGGTGGCACACACCTTTAATATGAGCAGTTGGGAGGCAGAGGCAGGCAGATCTCTGTGAGTTCAAAGACAGCCTGGTCTATAGAGGGAGTTCCAGGACAAAGATACACAGGAAAACCCTGTCTCAAAAAGCCAGAAATTACACAATAAAAATAAGAAATAGAGGTTAATATAAAGCCACGTAAAGATAAAAATACAGAGTCGGGATACTGTATGTTATGTTCTCTTTGAATTGTCTGAATGCTGAGGAAGGAGCAACAGCTGCCAAAAGATATTTGTTTATAAATGCTGCTGAATTAATCCAAGATAGATACTTTGAAAATACCTTGACTTCAAAATTGAAGTCAAAAGGTATGTTACTTTGGAGAAGAGGTTTTGCTTTTGTTTCCACAGAAAATGAGAGGATATGGATTCATTCTGAGTTAAGAAAAATTCAGGTTTGATCAAGAAGACCACTTGAGAAATCTCCAGTAGGTACAGGTGACCCAGATGTTACAGTTCTAAATCCAGAACGGATTCAAGACTGCTGCCTGAGATGACCAAGCCTTACAGGATACTTACTCCAGTCATGACTTGATCATAATTTTAAATTTTCTTTAGGTCCCCAACCAGCAGGAAGTAGCCTGCCTGGTACTCAAGAAGATCAGCAGAGGGCATCAGATCCGTTGCGACTGGAGTTAGAGATAGCTGTGAGGTAGCATGTCAGTGGTAGGAATCAAACACGGGTCCTTGCTCTTAACCATTTCTCCTGTAGTCCAAACGGCTGTCTCTAGTTAAACCATGCATTCACATTTCAGAAAAAGACTAAGCTTTCTCCAGAGCTTAAAAGAGACTTAAGACTCTGCAAGCTAGCAGCCACACTCACCGCCAACTGAAGGCACTCACCTCTCTGGCAGCGCAGTCATGGGGTGCTTCCTCTTTATTCACTTTTCCTTTTGGAAACCCCCAGCCTGATTTTGCCAGGTATCCCTGAACCAGCAGTACCTACAAACAAGCAGGAAGTCAAACACAAACCCCAAAGAAATCCTGTTTCCTTTCCCATTTTCCATCCCCAAAGATACTTTTCTCTGTACTTCAGGTAATTATTTACCAACAAGCTACACACAGCATTTGGCCCAAGCATCTTCTGAGACTGTAAATATGCTAGAATGAAGAGACACACGTTTTCTACTTAAACTGTCTCAATAACAAACTCACAGCTTTTTACACTAAGCCATAGCAAGCACAACAGAATGCAGGTAAGACATCCAAAGTTTAGTTCTTTAACATTAAGAATCTAAGGATGTGTGAACACCTCAGTCAATGGCTGACAAGCAATTGGTCAGCATTTCACTGATGTCTTCAGATCAGTGCACTCACATTCTCGAGCGTCTCATCAAGGATGATCGCACCATAGGTTGGCACTCCCATTTTATATTCCTTCCATTCATCCAAAATCTTTTCCACATCTTCACCTTGCGGCAGCAGAAAGGGACAATGACTGAAGAGTATAGAGAATGTTAAGGAAACTGCCTTTCCCTTAGTCCAGCTTAAGAAGCTACAACAAGGGAATGGCTGGAGCGATGCTCAGTGCTCACGAGTGCTACCTGGCCTCCGGAGTCCAGCTCTCAGTGCCCACATCTGGGGCTCATAGCCACACAGCTCAACTCCAAGGGGTCTTCTGGTCTCCACAGACACCCGTACACACAAACACTCACACGGAGTCAGAAGTTAAAATAAAACTTCACAAAATTACACACAGAAACAACCTTATTTAAATTGACTATATTTTGCATAAAATTATTCAAGTTTGCAAGTTAGACTGAGCCCAGCACACTCGTTTTCCTTGAACAATTCATTAGCTTTTGTATTTAATCTAGACACAATCGAAATTATGCTTCTAATAGCACTAGACTCCCAAGTTAACGAATACAAAGGCAGAAATCGTGACTGTCTCAGATAGATGCTCATCGTTGAGTCAAATCCATGCCAGAGTCAGCACACCAAAAACGATAGCACGAGAGAAAGGCCTCCATTCGACCAAAGGAAGGACCTGCCAGGAACATAGAGTTAGGTCCTGGAACTTGGGGGAGTAGGATAAGGCACAGGTACACACTACATTGACAAAGTGCTTTACCACATATATTCATAATAGTTCATGCTAAGTTAACAGTTTACTATAGTTTATAAAGGAAAATGAGGGTCTCAGTTTCAGAAGAAATTTACGTATATATCTAAGAAGTAGAACAGTGTAAAATACTAGAAAAATTAACAACAAAAACTATCTCTAAAACTGTACACTTGGTCTATTGATGCCCTAAGCATCAAAGGCACCA
Source organism: Microtus ochrogaster (assembly GCF_000317375.1). Taxonomy (NCBI): domain Eukaryota; kingdom Metazoa; phylum Chordata; class Mammalia; order Rodentia; family Cricetidae; genus Microtus; species Microtus ochrogaster. Next base: position 32,366,283 of record NC_022020.1, on the reverse strand, counting down.
TCACTAAAACAGGGTGAAGGTTGTGCAGGAAATCACAATTCAGGATGGTTTCTTAATCTGAGGATCTATTTGTAATGGTCTTCAAGCCCCTAAAAGCTTATATATCCCGTTTTTATTTAGATGTTAACTCTAAAACATGAGTCATGAATATGTTTTCAATTAAGTATGATGACCACAAATATGAAAACTACCACTTATTTCTGAGGCCAGACACTTAAGTTATTTTGATTCCTGTGGGCTAGTAGGAACAATTGAAATTTTAGAGTCAAATGATAAGAGAAAAAGGAATATTCTATAGCAAATGGAGCAGAAACTCAAGAGAACCTTTAAATGAGCACTATTAATTACAGTGACAAGTTTGGGCAAAATGAAAGCATATTTAGTTTCTATCATAAACATAATTTCATGAGCTACATATTTTGAAGTTTTACTTTTATGGTTGTACTAAGAACTAAAATGGCTCTCTACAAATCCAAAGAGGTCAACCACGTATGACATCATAACTAAAAGACAAACACAGTCAATCTCCATGTAACTGTTTTGTGCTTTCAAGGCTTACTCCAGATACATTAACCATCCTATGAACCTGTGATCCCTCAGAGACCAAAATACTGAAATCACTTCCCAATAAAAAAGTCTGGCTTAGGGGCCGGAGAGATGGCTCAGTGGTTAAGAGCACATACGGCTCTTCCGGAGGACCTGAGTTCGATTCCCAGCACCTATGTACAGGACTCACAACCACCTGTAATTCCAGCTTCAGGGAATCTGGTGCTTCTGGCCTCCCTAAACACCTGCACCCAATACATATCCCAACACACATATACATATAATTAGAAAGTAAATAAATATATTTGTAAAAGTCTGGTTCTATATTCACTAAAAATTCTTGGCTGGGTGATGGTGGTGCATGCTTTTA
>NC_022020.1:32357885-32364911 GCF_000317375.1 Microtus ochrogaster | reverse complement strand
CTTCCAAATTTACTCTTTTATTAGGCAACATTCACATATTATTTATTAGGTTAAGAAAGGAACTGGGAACCAAAGAAATCAAATGACTTTATGATCTAGGGGTCACTCTCAGGATCTGGTATGGTTCCTCTCTGTCCTCTGAACGCTCTTCTTCTTACGCGTTTTGCGAGCATCTTTGTTTCTCTCGTGACCCTAATGGCAAGCCTGCCTGGTTCACTGCAAATCGCCCGGCACATAGATACCATTCAGTTATTTCACAAAGCTGAGTTCCTTCTCAAAAGGTTCCTTGCCCATATAACTAAGTGAAAAGAAAAAGTCTGTATCACGTTTTTGATGTCTGTAACACTAGGATTAAGTATAAAACTTACAAGTACACTCATGAGCGAATTCTTATTCAGAAACCCAAGACAACAGCTGTTTTGGAAAAACCTAAAGTCTATATAAGAGGACCAAAGCAAAGGGTTTTGTTATTAATAATTTTCCCACAGCTCGGTTATAACTCTTACAAGCAAGGTCTTCTGTCTGTACAGACTAGTCGTCAAGCCTTCAGCTAAAGTGGTACTCAACATAATCCCATTTCTCTTTGACGCATCACCAACTTCTACACAACAACTCGATCAAGTGTTTAAGCACTTGTTCTGACAGTGTTCTTTTAGAGCCCTAGAACCACGGCCTGGATCCCTATCCTCTCTTAAGTACCAGTGCTTGCCTATGGCTCAGGTCACCAACCAACCACATCCTGGATTTCATTTTCACCCGATGAGCTTGCTCAAATACTTGCCATGTTAACATCTCAAAAACACTGCTATCTATTTTCTATAGAGCCCCAGGAAGCCCTAATTTTATGGATCTGGGAAGTGACCGGAAGCTTAGTTTGGTCTTTTGGGTCATTTGTACCTGCTCTAAGGCTAGCTCAAACACACCGATCTAGTGGAGACATTCACTGCAACACACACTGAATGGCTAAGAACTGTATACACTAAATAACTCAAATCACCCTGCTCAAGATTTAAGAGGCTCTCTAGAATTTTCCAACTCTGCAAGTCTGTTCACTCCTTGCTTGTGTCTACAGAGGAAACTGTATCTCCTTTAAAAATGTGTTGTCTAAAATCTTTCTACCCCATTTCTAAAAGTCTGAGAACATTTAATACAGCAACCTATCATTTTTTTGACTACGTAGAAAAGTTTATTTTATAATCTTTTTTTGTTTTGTCTTGTGTTTTGGTTTTACGAGACAGGGTTTCACTGTAGCTTTGGAGCTTGTCCTGGAACTAGCTTTTGTAGACCAGGTTGGCCTTGAATTCACAGAAATCCAAATCCACCTGCCTCTGCCTCCTGAGTGCTGGGATTAAAGGCGAGCACCACCATCGTCTGGCTAATTTATAATCTTAAACATTCAGGTAAACCTCTTATAACTACTACATTAAAACAAACTGGTTTTTTTTTTTTTTGATCTGTTTTTCAAGACAGGGTTTCTTTGTAGCCCTGGCTGGCCTTGAACTCAGAGATTAGCCTGCCTCCCTCTACCTACCAAGTGCTGGGATTAATGGCATGCACCACTACATCTGACTAAGCTGTGTCTTATCAAGGAAGAACAGCTTCTTTGATCTGATCACCTGGTTAAACGGTACACCAAGAGTAAGAACCAGAACTGTCTCATAAATAGGCTAGTTATTTCTAAAATTCACTCCTAATCAGTGCACGTTTCGGTATTGTAAGAAATAAGAACAAACAAAAGTGCATCACAGACCTATTTTTGTTATGTTTTGTTATGTTTGTTATGTCTGTTTTCTCTAGAGGTTAAAAAACTATAAGAAAGGCAAATGGAAATTCGTCTAAAATATTTTATTAGAAAGAATGAGAGATGATCATTATAGCAACAGAAAGGATATCAGCTTTGGCAAAGTCTCTTATCCCACACTGAGGTAATCCTGGTGTGTTCTGCATGTAGAAATCCAAGTAAAACCAATGGGCGAGTTCAATCTGGAAGCAAACTCGGATTGCATTATCTCGTTCCTCGCTAGGAATATGCAAAATAAATCGGCTGTAAAAAGAAAACACACCCAGAAGTTATGCTCACAGACTACTACAGTTGATTTTAATATATCTACTCCCTTACCCTGCCCACCAACTTAGAAAGGAGAGCAGTATCTGATAGGAAGTGCCCTGGGAAGAGTATTAAGAGTTGAGCCTAGAGCCGGGCGATGGTGGCGCGCGCCTTTAATCCCAGCACTTGGGAGGCAGAGGCAGGCGGATCTCTCTGAGTTCGAGGCCAGCCTGGTCTACAAAGGGAGTCCCAGGACAGGCTCCAAAGCCACAGAGAAACCCTGTCTCGAAAAACCAAAAAAAAAAAAAAAGAGTTATGCTCACCTTACTAGACCTGGATGGAGGTGGGTGGTCCTTGGACTTCCCACTGGGCAGGGAACCCTGATAGCTCTATGGGCTGACAAGGGAGGGGAACTTGATTGGGGGAGGGGGAGGGAAATGGGAGGAGGTGGTGTGGAAGAGACAGAAATCTTTAAAAAATAAATAAACGGAAAAAAAAAAAAGAAAAAAAAAAGAGTTGGGTGTGGTGGTGCAATGCCTGCAATCCACCACTACAGGGACTGAGGGAGGAGGGTTGTGCGGATAAAAGTGGTTTGAAAGAGATTTGTAATAGAATTTTTTGAAGAGTTGTATAGCTATTGTTCACAAATACAGAAATTAACTTTACGGCTTCCTAGCCAATTAGAGCACACGAGGAAACCACAGGGATTTCCTCCTTCAGAATACAAGATTACACACCAATGTCTTTGTAATTCAGCAAAAGTGCCTGACATCCACTGAGTCCCCACACATAAACAACACAAGAGACAACTGCAGACAGAAGAAATGGCACTTCTGTTTCTCTTTAACATACTGGACTTCCCAAGAACACACCCGCAGAGTCTAGATCCAAATGGTTTTATTTTTTAAAATCCCAAAGTTCTTTTTAAACACGTCAAGAAAGAAGGAAAGCGTATGCATGAGTGCTTTTTCCGGAAACACACAGCAGACATACAGATGTGATGAGGGTAACCGTTGTCTTATTTTACAGGTTAGAACGGCAGTAGCTGTGCTTCTTTCACGGCTGAGCATTTGGGGACTCCTTTTTCTTCAAGCATTAGAAGCAAATTCAACTAAATGAAATAAACGCTAGCCTTTTGGATCACTTTAATTAAAAGAGCTACCACTTAACTAATTAGTCGTAGAGAGTTATTTATTTGCTATGATATGATGCCAAGTGTTTTTTATTTCAGTTCTCAAATTTCAAATCAAATAAAAAAAGATTTAAAATTACAACACTAGTATCACATTCAAATAATCAACCAACAGTACACGCAAGCATGCACACACACATACACACAGCGCACCTGTATATTCTTTCTCCCCTCTTTGGTCTACCTCACGAGCTCCTAACTCATAGTCAGGGCCTCACAAACACTACCTCCACTATGCAAGTGCACCAGACTACTCTGAATACATTTACACTTGAACAGGGCTCCAGACCTTAGCACAACTGACTCCATGATGGAGGCACCATTCAGGCTGTAAAACTCAGCAGGTAGACAACATCACCAGCCAAAATGAAAATAAAGACCCAATCCATCAAAGTTCACAGAGTTCTGGGAAAGTCTCTAAATTACCAATCTTGCTTTATAGCTTCTGTAGTTTTGTTTCTGGCTAACTGTTCTTCTTAACTGAAGTACATCAACCCAGAACATGTGTTTTGTGCATAAAAACTCCCCTGAGAAAGGCTCAGTGCTACACTGGGGTCCTGAACACCTAGCAGGCTGGCTAATACAGACTTCCTATTGACTTAAATCCATGTCCGAGCAGTCTTCTCTGGTGAGTACCCCACAACAATGCTCTCCTAGACTCATGAAATGTCAAATTTGTTCACTGGCGGCAAATGATATCTTTGTAGATTTTCATTAGCAGTCTAGAAAAATGTTTTACATATACTGATAGCTGTGATGTACCTTTTAAAATGTTTCTACCGACTCGTATTCCTGCCAAGAAATAAGTATTCCTCTGGCCCTGCCACAGGGCGTGGCTTATTTTCTGAAAAATAAATACATTGTGAAGAGAAAGCTTGGGAAACAAAATGAAATAACATTTCCCCCACTCTTCAGTATACCCTACTGCAACTGGGGGCTAACACATGCAGGGGCAGAGAATTCCAAAGGTCCACCAGGACCAAGTCCTTCCAATGTTCAACAGGCAGGACCACCGCCCAGGGATTCAGAAGTACTAGAAAGAGAACTCCAGGGAAACGGCCCCCAAAACTGTGTATACGCACTGAGGTTTATTCTGCACATGCTCAGATCAGACTCTAAATTACCTGTTACAATCTTTGAATGAACTGAGAAAATTCACTGGCCAAATCCCACATCCCCAGTGGGTGACACACAGAGGAAAGAATCCCACTGAAACTAGTTCTCTTGCTGGGTAATTCACCTCCACTCCTCAATAAACACAACCTTTACTTCCTGTCTAGGTTCGGGGTCTTTTCAATACAGCTTCTGAAATGGAAAATGAACAACTCACAACTCCGTGCTCCCAGTCCTTGCTGTTTCCTTCTTTGCATTCTCTCAACAAAACACTGTCTGGTTTTGTAGCTTTGCCTTTTTGTTTGTTTTCGTACAGGGTCTCACCATGTAGCCCAGGTTGGCCTGGGGCTTGCTTTGTAGACCAATCTGACCTCAAACTCAGAGATCCACCTGCTTGTCTCTGCTAACACAGTGCTGGGATTAAAGGCATGTGCCACCATGGCTGGATCATGGCACTGCTGATCTTTCAAAGCAGGTAATGTTAGCAAAAGGGGCCGCTCTGCACACTGAAGGATGTTCAGCACCATCCTCAGCCTCCATCTGGGTAAACTACCTGTCAAGATGCCACAACCAAACCATCTCCAGATAGTTGCAAATGTCCCCTAAAAGGGGGAACATTATTCGCAGTAGAGATTTTCTGGATTAGATGTGACAGCTTATAGGAGACTACTGTTTGGCACTAAACTTTTTCACTAGGTCCCAACTAACAAGCCAGAACGTATCAAATGGAAGCACCAAATCTATACAGCATTGTTTTCTGACCTTCCTAGAAGTCAGGAAACAGGTAGTAGCCAAACTGCCAAAGGCTACTTCCGGTGATAAGGAACAGAGAAGATACCCAAGACTCTCCTTATATGTAAACTAAAATCATCAGTTAAATAATTTGTGTTCTGGTGGTCATGCCTGATAAGAGAACCTCAAAACAGAATGGCCACTCTTCATTCTTTCTGCAGCAATTTTTTTGACTATAAATCCAGTTCCCTACTTGATGATACTTGAATTTGTTCAGCAAATTCTACCACACCAACTAAAGGCAATAGGATCTTTAGAAGACTGTCATGGTCGGACAGATCACTAGGCCATCTTCACACTGCAGCCAGCAAATGCAATTCAGAGCCACACCAAGGTGGCCTGCATTATTTCCTGTGCTGTCTTTTGACCCACAATTAACAATTACAATCACCACTCTCGTCTCATTCTTTCTACACAGTTCCCATCACTTCAACTGTTGAAGGGCTGAAGGCAGACACTACCTCGAGCCTGAACCCTGAGGATGAGCCCCACCCCCCCAAATTCAGAGAGTTGGGATGTGGGGGTGAGATGCATGATTACCAAAGTAAGGCAGTTAGTGAATTTATTAGTCAGAAGTAATGGATAGTATATTCTTAGATGTGAGTACAGGGGTGTAGGGTAGAGATTGCAACTGAACAGGACAGCAGACGTGCAAGGTAGGGCACAGGGTTCTCAGGAGGGTGCCACTGTAAGTGCCAAGAAACATCTGGTTTGGAAAGTCCTTCTGTATATGTGTTGCTTTTATTGGTGAATAAATAAGCTGCTTTCAGCCAATGGCTTATCAGAATATAGACAAGCTGGACGAGATATAGAGAGAGTAGGCGGAGTAGAGAGATGCCATGGAGCCACCAGAGAGGAAAGACTCAAGCTGCCAGCTGGAACTTTGTCAGTAGGCCACAAACCTCGTGGTAAAATATAAAATAATGGAAATGGGTTAATTCTAGATATAAGAGCTAGCTAGAAATACGCTTAAGTGATTGGCCAAGCAGTGATTTAATTAATACAGTTTCTGTGTGGTTATTTTGAGTCTGAGCTGCAGGGAACAAACAAGCAGTCTCCAGCCAACAGACATCTGTATGACCAGGGCTGGGAGCTGAGTGAAGCATTTGCCCTTCACACCAGAACAGAAACACTCAAGTTTACTGCACTCACGAGACAAGAGGACTCAAGTGCTGTTTTAGAACTATCTTCTTTTAGTTAGGGTGGTGGTGAGAGTTATTACTGAGAATTAACTTGATTCTAGGTTAAGTGAGGTGGGCTGTCCCAGAAGGAATAAAAGAGAAAGCAAGATGGGCACCAGCATTCAGCACTCTTTCTGACTGCAGGTGCAACACAACAAGCCTCATGCTGCCCTACTATGTTGCAACACAACCAGCCTCATGCTGCCCTACTGTGTTGGAACATGACCAGCCTCATGCTGCCCTACTATGTTGGAACACAGCCAGCCTCATGCTGCCACCCCACTAAGCTGGAACATGACACAAACCAGAAACACCTGGGAAGAGCCTCAGCTGATGAAATATCTAGATTAAGTTGGCCTATAAACATATCTGTGGGAGACTAACTTGATTATTAGCTGACCCAGCCCACCAGAAGTGACAATATTCTCTAGCCTGGCCTGGACTAGGTAAAAATGAAGAAAGCAAACTGAGAAAAAGCAAGCAAGAATGTGTTTATTCTCTTTGCTCTTGTCTGTTGATATGACCAGCTGCTTGAGTTCTTGCCTCAACTTCCCCAAAATGATAGACGGTAACTCTGCATTGTATGTCAAATAACCCTTTCCTCCCATTTGATATTTTTCAGCAAGATATTTTATCACAGCAACAAAATTCAAATTAGAGCACCCTTAATAACCTGTCCTTTGCACCAAGCCCTGTTCAGC
>NC_022020.1:32356157-32357784 GCF_000317375.1 Microtus ochrogaster | reverse complement strand
CGGTGCTCACAGCCATTTCTCCACCGATTCCCTCCACTCCCCGTTCCTCTCCACCAGCTAAGTGGTTTCCAAAGGCACCTCCTTGCCCAGATCTACCCTCACGTTTGTTCAGGAACTTCAGGTAGTGACTAACAAATATTTAAAAGTCATTCCCTCATCCTCAGAACATCCTTTCCCTTTACAAGGTAGCTAATAAGAACTTTGCCATTATTTGGGTACACGCCCCTTTCCGATGTCTGCCCTGTTCCCAAAACAATCCAAACTAGGCCAGTCTAGTCAGGGTACCTCTTCTCGCCCAGCTTCATCTGAGACACTGAAGGGTTCACAGCTTCTGACCTTCTCTACATTATCATAACCATAGCTACACACACCAGAAGTCCTATACCTGGACTTATCTGAGCTAAAGAGGCTCACACCTCCATTACTGTGTCTGATACAGTGTTCCATTAGTTACACTGAGCTACAAGATGAAGCAGTGAGTCACTAAGATGATATGATGAGAAAGGAAATGGCGGTTATCACATGTGTGAACTCCAGCTGACTGCGGGGGACAACAATGAAGCTCCTGAGACTAGCACTCTTCGGTATTGTAGGCTGGCTGAAACCATGCAGATATCTGGACCTCTGAATAGGAGGCCAAGTCATGTGGGCTGTACATTTTATACACCACGCCTCTTTAGATATCAGACAAAAGCTTTATAAACTAGACCAGGGCGTGAGTCTTCTTTTTCATTTTAGACATGGCCATCGAGGGCTGAAGCAACTGGGATACCCACAGAGCCAGCAAGGCCAAAGTGGGAGGCACACCAAGACAAGAAAAGTAAAGGGAGAACAGAAACAACTGCACCTTTCCTGCCATTCTCACGAAATCCTAGAGCCCCACCTAGCAGCTGGGTAAGGGAACTAAGAGCTTCAGGTCAAAGTTCTTTCTTTCCTGCTACTGCAGAGGTCAGGCAGGGCAGTTCAGGCAGGAGTGCTCGATGCTGCCGCTGGGGTCTACAGTTTTCCCTGGGGCGATACCCAACCGGCAGAGTGGAACCATTAGAATAGAGACTAGCTAGCCCTCTTTCCTCAGGGAAGAAGGCCAGCGCCATCCAAGGACCTCATGCTACACTACAGTCAAACCAGAAAATGGACAGAAAGCCTCCAACTTTATTCCTGTACTGTGAGGTGGCCAATTCAAAATGAGGTCTATGTCCTTTGAGGACTGGAGGGACCCTGAGGCTACACAGGCTCTTGAGTCCATCTCTGCAGAGGAGCAAGAGTAACACTAAAGGGGGGACTGATGGGTACCTAAGTGACTTCTTAGTCCTGACCACCTTCCCTGGTTCAATCTTCTGGTCCCCAGTCATCCTCACTGGCACTGATGGCAAGTCCCAACCAATCTGCTCACTTACCTGCAGGAAAACCCCACTTCCTCCTAGGTAGACACCCCGTCTAAAGCTCAGGTCCTCTTAAGGCTTGAGCCCCTAGAGGCTCTTGTGGCACTTCCAATACACAGTCAGTCCTACAACCCCAGAGCTGTATAACCGAATACTCTGACTATAGTTTCTAATACACAGTCAGTCCTACAACCCCAGAGCTGTATAACCGCATACCCTGACTATGGTTTCTAATACACAGTCAG
>NC_022020.1:32347468-32355744 GCF_000317375.1 Microtus ochrogaster | reverse complement strand
CTGGATTCTTCCGCCCCTGCACACTCAGTAACAGCCACCCCTACAACTGCCCTTAAGGAAAGAACCCTAAATCTCCTTGAAGGCCCCAATATCCTTAGTGTCTGAGATGCAGAGACACCCCCAGCATCTCATGGATAGATTCCTGTCTCTGACCACCACACCCATATTAATGTTCCACATAACACTTCTATTTCTGTAGCATAGCCAGACAGCCCTCAGAGAACGGTCTAGGACCCAAGGGCCACCAATGTGACTCTGCTCCTATCCTAATCCACGGTAGCTTCCATTCCTCACTCCCTATGAGACTGCCTTCCTACACCTCCTGGCTCAAGCCAGACTTTAAGGAGGTTCCCCTTGTATTCTCAGACCTAGTTCATTGCTCCCTCCAAATCTCAGGACCACTCCACTCAGGTTTCTTGGCAGCACACTAAGGCTTTAGCTTTGGGGACAGCCCCCACCTTCCGGACAGTCACTAGCCAAAGATCTGTCTGTCCCTCCAATTCTAATGGTGTCTCTCCTCACTGGCACATTCTTCAGACTTTGAGGTCCATCTCTAAACCTTGTCTTACCTTCGTCAGGTCAGTCTCTCTTCTGCTCTTCCCTCTCCTACTGCTTATCTAGCGCAGATGTTGGGGGACTAGCAAAGGAATCTCACTCACTTGCCTGCATGCAAGGGACTCAGTACCTCCTGGTTCTGTGATGTGCCACCACTAGAGGGGCAGAGATGTGTGCAATAAACAACAACAGCTACCACCATCCTAAGGGAACACGCCATTCCTTGCTCTGGGCTTCCCAGATCTCTACAGTCTAGCAGGACTTCATCTTTCATGTTCATTTGACTCAGGAATGAATGAAGCTCAGAGCACTATCATCTCCAGGCCCAGCATCCTTGATCTGCTGGCAACATTGGGGGGCTGCCCTGAATCCTAGGTGACCTATCGTTAAATCTCCCCCCTTCCCCCAGAGACTCAACAGCCTTAGTCCACTCTTCTCAGATAGCACATTACTGCCATGTCCACAACCCACTGACCCTTCAAAATCCTTCCCAGTGGGCGTTCCTTGGGACAGAACCACCAGCTCATACTTCAGTATGCTTTGTCACAGGCAGTCAAGGTCATCACTGACTACCAGGATATGTACTGACCCAAAACTGACTTCACCTTTGGGAGTCTGTGGTCTCATATTAACATGGAGAATTCGTTTAAGATGATAAAACCTTTCTGTAAGGAAAAAAACCCACTAGAACCTGTACAGACTGGACTTCATCAAGTTCTGCTCACACGTCCAACTGTAGGCAAGCACAGAACCCACCAGCATCTGTCACCCCCAGATGTTCACCAACTGCCAGCTTGTAGGAGCCCTTGGAGATCTCTGACTTCTCTTCCAGCCAGCCCCTGGTAAGCCTGCAGCTTCAATCAACTCTAGACCACAATGGGTGACTAAGATCCATGCTCCCATCTTTCTGAATTCTGTGGTCTGAATTCTTTGGTATAATTTTAGATCCTCTCACCTCTCATTCCCCAGACATTCTGGGAATCCATCTTCAGCACGTTCCTCCAGAAGCGTTAGACTGTTCTGAAGTAGGTCCTCACTTCTCTCACACCTGCGCATACTCCCTACCTGCGGTCCTGACACCATCTTACACGTGACTCTGTGGATGTGTAACGGTGCCATGTGGGACAGAGGCTGACATTCTCCACCTTCTTTCTGTTTTGTATTTTGAGAGGGTCTCACCATGTAGCCCTGGCTGGCCTAGAATTCACCACGCAAACCAGGCTGGCCTCTGCCTCCCGAATGCTGGGATTAGAGGTGTCCACCACCATGCCCCACTTTCTGCCTCATTTCTAGGTACAGTCTCTTACTGAGGTTAGGCAATGACCTCTAGGGGCTTTTACTTTATGTGAACAAGTGCTTTGCCTACGCTACATTCACACAGTGCTCACAGATGCCAGAAGATGGCATCAGAGTCTCTGGAGATGAAGTTATGGACAGTTGTTAGTGGTCACTTGTGTGCTGAGAACTGAAACAAGCCCTCTTAACCACTGAGCTATCACTCCAGGTCCTCCCTAGCCCACTTTTGTCATTATGCCTATCTTTATGGACTGTTCTCATAAAGAACTCCTACTCCCAATCCATGCAGCTTACGTCATCTCCAAACATTCCATAATCTCCTCAAATAATGGCTCAACTCTTGTAGACGACTGCTAGCTCTGCCCGGCTTGAACTACCAGTGCTCATCCAGCCACTCCACTCAAATCTAAGTAACAACTCTCTCATCAGTTCCTGTAAGCCTGGACCTATCAGCCCTCAGACGTGATTGTGCTTCCTCACGCACCAGTGGAGAGTGCAGTCTTGTCAGATGGTGGCCTCTCAAGCCAGGCTCTTGTGCCCTTCCTGCGGGCACTCTTTGATCACACAACTTCACCCTCCTGTTAGACAAAACAAAGCATCCTCAATTCTAAAAATGCACAAAGACTTCACAGACATGTGCTTTTAACAAGGGTGACAATAAGAACTAAATAAAAATTCTCAATTCCATACAGTCAGATCACCTATCTGTCCTGACATGTCTCCTTGACAAGAAAAATGTAAAAGGTAAAAAATAAAAATGAAATGAAATCCCACCATTTGCCCATCAGTTCTTGACTACCTGGAGCCTGACTTGTGATGGTCAAAAGACCACCTGAAGCCTACCTAACTCCTTATGACCCTTGGTGCCTCATCCCAGATAGCCAGTCACAAGAACGAATTTTCCACTTAATCAATGAGGCAGGGTGGCGCACACGCCTATGAGGTGCAGAGGCAGCAGGATGAGGAGTGCAAGCCCATCCCTAGCTACATAAAGTCTGAGGCCAGCCTAACACACGACAGCCTATCTCAAAATCCTGTGCTAACTCTCAATAAGATAGTAAAATATCCACTTATCCATCTGGATATGGACACCACACAAACAGAACACCCAAAGTTAATTGCTATAGAAGAATTCTAATTCCCTATCAGGAGGGATTCCTCTAAGAACCTGTCTACTCGATTTCTGTTTTTGCAGATTTTCTTAAATAAATCTGTGTCTGTTCTGGGCTGAACTTTATCCTCACACCTCTGGCCTACTATCCTTCCTCAGCAGAGCAAGAAAGTCTACAGGAAAAGCCGATCTACAGAGCACGCAGTACAACAGAGGTTTGCACAAGGATGTACTAAAGAAACAAACGGGGAGTGGGTTGGGTGGGGATACAAGAAGCTCCAACCGCGCACCTATTAGAAGAGTCGCTGTGCTAGCCACCAGTTCTCAACCTGTAGGTCGTGACCTCTTTGGGGTCGAATATCAGGTAGCCACCTTAGGACTCACAAAGAGTAGCAAATTTGCAGTTACTAGGTAGCAATGAAATGATTTTATGGTTGAGGAACTGTATGAAAGGGTCGAAGCATTAGGAAGGTTGAGAACCACTGCGCAAGAGAATCGCAAGCCACCAAAAGGCTAGAGAGACAGCCAGGCTTGCATGGTACAAGCCCGGAGACCTGAGTTAGATCCCTGGGACCTGCGCAAAAGTGGGAGGGTGGCAGCAACTTCACAACGCTGCCCTCCACATATGCACAGTGACAAGCAGCCAATGCTCCCAATAATAATTTTTCTAAAGCTTGAGCTTTACACGTGAGCTTGAATTTTTAATATAAAACTACAAACAAACCAATCAAAAGGAGACAGATGCTAACTTGAAAACTGTTAATTTCAAAACCTGTAGTTTAAAGAAATGGTCAGCTGGCTTACTCAGTAGTTCACCCAGCATCTAGCCCAAAAAACTGAACACATAACATTAGAAAGCTCAGTGTATAACACGATTTACAGAAGAAAGCAGCCTAAACACCCACTGGAACCCAGCACCTTTAACACTAACAGTTGCCTATCACACAGAATGCGAGCAGTGCCACGTTACAACCACGACAGCTGATCTCACTTCTTCAAATGATGCAATCCCAGGTAACGTTAGTCCACATATTCCTAGCAAGGTAAAGGTGTAGTGACTATGTCAACTTTCATCCTTATTAGCCCACACAGTATCACTCACTATCCCAAACTCTTTTAAATTGTTTCAACTATAAAATGTGCATCTGTGAAAACAACAACAAGCCTTGGAAACGTAGAGAAAATGAAGATCACACCCTGTAATCCCAATTTAGACTCAAAATCTTGTTGGCTTTTTTCACACAATATACACATTATATTTTCTTACCAAGTTTGGGAATACAGAAAATAAACTCCTTTCAACTTTTATGAATTCTACCATAAACCAAAAATTGTAATTCTTCCAACATCAAAGAATTACAAAAACATTCTCTAAAAAAAAAATAAAATCAGATTATCAATGCATGCAAGTTATTTTGCTTGCGCATATGTATTGTGTGTACCCTGTGCATGCCTGGTGTCAGGTTCAGAAGAGGGAGTCAGATACCTTCCCCGAACTGGAGTTTTGGATGGTTGTGAACCATCATGCAGGTGCTGGGATTGCAGTAAATGCTAAGAGCTAATCAACTATACAATCAATCTATGTATTCTCTTATGTACTCTTGCAACGTTTAAAAAGATTGACTTTGCATTACATTCACGGGGTGTAGAAGATTTCAAATCTTGACTTTAAAAATGAGGATAAATGTGTCTCTGTAAAAATTAATCCTCAAATCTGTCTATCCAGATGAAAATGGAAATCACTGCATCTATCAAAGAGTTGTTTCAATAAACCAGGACACACCAGAGAACACTTCACAAGCATATTTCTTTTCTTAAAATTAAATATGTGTGGAGGGCTAGAGAGATGACTCAGAGAGCCTACTGCTCTAGCAGAGGATGCTGGTTTAGCTTCCAGCACCCACTTCCAGTTGCTCACAATGGCCTTTAACCCCAACTTCAGGTATCAGGCACCCTCTTCTGGCCTACGCAAACACCTACATACATGTGCCCCTTCCCCCCTTCAGACACGTAATTATAAATAAAACAAACCTTTAAAAATGTTTTTTAAAGCAAACAGCTAGAATGTGGCACAAACACCGAATTTCACTTTAAAGCACAGATACAGCGACCAGAAGTGAATACAGAGCCAGCATTCACATCTAAACTATTCCACAGTTCAAAACCACAGCGACGACTTGGTAACAGTGTACCAGGAACTTTACTTCGACAAAGAAGAAGGAAGTACTGTGAACACGGTTTGAGTTGGGTGCAAGAACTGCTGACAAGAACACAGACACGCAGGGGGTGAGAATGTCCTTCTATTTAGAAGAAACAAGAGATCAAAGAGGAGAGACTCTTGGGTTTTCCCCTTTCGTTCTCAACGATAAATCCGGGGAAATTCTTGAAAAGAATAATTCTCTACAAAAATTGTCACGGGCAAGCATGCAGAGGAGAAAGTTTAAGTTCGGAAATTGCTCCCTGTGTAGATCCAGGTACCTGAGATCATAAAACTGGAATTTAACAGTGGGCTCTACCTCCAGAATCAGAGAAAAGAAGTGAGGGGGAAAAAACCCACAGGTCAAAGTCAGTGGAAGAAAAAACAAAACAAAACAGAACAGCAGCAACAACAAAATTCCCACACAGTTCCAAGAAGGAATTGGGCCGAAAACCTCTAGGGATTCAGATTTGGACTAAGGAGATTCACCTGCAGGAAAAAGCAGACTAGTACAAGTAGCGATGAGGGATTCCAGTGCCCCAGGGTGGAGGGACTGAGAGAAAGAGAAACAGAGTTCGGGGACAGAAGGGGCGTCAGACACCAGCAAGCTGGGCGGGAGTGTAAAGAGGGACCCGGGAACGGAGGGGAGAGCCGAGGCCGGGACTGCAAAGGACCGCAGAAGAGAGCGAGGCCCGGGTCACAAAGCGGGACCCAGTGTGGGGGACAGAATCGAGGCGGGGGTGCAAAGGACCCGGGGACTGAAGAAGAGCTGAGACCGGGGGAGCAAAGCAGGACCCGGTAACAGGGGAGAACCAAGGCTGGGGTCAACGAGGGGCCCGGGGCAAAGGAGGGAGAGCCGAGGCCCGGGCTCACTGCTGAGACCTGGGACTGGTGGAGTGCCGAGGCTGGGGCGCAAAGTGGGACTCGGGAATGCGGAGGGGGAACCGAGCTGGGCCGAGGTGGGGAAGGGAGGACCCAGGCCGGGGCCGCTACTAGGCTGAGGGCAAGCGGAGGCGGAGGTGAGCCGCCGGTACCTGCAGAGATCGTCCAGGACGCTGCCGGGAATCTCCAGGCGTTTGGTCTCCATGATGAGGACCCGCAGCAGGCGCAGTGCATCCCGGCTCCGCGCAGCCTGCACGGTAGAGCGGCACGCAGACCCGGGCCCGCGGACACTGGAACCCTCCGCCCGGACCCCGAGGCTGGGCCGAGGCGAGGGGCGGAACCCTGGGGCCACGCCCCCTCCGCGGGAACGGCCCAGTGGGAAGCTGGGGAACGCGCGCCTGCGCGCGCCTCACCAATGAGACGTTTGTTTATTGGTCCGTGGGCTCCAATCAGGCTTCAGGCTGCTCAGTTCCTGCTCAGAAGACCAACTTCCCGCCGCCTTTGACTGAGCGCACGCGGGTGTGTTTGCGCCTGCGTGTCCTGAGCGCCGTCTACTGTGCTCGGGAAGTTTCGAGTTCCTGTTCTCAGACACCTCCGTTCCACAAACGCCCCAGCCGCTCGGGTTTGGTCACAGTGGCTCCAACCTTATCAGAACCGACTGAACAGGCACTCGTTTCTATGGCGACGAGGCCTAGATCACCCATTCATTAAACAAGCGATTTCCCGCCATTGCGGTCACCAAGTATTCTCCACACAAGCTCTCCACAGGTTTCATTACTTCTAGGCCAAATATCGTGCTCCTCGTTTGTTCTCCAAGTGCCCCTTTCTTGTGATGCTTTACTTTTGCGCCATCGATGGGACATTTCCCATCCTTCAGAGGCAAGAAAGAATATATTTTTAAAGTTTTCCTTCTCTATTATCCCTTTCAGCTGCCTTTGGTATTACATTGGTTTCTGGTTACCATATTAGTTACCTTGATTATATACTCACACACTTAGGAGTAAAGTCAGAGTCTAGTGCTATAAAAGCTCTTAGCACAAAGGGGAATTGTTTTCTAACAGACTGATCTAGATAGTAATTGACTTTGTTGTGTGTTTGTGTGCCCGCGCGTGTGCGTGCGTTTTCAGATAAATTTTATTGAGAATTTTACTAATGTATATACTGTATTCCAGCCAAATCCACCTCCCATTCTGTCTCTTCCAAATTAACCCCCTACATTTCCTTTCCAATTTCTCTGGTCCTCTTTCGCCTCCACACATCCACTGAGTCCATTTAATGCTGCCTGTATGGGCACGAACTGGAGCGTGTGTATTCTTTTCCCGGTGGCATCCCTGGAGGAAACTTACTCTCCCTTCCTTCTACAGCCCTCCATTGTCAATGGCTTCTTAGCTAAGGGTGGGATTTTCTAACCCCCTACCCAAGCTGTGATTTCAGCCAACTCTATCTTGCACAGGTCTTGTGAATCAAGTCATAGTCACAGCGAGTCCACGTGTCCAATTTCCCTGATCTATCCAGAAAATAGTGTTTCACTGCAAACAGTCACTACTTCCAGCTCTTCCTGACCCTTGATTTTTGGTTTTTAGGCCTAATCGGTAAGCACGAGCGAATAGTTAAGGATCATAGAAATCTAGTACAACAGACGGGAAGCTATTTAACAGGAAAGTGGAGCCTAGAGCAATCACGAAGCAGCAAAGAAATGTTCAAAGCGTATTATTCCTTCCTTCTGACTGAACAAATTCCCCAAGGGGAAAAATGCTCCCAGGCTCAAAATAATTCTGATAATAAAGGGGGAAAGATGGACTGGAGTAGTCTGTTCTCCTTTTTCAGTCCTCTCCTAGGACCTCACAGGTCTTAGATGTCATAGCAAGCAGGCCTTGGGAAAGGAGTTGAGTTCAGGCAGTGTGATGGCCGCAAGCCTAGAAAACAGGTAACAGAACAAGGAGGCAAGTGAAGGATGCTAAACTAACACAGGCATGAAAGGTTGATCATCCAGAAAAGGATGAGGGTGACTGGAACTTGATCTTTTTACTGAGAAACTCTGGAAACCAGTGTGAACTCAGAGTTATTCCACTGAAGAGAGATATAGTGGTCTGAATGAGAATGACCTCCATGGGCTCATATATTTTAATGCTCGGTCCTCTTTGGGAAGGATTAGGATGTGTAGCCTTGGTGGAAGAGGTGTGTCAATGGAGATGGACTTTGAACTTTCAAAAGTCCTCACCGTTCCCAGTTCGT
>NC_022020.1:32318341-32347237 GCF_000317375.1 Microtus ochrogaster | reverse complement strand
TCATCCATAAGTAGTCTTGGTCACAGTGTCTCTTCACAGAAATAGAAAAGTAATCAAGACATAAAATTTTATATACAAAACTGCATCGTCAGTCATCAGTAGAGTGTTGCTCCTAGACCTGTGACCTGCCTGCCACATAGCAAGGTGTGCTCTGGTGGCCGAAAGGAGCCCCCAGGCAAAGGAATGCAGGCGCTACCATTAGGAAATCGGACCAATAGAGCATATAGATGGTAAAGACTGAGGTGACACCCTTCAGTTGGGCTATTTTCCTGTATGCACATTCTGTTTGTCCTGACTGTCATTGCAAGGACTGAGGGAAAACCTTAGCGGGTTTCTTTCCTCAGTTATCCCATTTTAGACTTCAAATCTAGTTTTAGAGCACCATAAATCATGGCAGTGAAGACGATGATAAAGCCAAATGATGTTGATCCTTGTGGACCAGTGGTATAGGAACAAAGAACTTAGCACCCCCTGCTGGAACACTGAAGGAAGTCTTCCTACAGTATTTTTGTAGTGTATCATTTTAGGTGCGGATGTACAACACCTTTGGGGCTCCTAGGGCCTAGGAAGACCCTAACTCTCACACAGTGTGAATCTTATCTTCCTCAATAAAGTCCTGAGGATGTTTGTTCTCATGCATCTTGGTAGGCATTTTTCTGTCTATTTATGTCTGTGCTCTGCTTTCTCACCCACAGGTCTCTCAGAGCTAGACTGGTGCATAGTAAACAGTTCTCTGAGCTATAAATCCCAAGAACTCAAAGCCTCACTCTGTTCTTCATGGCACCTGGATTGATGAATACAAATGAACTGAAACATGGTGCTGAGGGAAAAGGGGATGCTGCGATTCTTAAATTGTAATACTAATTTGTTTTTATTTAACTTGGCTGGTGAAAACCTTTACAGTTTTAAAATTCACTATTTAATTGAATCTTTATAACTACAAGAATAGGTGGATCAGAAGTAAGCTTGTAAAAATTAAAAGACGTATAAACATGAAGTGGATAAGGGCACTTGTTACTCTTGCAGTAGGACCAGAGTTCGTCCCAGACAGGTGTGGGACAGTTCACAACTTCCTGTAACTATAGCTCTAGGCAATCTGAGTGCCTCTTTTGGCCTCTGCAGGCACCTGTATGTTGGGACCATTTGGTGTCCTGGCCTCCAGCTGCTCTTCCCTGCTAGCGATCTTTACTTTTCTTCTGATTCGAGTTACTGAAAGCTGTGTCAAAGTTGTTTACCAGCTCTGCCTCACTAGCATGTGCTGCCTTGGCCTTGAGGATCAGAGGATAAGGTTTTCACCTGTTGGCCCACATGACTGTGTTGGCTATATAAACCTCCGTGGTGCTGTTGAATAAAGGGCTTCTTACCAGTGACTAGAGGTCCATGTCTCTGTCTCTCTGTGTGTGTCTTTGTATGTTTTAACCTCCAGCCCCTTGCCTGAAGCTCGTGAACTGTATGGTAGCGCAAAGAGCACAGACAGGCGTTGTGTGCTGCACTGCACACATGTGTACATGCATGTGCACACACACAAATAAAAAGTAACTAAATGCTAAATGACATATATTTTAGAGTTTGACAAGATCTTGTTTTGTTGTGAGCTAGATTTTAAAAGAAGGTTTTGCTATAAGTTACTGTACGGGCATTAAAAATTACTGTGTGTCATTCTCCCTATAACAGAATTTCTGCTGCGAATTCAGGAAAACTGAATTCTAGTCCTGTTTAGCTACCAGGCTCTCACAGTCTCCCTGAGGGCATTTCCCTAACAACCATTAATACCTCCTAATAGGCCACCTTCTTAAAGGTTCCCCTATTTCCTAGTAGTGCCATTTTGAAGACCAAGTCTTTAGCAGATGACTTTTGAAGAGACACTCCATATTTGAACTATAATATAAAAGTAACATATAAATTGTAAAAATACCAGGCTGAGGGTGTTTATGGCACTGTTGTAGAATACTTGCCTAGTACTGAAAGTTCCTGGTGTTGATTCTTAGAATGCAATACAGTGAAATGTAAAATAAATACCGGTGTTAAATAAAGGCATATGCATAAGCATGTTTTCATACACAAATGTAAGACTCTCTCACGTTCGTTCATCTGCCCCTTCTTCCTCCTATCCCTCTTATCCCCAGGCACTGATGTGTGGCTCAGAATGAAAGCAGTCAATGGGACAAATGCAAAAGCAGGAAAGTGCTTAGCTACTCATAAAACAAAAACAAAACAAAAAATTCTTCTTTTACGTGAAGGAAAAACATCAGGAAAAATTATATTTAAGGATTTTTTTTAAAGCAACAATGCCATTTGTTTCAGTTTTTTAAAAAAAAAACAAACTAGCTTTTTTCATTTTACATACCAATTCCAGTTCCCACTCCCTCCCCTTTTATGTCCCTTCCCATCCACTCCTCAGAGAGGGTAAGGCACATTGCTTTGGGGAAGGTCCAAGGCCCTCCCTACTATATCATGGCTGAGCAGGGAGAATGGGTTCCCCAAAAGCCAGCACAAGCAGTAGGAATAATTCTACTGTCACCCACATTCAGAGGGTCTAGTTTGCACCAATGCTGGTTCCTTCCCTGTCCAGCTGGAGTTGGTGAGCTCCCATTAGCTCAGGTAGACTGTTTTAGTGGGTGTCCCTATCATGGTCTTGACCTCTTTGCTCATTTTCTCACTCCTCTTGCTCTGGACTTTGGGAACTCAGGCCAGTGATCTGTTGCAGGTCTTTGCCTCTGTTTCCATCAGTTGGTGGAGGAAGGTTTTATGGTGACATTTAAGATATTCATCAGTCTGGCTACAGGGCAAGGCCAGCTCAGGCACTCTCTCCTCTGTTGCTTAGGGTCTTAGCTGGGGTCATCCTTGTGGATTCATGGGAATTTCTCTACTGCCAGGTTTCTTGCCAGCCCCATAATGGCTCCCTCAATCAAGATATCTCTTTCCTTGCTCTCCCTCTCTGTCCTTCCTCCATCTGGACTATCCCGTTCCCTCAAATTCTCCTCCCCTTTCCCCTTCTCCTCTCCTCTTTCTCTTCATCTTCCACCCTCCTTTCTCCCCCACCCCCATGGTCCCAATTTTGTCAGGTGGTCTTGTCTATTTCTCCTTCCCTGGGGGATCTATATATGTTTCTCTTAGGGTTCACCTTGTTACTGACCATACTTGGTCATATACCCAAAGGATGCTCAATCATACTACAAGGACATTTGTTCAACTATGTTCATAGCAGCATTATTTGTAATAGCCAGAACCTGGAAACTACCTGTATGTCCCTCGCCCAAAGAATAGATACAGAAAATGTGGTACCTTACACAATGGAGTACTACTCAGCAGTAAAAAACAATGACAGCTTGAAATTTGCTTGCAAATAGATGGAACTAGACAAAACCATCCTGAGAAAGGTAACTCAGAAAGATGAACATGGTATGTACTCACTCATAAGTGGGTATTAGCTGTAAAGAAAAGAATAACAAGCCTAGAGTCCACGGCCCTAGAGAAGCTAAGTAACAAGGTGAACCCTAAGACAATACCATTTTAAAACTGGAAATCCAATCTCTATGACAGTTCTTATTCTCTTATCAGTGTCTTCTTATTGACTGTGTAAAGTCTCAGAAACTAAGTTACTTACACTATTATATTAAATCTCTGAGTGAATTTTGTTGTTGACTTAGGATCCTAGATATAATCTGTTTTGTCCTTAACCATTAGCTTTTTAACTAGGAAAAGAGGTTGTCATATTGTACCTCATAGTGAAGTCTTTAGAAGAATTCCCACTTAATAACAGCAAAAAAAAAAAAACAATAAATACTCTTCAAACCACTGAGTGCTGAGATAATCAGCAGGGTTTGCCGTAACTGAGCATGGCTGATACTTCTCCATGCAGAGACCTCTCCTGCATAGATAGCTACCAAAGGAAACCGAGTCTTTTTCAGCTGGTACCAGCAGAGGGCGCTTGGTCTGTTTTACATTTCCAAACGACACTTTTCTTGATGATTCTAATGCTACAAACATTTGATCAGGATATAAGACTGAACAAGTCAATATATTTATTAAAAATTTACCGTTTAAAAATTAAAAATTTACTGGCTCAGGAGCCAATTCAAGATGTACACTGCCCACATTGTCTTATCTTGTTTAATTAAACATTTTTATGTGTTTGGGTGTTTTGCCTTCATGTGTGTCTAGTACATGTGTGGTGCCCACTTAGGCCAGGAGAGGGCATCAGATCCCGTGGAACTGGAGATACAGAGGATTGTGAACCACGATGTGGGTTCTGGGAATTGAATCTGGGTCCTCTACAAGAACAGCCAGTGCTAACTGCTGAGTTGCCTCTCCAGCTTTTATTTGTTATGTTTTATTTGTCTCATCTAATCTGCAAAAAATTGAAAGAATTTCTCTGCATTTTCTACTCTATAGTGTTTTTTTTAAATCACAAAAATAATTTTATAAATGGTTATTAATGTCCCCTTTTCAACTAATATATTCTAGATATTATAATTTGAACACACATCTATCTACTTATCTCATTTTTTATTGGATGGGTAGCATATTGTTATTAGAGGGTCTTGGTTTTATGCAGTTATAGAAAGCACCATCAAAATAGTGACCTAATACAAAATAAGATTACTTTTTGTGCCGGTGAACTACATTATGCTCCATGTGGTGTCTGAGTGGTTAGGCTGCCCGCATCTCATTATCCTTCTGTTCTTATATGTTTCTACAAATGCTGAAGTAGAAGAGAGACTCTATATGGGCTCCTAAAATGCTTCCTAAATTTCCAGAGCAAATTGTAATTGTATTGACATGACAAACACATGTCATGTGTGTGTATGTGTGTATATGTATGTGTATGATGTATATGTATGTGTATATGTGTGTGTATATATCATGCTCAGAAGAAAAGGAAAAGCCAGTAGTTGGCTGAGGCAAGAGGATCTTTTAACTATGGAAGCCCAGACCACACAGTAAAGCCTTGTTTTAGAAAGTCAGCAGTTTGCAAGGATGGAACTCAGAGTCACACACATGCCAGGCAAGTGCTTTGTCCTTGAGCTACATCCCTAGCTGTTTACAAGTGTGTACTTACTGATTGGATCTCATCGTGCTGCTCAGGTTTGTTTCTGAATCCTGGGCTGAAGCTACCCTCTTGTCAAGTAGTTGATGTAAGGGGTTGGAAGGAGTGGGCTGGTGGCTGTCCAGGGCATTACCAGGTGCCCTCGTTGGCAGGAACAACAAAAACAAAATGGACATCCTGGAAATACAGCAGTTCAAACCCCAGGGAAAGGAAAAGTAGTAAGTTTATACATTCAGGAGGGAGAAACCCTAATGCCGGATGTCCTGGGTATTTTACAGTGCTACTGGGTCCTCCCCCTTTTCCTATTTTTCCTGTCTAGACACCTGGCCCTGTGTCTTCTTGCCAGTTTCATCTCACAGAATCTTCTGTGAGAAGCGACCATTTCAGAAAGCCTGCTTTTACCTCCTGCTTTACCTGTTTCTCTAACTCTGTCTCACTGAGACTACAGGAGCAGGCTAGTGATCATTTGAATTGTGTGTGTGTGTGTGTGTGTGTGTGTGTGTTTGTGTGTGTGCACGAGTGTGTCTGTATACTTAATTTTTGCTCATGTGTCTGTGTGTGTCCTTACAGTGTAAATTTCAAGAAATGGATTGTAAACTCGAAAGGCAAATATACCCACAGTTTTGATGGATATTAACCTTAGTGTGAGAACCTTCAGTTCATTGGCCAAATGATTCATAAATTAAGTAGCTGTAAAACCCAGTGCTGAAGCTTCATAGAAGCTTATCTCTCTCAGACTGGAACAACAGTGCAGCATGCGTAAAACCTTACTTTTAAATATTTAAAATTTTTAGTTTACTTTATGAGTGTGACTGTTTTGCCTGCACGTGTGGCCATGTGTCAAGTGCATGCAGTGCCCGGAGAGGACAGAAGAGGGCGTCAGATCCCCTGAAACTGGAGTTACAGTTTTGAGCTGCCATGTGGGTTCTGGGAACCGAACCCAGGTTAGCTGCAATGGCTGCAAGCACTCGAAACAGTTGAGCTATCTCTTCAGCCTCAAGCATGAAGAAAGTCTTGCTTTCAAATTTCGCTGGTACAGCATAGCACAGTCCCCTCATTTTACAACCCTAGCACCTCACGATGCTTTGCCAAGCGCTGCTACGACCTGCCCCGATCTGCATGTTTCCAAGCCCTTGTGATTTAAGCACACAAGTTTGTCCCGACTGTTCTTCCCTAGTGGTCCATTTATAAATTAGATTTTAAGTCCTTTGAAAGTACAGAAGATGCTTTCAGTTCATGTCACACATTTTACGGCAACTTGCAAACACGACATTCTGCAATGTACAACAGTTGATTGAGTAATTCTAGCCATGCAAACTTGACCTGGGTCTTCTTAGATACAAGGACAAAGAATAGCCAGAGAAACCAGCATGTGATTCCCAGCTGCCAGCTTTCTTAGATGATAAAGATCATTGCTTTGTTGATAGACGTGTCCCATCCTATCAATAAAACTAATAGCATTCATCTATGCATGCAGTTCTAGGGACTTCAGATTATTTTCATAGAACTTCATGCATTTAGCTTTACATTTATAGAATATGCTTCCCACTTTATAAGAATGCTATAATGTGCATTTAAAAATATTAGAGTCCATTCCTCCATCTCTTGGTCAATCATTCTAAATAGGTAATCCTCGAGTACTTTTTTCAGATTTTTACCACATTAGTATATAGCTTAATTGTCAGAAATATGTATAAAATTCATTGTTTGCATATGTATGTGTGTGCTATATGTGTACATGTGTTCAGATGTGTGGGTACAAGTTCACCTCTGTGTATAAGGAGGCCAGAGGTTGTTGTTAGGTGTCCTGCTTGATCACTCTCCACCTCGTATCCAGGCAGGGTCTCCAAATGCTACTCCGGTTACCGAGCTTGCTCCAGGGGTCCTTTGTTTCAGGCTCCCAAGTGCTGGCATTCCAGGTGGGTTTCCAAGCTGGTGTATAGCTTGTTCCTCTGAATGGCAACACTTTTTTTACCATATTTGAAACATTTCCTCTAAGAGGGAAGGAGAGGCTACAAAAGGTTACATGTGCAGAGAATAAAAAACTTGGAACAGTTCTGGTTTTCTCAGTTGTTGCTGGGGCAGTAAGGTGGCTCAGCAGGTTAAGGCACTTGCCACTAAGTCTGACAACCTGAGTTCCATTCCTGGGACCTACATAAGAGAAGGAGAGAATGAGCTCGTGTAAGTTGTCCTCTGACATCCACGTGTGTGCTCCTGTCCATAAACACACTTAGAATCGTCAGTGATTAGATGGCAGGAATTGACAGTAGTCTTGGGAGCCCAGACCCATGTCTTACCCAGAAGCTGTGTAAAGATGAGAAGAATCATAAACAAATTATAGAAAAGGAAAAAAAATGGTCTGTGATTTAAGGAAGCTCAAACCCACCAGGGTGGAGGACAGAAAATATTTTTATGGCTGTAAAAGAAGAAACTAAAGAGGAATTCTGCCCAGCGTGCTCCATAGCAGCCTACAGAGAACACCACTGCACTGTTTTGAAGGCAAAAGACAAAGCCCTCTTTGTTATTGCCCTGAGAGAAGTGGAGAGGGATGTTGATAGATGATGTTTAAGTGCAGACATAAAGCAAAACTAGGCCACATAGCAGTGAGGGTCAAAACCTACCTTTCATTGAAGGAACAGAAGAGACCATGCCAAGGTCACAGCCAGAGCCTTGAGGCACAGAACAAAGCCATTGTTCTAGTTTAAGACACTTTCACGAAAGGAGTTATAGCTTTCTGTGCTTCCGCTCTCAGGGGCTCACAAATTAGACTAACATAGCAAGTTATTCAATTTGGAAAACATAGGAGGCGAAACACCCAGACTTGAAATTTACATTCAATATACAAAATGTAGAGATGACCTTTAGATGGCTCTTGTTCCACTGTCAGTTACTCTGGTGAGCATAAAGTCACAAACTGAGGACTGTGGTTGGCATCGCCGTGGATGCCTTTGACGTGTAAGTCATGGAAAGCATTTTCTGAAGGAATTGCCTATGACATGAGCTTCACGTTCTTCTCGGGAATGGCACTTCTGTGTTTTGGAATTTTGTTATTCACAGGTTTTGTTGTGTGTTCTTTCACTTATCAAATCCAGACGTTTGGCCTGGAGGGGGTGGTGCACATCTTTAATCTCAGCATTCTGAGAGGCAAAGGCAGGCAGATCTCTGTGCTCTCAAAGTCAGCCTGATCTACAGAGGAGTTCCAGGATGGCCAGAGCTGTCACACAGAGAAACCATGTCTTAATAAAAACAAAACAAAAACAAAAACAGAAACAAGAAACAACCCCCTCCCAAAACAAAAACCTCAGAAGTTCAGAAGTTTGATTGTGAATATCATTCCAGACTTCCGTAAAGTTGAGACAAGTCTGTTTTTAACTATTTGAATTTTATTCTTTTGACATGAAATTGTGGAACACTCAAATAATCTATATCATGTTAGTATTCCTACAAGAGAAAACAGGTAAACCTGTGTGTGTTAAGCAATACCCATACACTTTACTGCAGTTTTAAAAGGGTTTTGATTCATAACTCATAGTTGTTAAAAGTGTAGGACTCAAGCTCTAAGAAACTGTAACTCAAGACAGTCTCTTACAATATAAACCCATAAACTCAGTTTACTGTTGGCTTCACAGGTCAGAGGAGTAGACAGGCTGCGCCAGAGTCAGAAGATAAATAATGTTTTAAATGCGTGTTAGTTATACGACCCAAGTAAAGCCGTAAGCTGTTAATACAGCCATGGAGTTTTTTTTTTTTTTCCTACAAAGTCATCAGCTATATTGCTAATAGTGAGGCTGTGTTTTCCACTGTGGGCAAAGTTATTAAAGTTCTTCACTTTCGTAGAGTCCCGATTGAGCCGCGAGGCGCTGAAACTCTCCTTCTGGGTTAAAAGCTTGCTTCACATCCAAACCTCTCCCGTTAAGCGCTAAATATTTGCTGAAAGTTGGTCGAACACGCAGCTGCTTGGGAGCTGGGGGCGTTTGGTTTGGACGGGCTGAAACAAACAGAAATTTAGAAGAGCAGTTCAAAATACGTAGCTGCGTAGTCAGCGGCAGATACGATGGGAAAATGATTATGAGGATACACCCCCCTCACCCCCCCCCCGTGTTGAGCTGTGTGTTTCTCAGCTCCCTGGCTAAGCTGAGCTGCTCTGTGACATACCTGTGACATCAAGTCTTGTGTTACACGTGGTCACGCCAGCCTCATTGACTGCAGACACTGTGTACCAGCCAGCATCCTTCTTGGTTACATCCTTTATCAGTAAAGTAACTCTTCCGACATTATCGTGGTATAGGCTGGAAAGGAACAAACAAAAGCTAAGGTTCAGGAATTAAAATTCTTTTCTTTCAGGTAAAGTTTAAGTGATATGGCTGCCTTATAGAACTTAATTAGTAATAAAAGGCTGTTGAAAACTCCAAGACAAACTCTAATCAATGCCAAAAGTTAGATACCCCACCTATGAGCAGAGGTATCTCTTTGTAGTAGAGTATTTATCTAACATGCATAAGACCCTAGGCTGGATCTCTAGAAACTCATACACATACTCTCTCTTACCCCAAATAATTTCCTTTTAATCTTTTCATATTATTTATTTCCTGTAGCCATGCTTCTTTATTGTCAAAAAAGATGAACTCTAGGCTCTGTGATGCCTTATTTTTAGGATTACTTGAATCTGACTTAAATATTTATTTTTAAGAATAGACAACCCAAGGCCATAATTTCATAATTCATAATATGTATAAAAAGTATAACCAGATTTGCCCAACCAATGTATATGCCAATGAGGAGAGTCTGGTCTCACCTTATCCTATCGGTGTTGAAGTGGACCATTTCATTGTTTCTTTTCCAGAAGAGCTTCGGTGGAGGGATAGCTGAGATCTGGCATTCTAGTTTTACTGACTCTCCCTCAAAAACTTTTTTACTCTGTGGTTTGTAGATAAACATTGGCGCTCTTTTATGCTCTTTTGCTGGATAGTGGTAGGAAATCAATACAGAAGATATTAAACCAAATTAAAATTTATGAAGTTTGTATGCTTGATATTAAAGCTTTAAAAAGCAACGTCGGGATTGGGAACCTTTTTACTTTTAGGTAAAAGACCATAACATACATTATTATTTTTTTATATTCAGAGTTCTTAAAATGGAATGCAATGATCTATTGAAGTTTTAACCATGTTTTATTAAAAGAAGTAAGTCACTTGGTCTACAGGGAGGCAGTGTGCATGATGGGAAAAGTAGCAGACATCTGCAGTTCAGATCCTGGTTGGGGATGCAACTTGGCGGTTGAGTGTTTGTCCTGCCTGTGCAGGGCTGTAGCCTTGATCCTCAACCCCACAAAACCAAGTCTCTGTTGGCTCCTCCAGCCTTGTAAAACTGGAAAATTTTTGTTTAGTTTCTCTGAGCCTCAGTTTTATCTATCGCTAACTACACCTTCAAAACAAACAGATGAACAAACAAAAAAACCAAAACCAAACAAATTCATAAGATGGATCTGTATGAATATGAAAGAAAAGAGGCTTTGTAAACTGCTAATATGCAGATGTCACTCATCACAACCACCTACAAGGAGAAGCAGTGGGAAGTGGTGAGCTCACACTGAATGTGGATTTCCTAAAGGAGAAGGGAAGAGACTGGATGGGTTCCAGCCAAGCTCTCTTTCAGTAGGAATAGGACATTATTTATGAAGCTACTGGCACAAATATGATTTACCCAGAGCTGAATAGCGGGAAGTGTATTACTGGGCGAGCATGCATGTATGTGTCTTATTCCCTGCTCACTCCTTTTTTTCCCCCCTTTGGCTGAGGTCCCTCAGTCCTAAAGGTCTTTCATTGATCTAGTAAGTATAAGCTCAAGGACATTGCTCATCTTTTAACCTTAGCAGACTTTTATATAACCGACAATGAATCATTAAATATTTCTTGTGAGGTAATACTATAGCTTAAAGCATTATGTAGGCTATATTTAAAGTCCTTAGATGGTAAAATTTCAAAACTGGGCATGGGTTTTTATAGAGCTATGATGCCACAGTGTGAAGTGAGAGTTTTATCAGATCCTGCTTTTCTAAGAAATATGATTTTTTTGGTTATGGTTAGACACCATTTTCATAGTAAATAAAACATAGGGTAGAGTTAAAAATTAACAGCCAGTGTCCATTTTTCAAGTAGGGATTTACATTATGACAGCCTATGGCAATTTTGTATCCGCCTGAGTCAGGATGGCTACGTTTCTGACTATAGGGAAGATAATGATCAGGCTAAAGTTTCTGCTAGAAATCCTCTTCTAGTTATATCAACAAAAGCTTATACTATTTCATTTACTTCATCCAAAATTATATAATATTCTCTCTGCCAATTGTTGATCAGCCATGCAAATTGTTATTCTGTTCACCATAGCTAGGGAAATGGAAGCAACCTAAATGTCCTTCAGTTGACCAGTGACTGATGAAAATGTGTACCTATATACTATGAAATAGTATCCAGCTGGAAGGGAAATAAAACATGACATTTGTAGGTAAATGGATGAAATTAAAAAAAAATATATTGTGTGGGATAACCCAGACACAGAAAAAAAATATTATGTTCTCTCTCATATGTGATTCCTAGATCCAAATTCTAAGACATGAGCATATGATTTGTAGTAACTGTAGAAACCGTAGGAAAGTAAAAAAGGGCCACGTGAGGGTGGGGGGCTAGAGAGGGGAAGCAGCAGGATTCAAGTGATGAAAAGTCTCCTTCCAAGGACTAGCTTTCATAATACCAAAGGGAAGTAGCAAAAGGATGAAGAAATCAATAGTCCTGCCTAGCTCTGATGAACTAGCATTGCCAGATATACCTAAGGGTGCAGTGCTGACACCCATATGTTGGCAGTAACCAGCAGCTCTCTAACTGGACTTACAGCTGCCTCAACAGGAGGGAAACCATGCCTGTCACTGGAAGGCTAGCCAGCTACCTAGGAGTAGTGAGGTCATGGATATTAGAAGAGAACTTATTACTATCGCTCTCCTAGACCAGTAGAGCTAAAGCCTCCCTGCATTCTAAATACGTATCTTTATACTCACAGCTAAGGGGTGTAATGCTCACCCCTCTTTGAAGAAGCTTCTCGTTACAGTAGGTGGAGACCACAACAGAAACCCCAAGTCTGCTCAAAGTACAGAGAACAACTGACTATAGGGTAGGGTACTCAATGGATACACCTGCAACACAACTCTCGCACCAAAAGCTCAGAGAACATTTCAGAAGAGCGGAACAGAAAGGCTGTAAGAGCCGTAGGAACAAGAAGTCTGACCACAGACTATAAATGACAGAAAGCCTTCACCCATGACATGGTAACACATAGTTGCCTAAACAAGACCTGAACAAGGAGGGCACCAATACGTGTGCTAATATGGAAGGGAGAAATGTCACAAGGCTCCACTCTTAGATGAAAAGCTACAGGCAACTAATGCTTGCTGAGAGAGGGAGAACTGGTCTTCCCCAGGGATGCGATTCCTAATTAGTTATAAAATACCAAGGGGTATCTATTCTCTGTCTGTCTGTCTGTCTGTCTGTCTGTCTGTCTGTCTGTCTATCTATCTATCCATCAATATCATCTATTTATCTAAAATCCTCATAGAAAAAGAGGCCATAAATTTGATAGTATAAAGGGAGGGGCACAGGAGGGGCTGGAAAGGGAGATTTAGGAGGAGATGGAAGGAAGAAAGGGAAGAGGAAATGATGTAATTATATTTTAACTAAATTTTTTTTTTAAAGAAAAAGCAGGTTGAACAAGCCCTGGGAAGCAGTAGCTTTGTCCATGGCTTCTGCTTCAGTTCCTGCTTCCAGGTTCCTGACTTGAGTTCCTGCCTCTAGGTTCCTGACTTCAGTTCCTGCCTCCAGGTTCCTGACTTCAGTTCCTGCCTCTAGGTTCCTGACTTCAGTTCCTGCTCCCAGGTTCCTGACTTCAGTTCCACTTCCAGGTTCCTGACTTCAGTTCCTGCCTCCAGGTTCCTGACTTCAGTTCCTGCCTCCAGTTCCCTTCAAGGGACTGTGACTTGGGATTTGTAAAACAAACCCCTTCTTCACCCCTCCCCCAGTAATTAAAATAAAATTACAAATCTCCTTATTACCTTTCTAGAAAAGAACTGGTGGTAGATCTGGCACTGTAATTTTACTGTTTCCTCCTAAGATGTCTTTTTGCTATTTTAAGTATAAACTGGCATTGCTCTAGATTCTGTAGATGTTAGCTTTAAGTTTGAAGTTCACTGGACTTATCTTTGAAATATTTTCTTTTATAATACTCTTTCATTTTCAGTCAGGCTGTCTACGAAGGATCTCTTTGGAGGCTTACCAAGGACGTCCAGCTGCACGGTGAAAGTGGCTTCTCCGGCTCTGTTCCTGGCCACACAGGCATACGACCCTGCGTCTGATGCTCTGACCACTTCAAAGATGAGTGAGTGAAAACCCTTCTCAGACACTATCATTTTGTGCAACTCATCTGATTGAACTGGACTCCCGTTTAGATACCACGACACATCAGGGGCCGGCAGTCCACTCACCTACAAATAAAATACAGCAGTTTTCCATTTATGATTTTAACAATTTTGTCATCTGGGTTTGGGATCAAAAGTGGAAAGGAGAAGTTCAAAATACATTTATTGTAAATTTTTACTGTGAAATTAAAAACTTGAAATTACTGTATTGTTTTTAGATTATTTCAAACCACACCTAATTCCTTCGAATACAGCCTCAAAATCTTTTTTTTTTTTTCGAGACAGGGTTTCTCTGTGGCTTTGGAGCCTGTCCTGGAACTAGCTCTGTAGACCAGGCTGGTCTCGGACTCAGAGAGATCCGCCTGCCTCTGCCTCCCGAGTGCTGGGATTAAAGGCGTGCGCCACCACCGCCCGGCAATAAAGAAGTGTTTTTTTTTAAATATTTATTTATTATGTATAGGATATTCTTTCTGCTTGTATGCCAGAAGAGGGCACCAGACCTCATTACAGATGGTTGTGAGCCACCATGTGGTTGCTGGGATTTGAACTCAGGACCTTTGGAAGAGCAGGCAATGCTCTTAACCACTGAGCCATCTCTCCAGCCCTAAAGAAGTAGCTTCAAACTCTTTAAGACACCTTTGGTTACTTTATCTAGACCATTAATTTATGTTTTATGTCCCACAAGATATATGGACACCACAATTTTGTCCATTAATATTAGTTATTTAAATGTTTTTGTATAAAGACATTCAACATAAACAGTAACTCTCATTGATAGGGAATCTGGAAAAATATTTTACAAGGAAAACTTCTTAGAATGAGGATAATCAAAATGTGACGAGGTTTCTGCTAGAGCGCTATTCTAGTCTGAAAATCCAGGAAAGAAGAAAGCAGAACAGCTTGAAGGGATGAATAGACCACTACAGGTGCTTAAGTCGGCCGGGCGTGCGTGCGTGCGTGCGTGTGTGCGTGCGTGCGTGTATCCAGGACATCTGTTTACTAAGCTCATCTTCCTGCTTTATCAGGTAAGTAGTATTTGTTATTCCCATTTCACAGAAGAGGCAACAAAATGTAGAGAGGATAAACTTGTCTAGGTTTATTTAACTTGTCTAAGTTTACACAGCTGGAAGGTGGCACAACCAGCATATAACTTGTGTCGGCCCAGCTTCAGAATTTGTGCAAAAGTTTGGGAAGAGGGACAAGTCCCCAAACGTGATGTCCCATCGCTAATGCATCCTTAACATGTTTAAAAACACTTACTTTAAAATCCATTCTGCAGAATCGTCCTTCTTCAATCGACATGTTTTCTGGCACTTGGATGAAGCGTGGTGGGTAAAACTTTTCCTGGATGGCGTCCTGGTCATTTGCCTCTGCTCTTGAGGACGATCTACTTCTACAACAATATTTTAATAATGACTGTGCAGAAATGTCCTTGCTTATTCCATTCACACAGTACAATTAGCCATCACGCTAGAGAGTCCAGAGTCTCTGCTTTGGTTTGATGGCATGGTGACAATGGAGACAGACACAAAGGGCTTATTTAATGACTGTCAGAAATATAACAATTTGGAAACATCTGGTTCAAACTGAATATTGAATAACCCTCTCCTTTTAAAGGAGTTCCTTAAGTTGATCAATGTATGCCTCATAGTTAGTACTGCGCTTCCCTTGTTCTGACAAGTTATTTAACATGGAAGCGTGGTCCTGACTATTTGACCAAAATGTTTAAAAAACACCCTTTGAGGTAGCTCTAATAAATAATACAAGTTTTCAGCATCACCCTTGACATTTGAAAATTCACACTGTGTTTTAAAAGAATATAGTAAACTTAAGGGCTATGTATACTACATATAATATTTGTAGTGGAAAACATTTTAGGTAGCAAAATACATCTCTCTTTACAACCTAAACGAATTACCTTACTTGTGATGTGGGAACCTGCAGCCGTGCATGCTCCGGGTTGTGCTGCTTGAGATGAAAACAAATGGAGAAATTTAACATGCAGTTGGTCCTTTCAAATGAAGGTAAGCAAGTGTAGTTAAGAGGAACGTCTGTGCTACTTCAGTTGTGATTGGCTTTTGTACAGCTCCATTTTAGACACAGCAAATGACCTGACCATTTCCTTAGTAAGGACTCCAAAGAATTAACAGGATAGTCTCACAGGTGCGATTTATAAAAGTCAGCTGAACCCAACACTGATGGTCGCTTACTTCTCAGAGAGTAGTTTTGTAATAAAAGGGTGATGTGTTCCCCTGGCGTGTTTGACTTGGGGACACAGTGCAGGTTGTACTTTAGCAAATCAGGAATAGATATGAGGTCACTTATGCTGGCACTGGGCAGCAGGTGTCAGGCTACTGCTGAGCAGTGCCACCAACAACAGTAAACACATATTAGACTGGAAAATACTTCTCCTTTTAGCTCATGGAAAAAAATCCTGTTGGACACCATTAAAAATATGGATAAAACTATAAAAAAAGACTTGAAACATGAATTAGCTCCTGCCAAATAAAGAAATATTTATTTACCTTTTGTGATTTATATTGAGTGCCAGAAAATTGTTTTTAGTCGAGAATAAAGTGAAGAATTGATGAACATTATAACTGAATTAACTGATTATATACTTCATGCCTGTTTTGTAGAAATGTTGCTGTTCTTGGCACAGTGGAAGAACGAAAAGAAGTAGAAAATATACTCTAAGCCCAAATATCTCTGAAGTATTTGAATAGGAACACAGAAAATCTGAGTCCAAACATTTATTTTGGGATGAATCTCTTTAGCCAATGCATTTTAGCGTTTCAAAAGAATATAAAAAAATTTCTCTAGTCTAAGATTTCTTTAAAAAAAAAAGTCAAAACAGTTTACCAATTCAGCAATCATTCTATTTCTTTAGGAAAAATAAACAAAAACAAAAATCAAACCTAATAATCTAATAAAACTCAAAATCTTCAAAATAAGTTTTTTTGTTAATTTTTACTTTTATTTATTTATGTGTTTATTATTTATTTATTTATTTTACAAGATAGGGCTTCTCAGTGTAGTTCTGGCTGTCCTGGAATTCACTCTGTAGATCAGGATGGCCTTGAACCAACAGATTTTTCTGCCTCTCTTTCCCAAGTGCTGAGATTAAAGGTGATGCATCATCATTGCCCAGCTAAAAATAAGATTTAAAAAAAAACTTTTGGTTTTACCATGTTATTTTCAGAAGTAGAGTATTTCAATTATAGCAGAGATATATTTTTGTTTATAGTTAATGTAATTGGACATGTCTTATTACTTAGGATCAATGTTTGGGTGTATAAAATAATAAGGTTTGTGTTTTCTCCCTTTGTTGTGTTTCTGCTGCTATCTTTTTGTGCTGGTGCTGCCACCTTCCTTTCAAACACTGTCATAAATATTAGGTAAATTTTTTGAGTAATTCTACTAGAAGAGATGGAGTTGTCTTATCCTGGCTATGACTGCCTATGCCGTGGCCTGAGTTCAATGCAGTAGATGCTCCATGTAAACTGGCTGAATGAATGGATGGATGAATGAATGAATGAACTGCTCAGTTTCTGAGATCTACTTCTTACCCATTAGACTGTCATCCATCCTTTCTAGTTGGTCTAATTGCCTTTAATATAAACAAAAGTCTTCGTTCTTATCTCATATCTATTTTCTTAATGAGTTCCCAGCTCCATCTCTGTTGCTCACAGTCTTGCAGACTATTTAAGAGGCTATAGCAGGCAGCTTGAAGGGTAATCACACTTCAGTTTGTCTTTCCCACCGTACAAGTGTTTTTGAGTTACCTGTTATAGTTAATTTGGTCAGGTGCAAGTCTGTGTGTATTCACTCTATTTTGAAGTTAATCCTTTTCTGGAAAATGAGCTTTTATTAATCTTAATTTTAAATGCCCTCAATAGAATCATCTTATTCAATATGATATAAATAAAAGGTGTTCAATAAAAGGCGTGTTTAAACTTGGGAGCATG
This sequence comes from Microtus ochrogaster, assembly GCF_000317375.1. NCBI lineage: Eukaryota > Metazoa > Chordata > Mammalia > Rodentia > Cricetidae > Microtus > Microtus ochrogaster. Next base: position 32,329,758 of record NC_022020.1, on the reverse strand, counting down.
GCAGAAGCAAGTAGATGTGTCACAAACATGGCTGAAAACATCAAACAACTTAAACATTTCAACAAAAAAAAAAAGTTGCCTGAAGCTGGCCAGAGTTGTGTGCCTCTGTGTTCCCAGATACATAGCAAGCTGTGGAAGGAGGATCGATTTGGCCAGATTTGGGGCCAAAGATCCTATGTCAAAAAGAAAAACAAAGGTCACAGTTACACATCAGTCATTTTAATTTACCTGTGAAGAATCTTGGACATCATTGTTTGGAGCTTGAAACACAGCAGCAGCATTCTGGGGACCTAGCAACCTGCGAGCCATCTTCTCCTCATAGGTCAGCCTCTAGAGAGCGGTGATGAGATTTGGTAAGAGGTGTGTGAATAGCTATACCTGGACAACCATTACTCTTAAGAGTCAGAACTTTAAACTGTGCTCCCATGTTTTGAATTATAGTTTCTACGTTTCCTAAGGAGCCTTGTCTTCAAAGATGAGCAACTAATTCAATTGTATATTAAGATCTATATACGAATTACAGCTGTTAAGGTACAAAAAGTTGAGTTGATAACATTTTCCTTTAGTTACTTGGCAGACAGACATTTTGTGAAAAGGTGATGGTTATTTTTTTTTTTTCGAGAGAAGATTTCATGGGTCACAGACTTGCTTTGAACTCATCTAGTCAAAGCTGACTTTCAACTCCTGATCCTCTCGTCTCTACTTTTCCAAAACCCTAGGGCAGGGAGAGTAGAAATGTGCCAATATATTGAGTTTTTGAGAAAATAATGTGTAAGACAAAAGTTTCCTTATATTATCTAGGTTTTTTAAAATACTTCATCCATTTATTACTGAATGGTGGACGTCATGTTAGAGTAATAATGAGTTCAAACAAGCAAATGTTCCTCTTTAAAAGGGTGAATCCTATTTCTTGCTGCCTCTTTGGCCATAGATCTGTGAGAGACAGAGGTAGAGTGTGTGTGTGTGTGTGTGTGTGTGTGTGTGTGTGTGTGTGTGTGTGTGTGTGTGGTGGTACTGGGTATCAACCTGATGTTAGGTAAGTGTCCTACCAGTGAGCTATATTCTCAGCCTCAGAACTTTCACATTGGAATTAGATCTTTAATAGTGTAATTGGCCTTCTGTACGAAACAACAGATAGCTTGCCCACTTGATTTCCATTATGAAGAAGGGTGTCCTTGCATTTCAGCTTTCTCTCCAAATCTTGAATCAATGCTTCTTTTGATCCTTGGATTTCATGGTCAGGAGTTCTTGGAGTGGGCTTAGCATTTGCAGTTTGGGATGGCATGGCATTTACTGGCTGGTTAACCGAGGATTGTTGATAGCTTTAAAAAAGGAAAAAAAAAAACCATGAAAATGATAGAATTGAATTCATTCTGTAAGCCATGTTTAGAAACATTGAGATTACCACTTAGAATTTCTAGTGTTGTCAAGAACACCAATGACCCTGATAACAGTCAAGAATGGCTACTTTATCTTTTCTTTTGGCAGGAGAAAACTAATACAGTGGGGGTGGGGATTTACTCATAAAAAGGACATCTAGAAGATCCTCCCTAAGGAATGTGATGGTTACAGGGAGCTTTCAGGTTCTTTCAGTCTGATTGTTGAATTTCTTTCTGATGGAGGGATGGACATCAGGCAGTAGTGTGCTTCAACTGCCTCTCCTGGGCTCAAGAGGGCTGATTTTTTTTTTAGCATCTCTTTCTAGTAATGTGTGATGCCAGTAGGGCTTGAAATTGATGTTGTCAAAAGTCTTTATACCAGGGATTTTGGTAAATACTGCCAATCATGGCTCTTTCTTTTAGAGCTGAATTGACCAGCACATCACCTGTATTTTATAGTTCTCCTGCTCCTCAATGGGGTCCCTGGCTTTCCTATTAATTTCCAATTCCAGTTAATTTTATACCCCAAATGATCCAAACCACAGCATAGAAATAGGGGAGGAAGGCAGAGGAGTGGGGAAAATGTATAGCTCAATTAAAAACAATGAAGAATATAAACATAACTTTTAAAGTAGTGACGATTTCTTTTGCATTGCTAAGCTGATTAGTTTTTGGTAGAGAAAGAAAAGGATAACTAGAGGAAGATAGAACATAACTTTAAAAAAAGGATTTGGAAAAAATTCACTAATCTGAAAATAATTTGAAGAGTTTAAGTTCTTATATCATATGCGGTGCCTAAATGTTTATCTAAGCTATCCTGAGCCCCTTTAAATTTCCATACTGACATTTGTAGAGAGCAAGGACAGCAATGAGAAAATCCGGTATGATTAGCTGTTTGGTGGATCAAACTTTTCCTAGTGTTTAGTTTGCTGAATTAGAACCCTACGCGAGCAAACTTGCATCTTTCTAGTTGATGGGGGAAACTGACCACTGCTCTAAGGAAGACTTTACGATGCTCATGATAAATGTTCCCTAGTCATCCAGATCCAAAGGAGATCAAGATTCCTAAAAGGACTTGTGATTCAGAGGAAATAAAGACTGAGTGGAACCAGAGCCTTCACTTTGTGGACTGGGGCCACTCTGTGACCTGGTGGTTATCCCAAGGGTCAAAATGTAAACAGACTGGTGGTGTAAACCACTCGTCACCCTGCCACTCCATGCCCACCACTGTAAAGCACAGCTGTTGGAGATACTGCCAGTTGAGCCAAGATATACTATCTTAAAAACTGATGGTGCCCATTCTTTACAATCTAGATATTTGAGGTTTCCAGTTGTCTGTATCAATCCCTAACCAAAGTCTGATTTGTCCAATAAAGTAAATAGTCAAATCAATCAAATAGAAGTAAATAGTGAAACCCCCTCCCTTGATTAAATTCCTAGGCCAAAGCACTGGCCTTTTTTTTTCTTGAAGCTTACAATTATTAATATGTTTATATTCACAATGATTAATTTCTTGTTCACAATTAAGGAATATTATAGCCCCTTAATAGTCCTGTAGTGTTTGCACTGATAAATACTTATAATGTCTTTCAGTTCTAGAGTTCCATCTGTTTGAGAGCCATAAGTGCTTGGTAAAGTGAATCATACTCAGACAATTCTGTTCTCATCATTATATTTTAGAGAAAGTCCGAAGGACTGTTAATGACAGCTAAGCCTGAGAACCACAAGATATCCTTAGTTAGTTGATTGACTACACAACCTCACTGTCTGCACATTTGGTGGCATATGCACTAGACTTATATGTTCTTACTTATAAACTTTTATTATATGTTATAATATTTTTGTATAAACTTATATTACTTTTACACTGCTTTAGAGGTCTTTTTTTTTCCTCACCACTAATCCTGATCATTAAATATGATATAGCTCAGAAAACTGGATCACCAAGCAGGCTATTTGCTGAATGCCTCATGGCAAGCTCTTTGGAAGGAATAATTAGAATGAAAGAATGCCACTCACTTTTCACTGTGCTGTTTGAAAAACGCTAAAACCATTGCCTAAGAACTTCCTATCATTGAGAAGCGAAGTAAGGTTTTCAAGAGTCTTAAGGTCAGAAATCAAGGGATTGCTTTAGAAGATGGAGCAATCCTGAGCCCTTCATAACAATGAGAGATCTGTGCACAAATGTTTAAGGGCCAGGGCTTTCCACCCCATACAGCTGGACTCAGAACGGGTATCAAGTAACGATGGCAAGATTAGAAGAGTTATCTACAGTTGCTGAAAATGGAATAGCTAAAGCTGGACCTTTGATCTCTGGTCTGGGGACCTCCTAGGCTTGCTTTCTTAGTCTCTATTTTTGCCTCTTTTTAGTTTTGCGCAAAGCTAGGTATGCAGTTGAGACTCTGTGAATGTTTGCTTGATAACTATTTTTTTTTTAGCAGAATTGGAATAGGATTGAAAGACTTTAATAGGGAAATACTACAGTCAGAGTAGGTTATATATTTAAAATTCCGGTATAAGAAACTTAGAAATACCAAGAAGCTACATGGAGAATTATCATATTAATAATTGTGAACAAGAAAAAGTATGAAATGAATTCAATGGGATTTTGTGAGGAGCTGGGGAGGAAGGCGACCTTTTAAAATACTAAGTCAAAACTATGAGAATATTATATTCCAAAGTATGAACTATTAGTCATCAGCCATTATATATCATTCAATTTAATAACTATAGAATACCAATCTGTTTTTGAGTGTCCTAATTTTTATTTTTAAAAGTATGAAATAGGTTTCACTACAAGCTGAACTGCTATGGTCAATTTAGCTGCTTTTCTGGAATTTCAATGAATAATATATTTTTTAGAAAAACTAGCTCAGTCATCTTATTGGTGAACACTCTAATAATTCATACAAGTAAACTGCATGAGTATCAGCTTATTTCTGGGTAGGAAAACCTTCCACTTCTATGCTGATTTATGGTTCTTTCTCTGTTCAACATTAAACAAATCTAGAGACACCAGCAAGCATTCCACTAAGACTCCAACAAGACATGGTCCACCAGACAATGTTTGAGATGCCTCTCGTTTAATCGCTGATATTTTCGCCAGCCAAGAAATATGAAAACTGATAGCCCTAACTTTAAATAAGTACAAAGTATTCTGTTCATGTTTTAAAAAAAGCTCAACTCCACATGGTGTCCCTTCCTCGGGCTGAGTTCCTTCAGGACAGTCTCTGGCTATGGAAATACAGCGCATGCTTGCATAAGGCTGTAGGTATTTGCTCCTAGATTTAGACCTTCCGACAAAGTTCAACAAGTTACAGCTTCTCCTACCAACACAAACCTTAAAACCACGATCCTTCTTCTGCTCCAGCCTCCCTGCTGATGCCAGTAAGGACCATTTATACAAGTGGCCAACTGACTGAGTTTCAGACTTTTAAAAAGTGTTAATTTTAAGTTATATTAGCCAAGTGGATAGTCAGGATTAGAGGGAGAAGAGGGTAGGAAGAGGAGAAACTTAATAGCCTTTGCTCCTAACGGAGGAAATCCTAGACACAGAGGAACAGACAGGTGTTCTGCAACCCAGCCAAGCCAGACCTCAGAGGAATTAAATTTGCAGCGAGAGGAACTTAGCTTAGAGCTAAGCAGAAAGCTCACCCTTCCCTGGTGTGTTAGAAAGCTGCTCTTTTTTCTTTCTGAAGATGCTAAATAATAAGGATATACTTGTGTGCGATAGCGCGATAGTAGGTCATTTGAGTCCCGCTCCGTCTGGACACTGGAGAAGGCCTAGATGACCTCTTACTGCCAGTTTCCTGGCTCAGTGAGAATGAAGCTCGCACTACCGATTTGCACTCTAAAGAATAACAGCAGCTCACCCTGAGATCTCCCCGGATAAAGCTCGTGGCGCACGCAGTGTACACAGGTTCACTTACTTGGAGTCCACAGCAGATGGGATTTTACTGTTACTGTAATCAGGTTGAGATGGTAAAATAGAGCTGAGGAAGCTGGCTGGAGACTGGTTAAAGGTGGCAGTAACCTTTTGGGCTGGGCTGGGGCCAGCAAGCTGCTGGGAAGCAGGATAAGCCGAGGAAGACACGGTGATGTGAGAGCTCACTGTGGACGAGGCAGAAAACCTCTGCTCCGTGCACTGGCGGGGCTGGATGACGATAGAGGACTGTTTGGTCTGGCTAGGGAAGCTGGGGGCTTCCTGTCCTGGAGGCTGCAGTCTGGAGCCACATGGATTTTGGGACTGGATGAAGTGTTTTGGACGTTCGTAGTTGAACATGCTTAGCTGGTATGTGCAAGATGGTTTTGTTCCCCGACGGGTAGAGTCCTGACCGTGAGGCTGAGAGAGGGGAACACAGAAGGTTGCAGCAAGTCAGAAGCAACTTTAGTGAGGCCTGCTTGCTGAGATCTGGAGAACTCTGTACTCCTGGCTTCGGCAGGTTTTTCTTGTAGAATATTGTTTCTGAAAAGGGGGTGGGGGGAGTTCCAAGATTAGTCTAAACCATATTGTTTACTTGACACTATCAGCAAAAGCTTTTAGGGGCTGCCTCATGGTGGAGTTTTCCAACCTTCTATCCTTTCTCTCTACCTCCGTCGTTGCCCAGGTGACATTCCTACTTAGAATAAGTAAAAATGACTCAGTGTGCTTGCTCGTCTCTAGGTGAAAGCTTATGTAGCGGTTTCAAGATTATACACCACATTTTTTTTTCCCCACAGAGCATTTTCTGTTAAGAAATTCTTTTGTTGTCACGCCGGGTAATAGTTCTGGAGCCTCGTGATTGGCTCTCATTGAGACACTGTAGATTCCTAGCCCTCAAAGATGTAAAGATTGAAAATCAACAGCAGTTAATGTATGCCAGCCTTCATCAGGACAAATTCTTCCCCTTTCTCATCAGAGTGCAGCAGTGCCCCTTTGATCCAGCAATTAACACTACTCTAGTGCCCATTTGCCTTTTCCCAATTTCAAAAAGTAGAATAAACATTTAATTTATTATGGCCAATTTGGAATTATTTTTTCCTATTATACCTCACTGCTTCTTTTTCTGCCCTTGATTCAGTATTGAGCACACTACCAAAGGACAAGGAGACTAAGGACTGACTGTGTGCTCACTTGTCTCTATATGTATAACAGTTACTACAGACCGTAAGTGCAAAGTCAAATGTCATTTTTCTTGTTATGTTTAAATTATACTTTCTCGTTATTGGCCTCAATGGTTTCTTAATTATCTAGTTTATTTGTTTAATATGTAATTTAGGCTAGGACTGGAATCATTCTAGTTCCTCTTGTTATTTTCAATGGCGATCAGTAAGTATAGTCATAACTAAAACGTGACACTATGCCATGAAACTAGCCTGTCAATAAAGGAATGATGGATGCTATGGTTCTCTCTCACTGCTGGAGTGAGTGGCCTTTCTGTCTTCCCACACCAGATCTCTGTTTTTCCTCATTTTGCTGTTAAAGTCCATCCTGAGGGTTATTGTTGCCTTTGATTTTTCCTGCTGCTATGTTAAAGAAGGGCCAGAGCAAATGTTCCTGAAAGTTGCTGCAATACCCACTGTTTTTATTCAAAATATCAGATGATTTCATTTAAAATATATTACTTTGCTTCACGTAAGATAGAGAAACTTTGAAATTTTGATGAACCAAATGTTTAGCTGTAAAGTTTCCCGAATTGTTCACCCATCCAAATCTGGGTGCTGTATAATGATTTGCATATCAGTCTGGAGGGAAATACTGCTCAGGATTCATCCAGACCAAGTCACCTCATGCTAGAGATTTGCTCAGCAGGCTAGAGTTAAGTTATCACTAGCAGGGGCAAAGGTGCAAGGGACTGCATAGGAAAAGACTCTGTGGAAGAGAGAAAGCTTCAAAATTTATGAATTCCCTAATTTCAAATTTCTGAACCCAAATGCTAGCACAGAATGCATTGTAGAAATGACCTACGTGAAGCCTTTTAATCGTCAGGGAGAAAGATGCCGAGGGTGGGGCAGTTTAATAGAAACCTTTGTTTCCTGAAATAAAATGGCTTTATTTCAAGACAACTGGTTTTATAGCAGCGGGTCTCTTTGATGACTCTAGAGTTTGGTTCTTAATTTTCTTCCCGGGCAGGACAGTTATTCAGGCTTGTGACTAAGTGTCTGACAGTTATTCAGGCTTGTGACTAACTGTCTAAGACTTAGGTTGGAGATATTTTCGAGCAAGAGTTTTCAATTTTTTTAAAACATATTTTCTGAATGTTGACTGTCCTAAGCATGTTGGTATCAGTTTCCTTAGGTAATAATATTGTATTATTAAAGCTCAGGTAAATATATACTGTTTCAAAAATTTTACCCATGTCACTACAATATTTCATCAGACGTTCACAAAATGTTGATGGAACAATATATTTCCCAGACAACTTCACTTCTTGTTTGTCGTGATTGTTCCACAGTTCAGTTCTCTATTAGATTCTGACAGTGCTTTTCTTTTTCTATTAATGATATTTCAGTTTTAAGGACTGTAAACAAAGTATTCTGCTATTCCATATTATAAAAATACTTTAGAAATTCTTAATTTATTAGGTAATATTTGCTAATCTTAACCATTAAAAATTCCCTCTAGCATAACATAGACTTTCACAAAAGACTGGACTGAGGACACAGTACAGAGACATAATTCCAGTCAGATCAAACAAATCTTTCCTAGGAAAAGTAAGCTTTAGAATAAGGATGCAAATTCTCTTTGCTTGTGTCCTCTGCACAAGCCTCCCTGTTTCAGTGGACTGAACAGGCTCCTTTATCTTTAGGATTCTGTACAGAACCATTTAATTTTATAACTCTCAGCTAGCTTTCTTTCTCTCTCTCTTTATAAATCCGAAGATCCCCTTTGCACCTATGCCTCTGATCCAAATGAAGAAAAACAAACAAACAAACAAAAACTCAAATCATAGCACAAATAAGGCAGACACTTACCCTGAACTCAGAGGATGCCAGCTCGGCTCAGCCCACTACTGAAGAGAAGGGAGATGCATCTCCTTCCCTCAGGCTAATGTGACTCTGGGCTTAGTATTGCAGCACCCTGACTTTTATCAGCTGCCAGACAGTGACATCTGATGTGCTTCCTGTCCATCTACCTATGCTGGCATGCCAAAGTAAGAGTCCACAATCTAAACAATATCTCAGATGACTTGGTGATATTTCAGGAGTGGGATTACATGAGCTTCTCTCACAGGCTTCTTTATTTTAGACACGAATTTTGACTATAAGCTGGCCAGCTTATATGGGAAGATAGTGAAAAGAGGGAAAGTGGAAGGAAACCTGATTTGCTCATGTGTCGATGTGGGGGTCTTTGAATCTTCCCCATTGGTGAGACAAGGATGGAATGGGAGAGAAGACTGAGGATGAGTTTTTCTTCTCAAGTAAGAGGACCAGCAGGGGAAAGACTACAAATTGATCTTTGCGTCACTCTGCAGCTGAAACCTTCTCTTTTTTCACTTGCTTCATAAGAATGGGGGTGGAGTCTGATTCAGACAGTGCATTTCAGGAGGAGGAGTGGTCAGGGTTGGTGCCAGGCAGCAGAGTCATGGGCACATCTGACCCTAAGGCTGGCAAGTGGAAAGTGTCATTTAGTTTAGCAAGTTTTCTGACTCTGCCTGGCATATGTCTCTAAGAACTAACATTTTTATTATCAGAGTTTTAATACCCCCAAGCAGTCAACAAATAAGATTAAGTCTGTCAATGCTTTTTTGCCCCATCTCATTTTACATTGAACATAGAGTTCTCTTTCTTTCTTTCTTTCTTTCTTTCTTTCTTTCTTTCTTTCTTCCTTCCTTCCTTCCTTCCTTTCTTTCTTTCTTTCTTTCTTTCTTTCTTTCTTTCTTTCTTTCTTTCTTTCTTTCTTTCTTGTCTTGTGATTTTTTTGGAGACCATTGTGATTTTTTTTGGTTTCCATTTTTGTGTATGCATGTAAATATCTACAGAAGAAACAGTTTTCAAGTCAATAGAGCTGGTAAATGAGGTAGGTGGCTTGAGGATCAGGTCAATCTACTAGGATTATTGCCCTTCATTGGCTTCAATTCTCCTGCCTCACAGGTGGGCACTCAAATCTTGTTTTAATTAACATGTGTATTAGGGTTAAAAATATATGTTTGAACACATGTGAGTAATATAAAATTCTTCCTCATAGCCAGGCTTGATGTTCTGTACCTGTAGTCCCAGCTACTCCAGAGGATGAGAAGATTGCTGAGGTCACTTCTGAAGCAAAGTGAGAAACGGCCTAAAAAATTTCTCCACAACTGACCATGTCCATGTGCCTTGTATTGCTATTCGGGGAAAACTGCGTAGCCGCTGTCTTAGGACATGGCTATTGCTTAGTAGAAAAGTATGCTGGTCTTGATGAGTAGGTGGTTGCCAACAAAGTCTTATTTTAGGAATCTCCCAAAATATTTTAGCACACCTGCTCTCTGATATCTCAAATTCTTTCAAGAGGGACAAATCCTTCCAATCCACAGTGTCAAGACATAAAAACAAGAGGAGCCAGAATATACAGTATTATCTGCAAGAGATCAGTTGTCAGTGGTTGACATTTGACTTTGCCTGAGGAAAAATTGATTTGGACAAGGAAGGGGAGCTATTAGATCTGAGGTGTGCAGAGTTAAAGTCTGAGATATATCTTACCAGCTAAGTACAGAAAATGGCAAGGAGAGACCCTCTATATACCTAGTTTCGACAGAGTAGCTTATAGTTGAGTATTGTAGTTGAGAAAGAATTTTAGTCCCATGTATCCTCTGTTCATTGAGCTTCACCTGTTGTTGTGGCTAGGTAGTTGTAAGATGAGCTACATGTAATAACTTCTATGACTTAAGGCAAAAAAAAATTCACCCTACACTAGAGGATCAAGGAATAATTTAGAAAGGGTAAATATATTGACTAGTTTTATGCCAACTCGACACAAGCTAGAGTCATCTGAGAGGAGGGAACCTCAATTGAGAAAATGCCTCTGTAAGATCTGTCTGCAAGCAAGCATGTGGGGGTTATTTTATAAATTAGTGATGGATGGGACAGTGCCCAGAGCACTGTGGGTAGTGCCATTCTTAGGCTGGTGGTCCTGGATGTAAAAATAAATCAGGCTGAGCAAGACATAGGAGCAAGTCAGTAAGTGGTACTGCTCTAAGATTCTTGCATCAGCACCTACCTCGGAGTTCCTCCCTGTGTGAATTCCTGCTCTGACGGCCTTCAGTGCTGAGCTGTGATATGGAAGAGTAAGCAAAACAAACCCTTTATTTCCCAATGTGCTTTTGGTCATGGTGTTTCTTTACAGCAATAGGAACCCTGACTGAGATAGTAAGTCAGTCTTCCTTTCTGATACCATGTGCAGGAGTTAAGGATTTTATTAATAATAACCAATTAGGAACTTGTTTTCCTGCCTCTAACCAAAGGTTTACTCTTTTGAGTGTTTTCAGCGTCCTCACACTTGTACCTATTTGAATGGTGGCTTCTTTGACAAGAATGTTGGAATTTTTATACCAAAAAAATCATTAAGATGCCAGGGGTGGGGGGTGAACCTTATTTCAGCTGATCTACAAAAAAGGGTTTTTTTCACATGTCTTTCTCCACACAATCATCCTTGGGCCTCACAAAATGTACTTACATCCCAGTATCTCACTTAAATTTGCCTGCCACAGGTTAGGGAAATTCCTTGTCCTATCATTCCTAAAGGAAGAATAGCTATTTAACCATCCCTTGCCTCCCCCCATTGTCATATATAGGCATAGTTGATTTTGAAATGGAAAGAAGCTAAAAATGGTCCTGAGCGTTCCTTCTAATGGCTGAACTGAGTGTCTGATGAAGCTCATTCCTGTTCTATCAACTAAGAAAAAAAAATGTCACATTGAGGATAAAAGGAGAAAGGAGAGTAAGGGTTAAAGGAAATAGTATCAGGTCACATGTCAGGATGGTTATTGAAGTTCTGTGTGGATATACAGTGAGAAGGAATATATAAATAACACTCGTGACTTGGGCTGTCAACTCTGGCATTCTTCAGCTCCATCTTATATG
>NC_022020.1:32302267-32318068 GCF_000317375.1 Microtus ochrogaster | reverse complement strand
GCCCGGCTACATTAACCTTTTTTTAACCACATATTTTGGAGACCTGAATGGGAATCCACTCTACCAGGCACTTGTAGCACAGCCTTAGACAGGATGCTTACACTCTAAGCTTTGATAACTACAGCATGTAAGCAATACCTGGGTTACCAGCTTAAACCAAATAGCTGCTCATAGACTCAATATGGGGAATAACATAACAGACTGTACTGTGGGTGTCATACTAGATTTGAATATTTATGAGGAAAGAACAGGAAAACTCATCGAAAAATATATTAGCTTTTCAAGAATTTTACCCAGTAGTTTTTTTTTAACAAATGATTTTATCATTAAGGATGGCACATTCTCATGAAAGATATTATAATTTCGAGATTCTTAAAACACAAAAGGTTTACATTAAAGATGTATACCCATGAAGAAAAGCTTTAAAAACCAGTATTGATAATCATCCCAGAAAGTCTAGTAGAGAAACAAGGATATAGAATATAAGTAAATTTTTGCTTATTAAAAAACATCAGCATCAGTTATGCCCCACACATCCATTCATCCAGGACTCTATGAGGCACGTTTATTCATAGAGGAAGGTACTCTTTGCCTACTTGGAGATCTCAGAAACTAGCTGAGCCCTAGAGACCAACCTAGAAATATAGATGAAGGTTCTTTCTGGAGATTTATATATCCTCATTAAAACAGCAGTTAGAACTGATTTACAGAATATACAGGGACATTTTTAGGCACATACAGTGCCAGGTCCATTAATCTCTGGCTCTTAAAATTCTTAGACCATCTCTTCAGTGATTTCCCCCAGAGCCTTAGGTATAGGAGTTATGCTATACATGTGTATGTATGTAAGTCTCCATGTAAGTATGTACATGTAAGTTCAGGTGCTTGCAGAGGTCAGAGTCACCAGATTCCCCTGGAGCTGGAGTTACAGGTGGTTGTGAATTGCCTATCATAAATGCCTGGAACCAAACTTGGTTCTTCTACAAGATTACATGTTCTCTTAACCACTGGCCCATTTCTCAAGATTCTCAAACACATTTTAAAAAATAAATAGCATATCCTTTGTGTAAGAGACATTACCGCCTAAATGTGGTGTGGATATATTCTACTAACTCTGTTACCTTGAACAAGGCTTTTGCATTTTTGAGTTAGAAAATAAGAATAGTAGGGGCTAGGGCTCAACAGACTATAGTAAAGTGTTTTAGTAATATGTGGAAGCCCTGGGTTAAATTCTGTAAATTGAGTGTGGTGTTACACGTCTGTAATTATAGCTCTTGGGAAGTGGGCAGTGGGATCACCAGTTCAACTGTGTATGACTTGGAGGCCAGCCTCGGCTTCATGAGATTTTTGTCTCAAAGTAGAATAGAGTGAAACAATAGACTAGAACAGAATAGAAGAGAGATTATAGCACCATCAGAAAAATCAAGATTAAATGAAGAACTGTGTAAAAAGTGTAAAGTTTCACATAAGGTAGATCTTAGTTCATATGTGTTACCCTCTCACAGTTATTATCTTACAGGAAAATTATTCAAGAAAATATTTAAAAAGTTATGCTTCCAATTTATTTTTTATTTACTCCTAAGAAGTAAGTTTGTTTTATATTTCTTTTTGTTGATATGTGAAACACCCACTAAAAGTAATTTGGATAATTAAATTAATAAAAATAAACTTTTCTTTTCACAGTTACTAAATTTCCACTTAGCTCAGTGCCATGGAATGTTCCTGCAATTTAAGTCACTTGAGTGATTGAGGCATGAAGATTATTTGAGTGAGGCAATAGGCAAGACCTGTTAAAACACACACGCACGAGAGTCACATGTTTGTTCCTGGCTGCTCAGGCCCGAAATAACTACACAGAAACTGTATTAATTAAATCACTGCTTGGCCTAGTAGCTGTAGCTTCTTATGGGCTAGCACTCACATCTTTATCTAACCCATTTCCATTATTTTATATTTTACTATGAGGCTTGTGGCCTAATGGCAAGGTTCCAGCTGACAGCTTGTGTCTTTCTCCTCTGGCACCTCCATGGTGTCTTGCTAACTCTCCCTTCTTTCTCCCAGTTTTCAGTTTAGCTTTCCCTGCCTAGCTCTATTCTATCCTATCACAGGCCAAGGCAGATTCTTTATTCATTAACCAATCATATTCACAGCATACAGAGGGAATCCCACATTACCTCCTCTTTTTTGTTTAAATAAAAAGGAAGGTTTCAACTTTAACATAGTAAAATTACATATAACAAGACAAGTATCAAGCAAGAATTACAGTTACAATATTTATTTCTATGTTATCTTTTATCATAGCTAACGAAAATTATAACTATCTATTCTTAACTCCATCAAAGACTCCAGAAAGATATAATATTACCTAAGTAAGCAGGAAGTGCATTGTAAGCAACTTCCAAAACTCTAGAATTGACAGAGATATTTTACTGCCTGGACAGTCACTCAAAGTTCTTTTGTATCATTGAAGCATCCATCTTCAGCTTACAGGGCCATAGTATCCAGCAGATTTTCCACGAGGCAGGAATTTCAAAGACGGTTTCACTTATATTGGCAGTTTGTCAGTCACATTTTTCCATGTCCTGCAGAATATCTAGCAGAGCCTTTCATGAAGCAGGAACCCCAAAGGATTGTCTCACCTTTAGGCAAGTTCAGCAGTCATTTCTCTGTGGGTTCTGCATGTCCAGTTCATCACGCAGTCCAGGCAAGAGCAGTTTCTTGACCAAATGGCTAACCAACACTATAAGGAGCCTCTTTGGTGCGCATCATCCTCTTGAAATAGATTGGTGCTGCCAGGAGCAGATATGTCTCATTGTCATGAAAAGTCCCAAGTTCTTAAAATATTATATCTCTGTACATCTAGAAAACCTATCTAACATGACTACAAGTTTGACTATTATAGATAATTATTCATCTATATTTCTTAATTATACATTACATTTTAAAATAAGCTGTGTAAACATCAATCAAGAGCAGAAATATATATATATATCTGTCTCACAAAATTGATCTTAAATTTGTATCAATAAACCAAGATCCATGCCAATGCAAATCTCTATAGCATATTCCCCTTTAAATGTAAACAAACATTTATAAACAATCATATAGGGAACTTGGCTATAGTTCTCTCCAAACTTCTTCCTGCTTTTTGTTGGGCAAAGTAATTTTTTGGGGGGTGTTCATGGTGACTTTTCAGGGGTTCTTGGTTCATCAAACCACATTAGTCTGGAAGCAATCCACAGGTTCTCATCCTCATACTCCAACAGAGGTCCTATCTCCATATCCATACAGGCAGTACTGAGTGGATGCAGTGGGCTTTTAAAAAGGGATAGTAGATGAATTTGGGAAGGGAGTAGGATAGGATTGAGAGAGAAGGAGTAGTGGATCTGATAAAGGAACCATAGGACCCTGTGACTGCCTGAGAGCTGCTGCTCATATGTGCATTTTACAGAATGAGATGCAGTAGAAGGAACTTATGGGAGACTAGACAAGGGTGCCAAATAGCATCTGCTGAAATCAAGCTTCCAGAGAAGCAATGTCCCTTATGCTAATGACATGGCTTCTTTTGGCTGTGGTTCTACTTCTATTGAGTCTGACAACCAGGAGGTAAAATCTGGTTCAGCTCGAGCGGTGTGTGACCAAAATGATTGTATCCAACTCTTTCCAGTAGGTTGCTAGGGAGGTGTCCATCTCTGGTTGTTACGTAAGCCTATACATACACAATTGCCTATAGACAGAAGAAACGGATGGAATTTTGAGTGCAAGTTAAATACTGTTTCCCAGAGGTGGAGGATGGCCACAGAAATTCATGTGAAGAAAATAATAACCAAGAGTTGCTTCGCAACACTGAGAAAACCCTTCACCTTAACTTAGCTTGGTTTTCACATGGATCAATTGGTAGCACTCTTTGGAGGACTTTCTTTCTTCCCGGTTCCTTCTACACACTCTTTTATAAAGTCTATGTTTCAATCTATAAAACCCAACCTCTATGGTGCAGTGTGAATAGGCTACCTTGGTGAATCCAGGGGCTGCTATGCATGTGCATCGCAGCAAGCTACAGCAGGGATTCTGCATTTGATTAAAGAATAAAAGAGTATGAGGTACTACTATCCATGTTATTAATACCTACACTCAGGTACTGGTAAGTATTTAAAGACTACATAGTTAGCCAGACAGTCTTTAATTAGTTAGTATAGGCCTTTAATCATAGAACTCAGGAGGCAGAGTCAGAGTCAGGCAGATCTATGTGAGCGCAAGACCAGCCTGGTCTACAGAGCAAGTTCCAGGACAGGCTCCAAAGCTACACAGAGAAACCCTGTCTTCAAAAATCAAAAACCAAAAAAAAAAAAAAAAAAAAAAGACTACATAGTCAAAGTTTAAAAAGCTTCTTAATTTTCCTGAGTAAAACATTGTCTTTCCCTATACAGTTGTTCTCGTTGGTTTATTAAGTTTCCAAAAATAGAAGACGTCCTGCCTTTTGGATTTAAAGTGAGTTCATTCTTTGGATAGTTGGAATATTCTGTCTGTCCTGGTATGGCACACATTCTAGCCACAGAGCTACCATGCAGTTATTTATTCCAGAGACCAATGGAATTTCTTTCAAATGATATGCAGTGGGAGGCTTTTCTCATGCATATTTTCCAGTGGTATTTATTTTTTCTTATCGGGGCCTAAGTCTCCATTACTGTGACCCTCCCAGAGGACTTAACAATGAAACCTTTCCATAGAAGTCAATGCACAGTGGTTGAACAAATGTAGAACAACTTGGTCAGCTGATGGCGGTCTTTTCACTAGCTGGGGAGTTGACAGAAAGAGAGACTTTAGTAATTTTCTTCTTTATCTTGTGCAGGAAACAGAATCAAACTGTGCTTGTTTTTATTTGGAGGCAGGTTGAAGGTGGCTTGAAAAACCCTCGCTGTGTCCATCTGAATGCAGAATGCTTTCTCATCATTAAACTTTTACTCTAGATTTGGGTAACAATTCTTTTGCCTTCCTCTTCCTTTTAAAACAATTATTGATATATTGTGTCTTCTAGTGGCTTCACTTAAATTTCCCTTTTTTTCTAGTTGTTTAAATTGTCCAGAGGAAATAATTTACAAGCTAAACAATTGCTTCAAAAGTTCCTCTAAGAACTCTTGGGATTTTTTTCCCCTGTTAGTTTGTTTCTTAGGTGAAGTTTCTCCTGTATCTTGTTGTGATAAATAGACACCCACATGTGATCCTGTGTATACCGTGACATTGCTGGAGCACATCCCAAGTCTAAAACTTGCTCTATTTACCTTCCCTGGGAACCCACGAGAAAGAAAACCAAAATATTTTTGTGTCAGTATGATGGCGATTTAATGAAATTTAGTTCAAGTATATTTATTGTGCGACCAACCAGTTAGTTACATACAGCTTGTTAGTCTAGAACAGGTGGTTTCTTCACTTAGAGTGAAACACTTTCAGTATTTAAAATCCAGATGCTTGTGTTTATATAGTCATAGCACTCGTACCTAGAAGATGCTGGGATTCATTTCTCCAAAACAACGCTTTAGAAAAATTTGAATAGAACACAAAGCCCAAGTTGGAATTTGTTCACTAGTGTGGTGGGGATAAAAGGTGGGTCTCTAAGAGGGATGAATGCCTTTCTCACAGGGCTTGATCAATTTCTACAGGATTAGATTAATTACTGCAAACTTCCACAAAGGAAGACTGCCTTTGGATTTTTGTCTCTCTTGCATGTCCTTAATTTCCCCTCTAACATATTCCAAGCTGTGTAGCAGCATGAGGTCTTTGCCATAAGTAGCCACTCCAGTCTTGAACTTCCAGCTTCCCAAACTCTGGGCCTAAATAAACCTCCTTTCTTTATAAATTACCCATGCCCGTGTATTATTTCATAGCAACAGATTTAGACAGATGGCATATATTAGTGTCTGTGAATGTATGTTTTGGTCTCCAGCCTTTATTATGATTATAATAGGAAACTTACTGAAGCGTGTTGCTCTGTCTGCTTTGAGGAAGGGTGCTGTTTTAACCGGTTGGGCTTACTATGATAACGTACTGTAGGCTTTGTACTTCATAAATGATAGGATTTAATTGCTCACAATTCTGGCAGCTGAGAGGTTAAAGATCAAGATATTGTGAGACTTGGAGCATGGTAAAGGTTCCTGGGTAAATAAATGATGCCTTTTGGATGCTGCGTCTTCACTTGGCAGATGGATGAGGACCCTCTCTTGAGTCTCTTCTATATGGACACTGTCTTAGACAGTGATGCTGTTGGCAGATGGATGAGGACACTCTCTTGAGTCTCTTCTGTAAGGACACTGTCTCAGACAGTGATGCTCTGATGAAACACCATGACCAAAGCAACTCAGGGAGGGAAGGGTTTATTTGGTTTACACCTCCACATCACTGTTCATCACTGAAGGATGTCAGGACAGGAAGTAAAACAGGGCAGGAACCCAGAGGCAGGAGCTGATGCAGAGGCCGTGGATGGATACTGCTTACTGGCTTGCTTCTCATGGCTTGCTCAGCCTGCTTTCTTATAGAGCCCAGGACCACCATCCCATAGATGACCTCACCCACAATGGGTTGGGTCCTCCCCTATCAATCACTAATTAAGAAAATGTCCTCCAGGCTTACCTACAGCCTGATCTCATGGAGGGACTTTTTCAGTTGACCTCCTCCATCCCCACCCCTGCCCCACTGATAATTCTATCTTGTGTCAGGTTGACGCAAGACTAGCCAGTACTGCCAGTAATCCCGTTCATGAGGAAGTCTCATGACTTAATCACTCCTCAAAGGCCATACCTCTTTTTATCATTATGCTGAGTATGAGGTTCCAACATATAAATTTTAGGGAGATCACAACCTTTAGAGCATAGACGACAACAGTGTTCATATTATCTCAATGATGATTCCAGAGAAATGTATCTCAGTCATCAAGGCAAGGAATCATTGGGCTTCTATGATCAAACTATAGATCAAACTTTTGCACAGACACTGGGGATTTTAACAGTGGCCACATTTCCCTCTGTGTTGGATGCTTGATAGTTTAGAACTCATTTAAAAGCCAGCAGTTTCACAGAGATTAGAGTTAGGCTCTCCCCAAACTGGAACCCGATCCTTAAAAATAACTAAACCAAAACAACTACAACAAAACCACAATTGTATCTGTGGTGGTTTATGTCCCCAAAGCAACACTTGGGTCCCATGGTCTCATGCAGATCTTATGTTATTCAGGTAGAATAGTTACACAAAAAGATGTAAATTATCCTGAATAATAATAAATTGTCATTTCTAAGAAGCCATTGGTTTATAAAACAGAGATTTTGAAAATTTAACTATTCTAGAAAAATCTAAGCCCGAAAAATTACTTAATACTACAATGCCTTCATGAAAAAAATTAGTTCCCACTTGAAAACCTTTTATGTTAGTGTTTTATCATTAGTACTAAATGTATGTAAGAGTCTCCCAATCTCATCATCCAATGCCTTTATGTAATTTGTGGATTTTTTTTGGTTTTGTTTTGTTTTGTTTGTTTGTTTTTCTTTAAAAGCCTTTAAGATGCACATTGGAAGAGCTGAGGTTAGAATTCAGATCTGTCTTTAAGTGCCATTCCTGCAGGTCTGCATCAAATGGTATGCATGAACCAATCAAACTTGATATGCGGGTACCTTCCCTCGTTCACCAGGATAAAGACTATCGGTGTTTCTGAATTCACTGGTTCATAGAATAACCCATTTGCAGTGTCATAAGGAGCAGGAGATCAGAGTGCTCGTTTGCATTATTCTGTGCTGCATCCCTTGTTCCTAGGTCCGTGGCAGGCACACAGGGGCTAATAATAAATACCACCGGGGACATGACTTTGCTTCATTAACTAATCAGCTGAGAACCTTTTGAGCTGCCAGAGAGTCTCGCCTCTAATGGGTGAACTCTGGAGAGAAACCCTGTAAGCAGTAGAGAAACTGGCGATGGCAGGAAGATAGAAAAGCTGTGCTTCCCCTCATGGGAAGAGGAGGATTAAGGGGAAGGGTGTGTAGGAAAATTCTGGAACTTCTTGGAAGAAACACACCTTATAAATAAATAGAAGGTCAGCTAGTGTAAGAGGCTAAAATTTCCTCCAAGCTCCCTGGTGCACCTCAAAGCAGAAGTTGGAAAATTCCAGCAAAACAAGTGTTAGTGCTGAGTGGGATTCAGGTTTTGTCTGTGATCATTTTACATGAGAAAAAGGAAAAGAATAGAAAAAAATATAATCTTCATAAAGGGTGGTCAAACTGGGGTTCTATAACATTCCGGATGCTAACTGTTCTGAGAAAGAACAATCAGAATTAAAGCACAAGGCACCAAGTGGCAGATGCTATCATCTAATCCATGGTGTGAAGACCAAGCAGTACTTCCTGTACTGTGCCCAGTCACCAAATCATTGACAAGAGATGGCTGATACCATCAATATCTGAGACTTACTTATGTCTGCTGCTCAGTTAAACTGTATCTGAAGAGCATGTAGAAATGGATAAGATACTGTCCAAGTTAGGGTTTCTATTGTTGTGATAAAACACCATGACCAAAAGCAACTTTATATTAGCTTAAAACTGAGGGTAGTTATGGAAAGAACTTAAGGCAGAAACTTGGAAGCAGGAACTGAAGCAGAGGCCATAGAGGAATGCTGCTTACTGGCTTGTTCCTCTTGGATGGCTCAGCCTGTTTTTTTTTTTTTTTTTTTTTTTTTTTTTTTTTTTTTTTTTTTTTTTTGCACGCAGGGCCACAAGTTGAAGGGCAACTCACCCATGGTGAGCTTGTCCCACACCAACCATCAATCAGGGAAGTGCACAACAGGCTTGCCGGCAGACTGAGCTGGTGAAGGCATTTCTCACTTGAGGTTCCATTTTTCCAAAGGAGCTTGGATTGTGTTGATGTACAAAAAGTCACCCAGCACAGGTAGGGGGAGACAAGTAGTATAGGAAGTGTACCATTTATTTTTCTATTGCTATGGTAAAGCACCTTGACCATGACAGCTTATAGAAGAATGAGTTTATTTCAGTTTACCATTCTGCAGGGACAAGAGTCCATAATGGCAGGAAATTGTAGCAACCAAGTCATGGTACCAGGAGTAGCTAAGGTCTCACATCTTGAACCACAAGGAGGATGCAAAGAAAGCAAATTCAGAATGGTGCCTCCCTTTAAAATCTCAAAGTCCACTTCTAGTGATATACTTCATTCTAACATGACCACTCTTCCTAAACCTCCAAAAGTGGTGCCACCAATTGGGGACCAAGAATTTGTCTGGGACTACTGGGGACATCTTATTCAGGCCGCCACAGGTAGAGACCACTCACTCAACTCGAAGGCTATCTAAATTATTGTATTAGGTCTGCCATGTAGTAGGACTTTGGGGGCTCAATTTCCTCATGTCCCATAACAAGTAGGAATGAAATTCTTCCTAAGGTTTCTTCTAGGCCCCACATTTTTTCTTTTAAAACATTTTATTTTCTTTATAGAGTCAGGTCTGGTGGTGCAAATCTGTAATACCAATTTCTTGGAAGGCTGAGGACCATAAGTTCAAGACCAGCCTGGGCTAAACAGTGATTTTTGAGGTCATCCCGTGTAGCTTAGAGAGACCCTGGGTGAAAACAAAGAACAGCGGAAGGTGGTCTGAGGCCAAATTTCAGCAGTGAAATGTTTATCCAGTATGACGGAGGCTCTGAGTTCAATTCCCAGGGCTGCCAATACCAAACAAGATCAATAAATAACATGGAGACCGGTTTTAGGGTCTGGGGATATTTTCTCTCATACTTAGAATTATTACATCTGTTGAAACTTGACAGAGAATTAAGAAAAAAAGATGTTTGGTGGCCAAAGCAGAAAGAATCAGCCTTGAGTACCACCCATAATGCAGAAGTCTGGAAGATAAGGAGCTTACGTAAGCATTTAAAATGTTACTTGATTACAGTAATGGCTCTTTCAGTGCTCACTTGAGTGAGTGACAGAACAAAACTGAGCATGCAAATGAGTCATTTCTAAAGGAATGCTCCCCTTATTAGAGCATTTGTCTCTCTCTGTTGGCTGTTTTATTGGATTCCCATGGATTTTCTTTTGGGAATAGAAAAGGAGGGTTTTAAAAGGAAAGAAAATAATTCTCTACAATATCAAAACAAAAATGTGGATTGAGAGGTTAAGTGGGCAATACATGTAACCAGCCTTGAAACGTGGCTCTGATTCTAGATAGCACTAGGGATGTCCTTGAGAGAATAAATAGCCAGGAATTTTACCTCAGCCATGAGTTATGACAGCAGGCTTCATGTCTCACGTAAATGGTAACCTTTGCTTAGTGTAATCCTAGCTCTTTATAAAGAGAACAGAATTAGACTCCACCAAATGAAGAGCCAACATCTTGGCAGTCTTACCCTGGAACGATGAAAAGATACATGGACATAATAGAAATGAACAATGCTGATGCCCTTATGTATTGTCTGAGTGGCTAGGATGCCTGCTGACGCTAGCTTCACAGATAATGTATAGGTTCAGGGTTTTGAAAAAAATACAACATGATATCTACTTAGAAGTAAGTAGTGGAAGAAGCTGATAAAAGCTCCACCAGGGAAAAATAAGAGAAAGAGAAGTAGAGTTAGTGAGGTATAATATTTTATGTTTTAAAATGTCAGATGACTAGGAACACTTTGAGTTTATACAATAAACTAAGGTTTGTATATTATTTTTAAGTCTTGTTCATTTAATTTGATGGAGAAATTTAGCATGCTATTCTAATTTGTTTTCTATGACTTTTTCAGATAATTAATTTGAAGTGTCCATAAAGAAATAATACTTTGATAAATATGTTTTTAAATGATGTCATATATGCTTTTGCTTTTTAATTTATTTATGTGCTTATTTTCTTTTTTCCCTTTTTTCTTTTCTCTCTTCCCCCAACTGTGTGTGCATGTGTATGTGCATGTGTGTGTGCATGTGCTTGTGTGTGTGTGTGTGTGTGCGTGTGCATGTGCATGTGTTACTTTGGGTTGAATCCAGTACTTTAAGGATGAAGTGCTCTACCATTGAACCACACTCTTAGCTCAAGCTGAATATTTTAATGACAACTCTTAAAAAAAAAGACCGATATTTTGATACACAAGAATCCTCAAGGTACATCCTTCTCTTTTTCCTGTTTAGTAAGATTATTTTCTAGGAACAATAGATTTAATTTTTATTCTTCAGAGCTCTTGCTTCTTTACCTCGTGGCTTTTATGTCCACCTCTGCCTCTTTCCTCCATCATTCTCTTTTCAGAAAGAGAAATAATTTAAAACAATTTAACATAGCAATCTAAATTCAAGACTGAAACACTGTTTGGTAGATTATTTAAAAGTTTATTTCCACCAGTACAGTAGCACACACCTTTAATTCCTGTACTTGGGGGGCAGAGGCAGGTGGATCTCTGTGAGTTTGAGGCCAGCCTGGTCTACACAGTGAGACCCAGAACAGCTAGAGCTACACAGTAATATCCTGTAGAGGCAGGAAATAAGAACAGGAGAAATAAGACAGCTTGGTCTGCTGTCCTGATCCGGCCACAGAGCAAGCAAGATGTAACTGCCTCACTGAAAAAGGTACCAAGCCATGTGGCTAACGTAGACAAGAATAATGGGCTAATATAAGTTATAAGAGTTAATAAGAAGCCTGAGCTAACGGTTCAATCACTTTATAACTAATGTAGACCTCTGTATGATTTCTTTGGGAATTAACGACTGTGGGAACTAGGCAGGACAGAAAACTCAGACAACACTTACGTGTTGACACTTAGGTTACTGTCACTGTCCCCCCTTCCTCACTCTCCACATAGGAGCCCATTTTTCTGGGTCTCTCCATGTGACGTGGCCTTGTCACAGCACAGTGCCTATAGGATCACTGAATTTCTTACATGGAGGCTTATGGCTCTGAAAATCAGTATTCCAACAGCCATTTATTTCTTTAAGGAAAAGGTGGTCCTTACTCTGTGGTGTTTATGATTTCTTAGCCCCAGAATTATTAGCAACATATAATCTAATTCGGAAAGACCTAAATTATGGAATTCTTACACATAAAAAACTCAGACTTTTGGATTCAATTCGAAGACAACTTTTTTTTTTTTTTTGAATAGAACGGTAAGCAGTTTCTCACTTTGTTTTGCTAGGGAACTTTCAAATACAGCCAAGACTAGGACTGAGGATGTATATCACCACTGCTGCTGCCCTCCCTCTCTGTTTTGACTATCTTTCTATGTTGCTGTGATCAAACAAGATCCAAAGAAACTTATGGAAGGAAGTATTTATGTTTGTTTATGGTTCCAGAGGGAGACTCCCCGACAGTGGTGTGGGATGCCTGGCTGCAGGTGGCTATAGTTGAAAGCTGAATGATCACAGTATCAACTGCAAAGATAAAGCAGAGACAGCAACATGGAAGTAGGGCAAGGGTATGAACTCTCAAAACCCACTCCCAGACATGTACTTCCTCCAAGAAGGTTGCAATGTCTCTGTGAACAATCCCTCCCCCTGGGAACCAGATGTTCAAAGACTGGAGACAGTTTTCATTCACACCACCACATCCTCTCACCTCCGCCTTCTGCTTCAAAGTTTTATTGTATAGGTCAAGTTGGCCTCAAACTTGTAGCTACCCTCTTCTCTCAGCTTCCTCAAAGCTCAGATCACGGACACGAGCCACTTCACCTGATGGGATACTTTTTTTTTTTTGAGAATAAAGGGGGTGTGGCTGTGGTGGTGGTGATGATGGCAGAGGCCCAGGCTTCAGGAAAGTGTTGAGCAGTACTTTCAGAGTTTCAGTGTCCAGTGCCTGAAATGACCGAGCCCCTGAGAAGTGTCAGGAGCAAGGCTGCTGAGAGGCAAAAGCCTAACTGTCCTTGAAATAATAAAGACATTATTTTTTAAAAAATTAAAATTTTTTTATTACTTTCATTTATTTATTTTTTACTCCCCCCACTCTGTGTGTATTGATACAGATATATGGGGATGTGAGCACTTGTACCTGTGGGTACCTGTTTATGTTGTACCTGGGCAGGATATTGCCTGTCTCCTTCTATCTCTATCCATTTATGTTTTTTGAGTCATGCTTTCTCACTAAACCCAGAGATTATGTTTTTGGCTAGATTGGATGGCTAGTAAGCACCTGGGATTCATCTGTCACTGTCTCCTGATACTGGGGTTATGGATATCTGCTCTCTTGTTCATCTTTTAAGTGGGTATACAGAGTTTGAAATCAGGCTCATTGAGCCATTCTCCTAGCCTCCAAAAACCATCTAACTTTGTGTCTTGTATGCTTACCTGTACCTTGGTCTGCTTTCTTCATGGAATTCCCTACTCCCCACAGGATTCTAATTCTTTAAATATATGACTCTAAACCAACACTTGCTCATGGTCACCTTAAAACTTATTTGCTTGTTCTAATATGCTGATTGAATTTTATCTTCAAATAAAAATGTGAGTTCCTTCATGATTGTGGCTGGTCACTCCACTTCTATTTAAAGGGGAATGGCTATATAACTCAGATGACATCACTCTGTGGTAGTATCCAGAAGTGGAAAAGCTGCCTCTGACTATGAGGAGGGGTAAATAATACTAGACCCTCTAGAAAACCATATGGAACCTACTAACTATAGAAGCTTCCAAAAATATACATATATGAAAAGAAATTAAATGAGTAACCATATAATGAGAGAGAAAATCCCAACTACACATCTTATGCCCTCAACTACAACCTCATACTTAGCTCCAGTACTCATGATGGTAACATGATACCCTAATAAGACTTGTGTAGTCTTAGCTATCCCTGAGGACACAGTATTCATGTTGACAATACCTGCAAACACTGGTATGTGAGTGTCAGTGTCCTGGACTAGGTAATGGGAATGGGCTATATTTTGTTGAGTTGTTAGCCAAAGAGGTCCCCTAGATACCCTTCTTGCAAACATCACAGGAAATTAATTACCCTCTACAACCAACCTGAGGGTAAAGGCATATTGCTGAAGTCCCCACTTATTTATGCCACCAAGCATGGAAACACCAAGTTCATGATCAGCTAGAAGCTTTATCCTTACTAGCTAGCATTCACTGTTCTAGAATGTACTTCATATGCTATTTTGTAGTAATGAGGAGTGCGGGCCCCTTGTTCCATCCTGCCCGGCTAGCTTACACCTGAAATAATTACGCAGAAACTGTATTCATTTAAACACTGCCTGGCCCATTATTGGCTAACTGTCACATATTAGTTTAACCCATTTCTAATAATCTGTATTGCCACTTGACTGTGGCTTACCGGCATGAGTGTAACCAGCATCTGTCTCAGAGAGGAGAGCCATGGCATCTGCCACACTGCCTTCTTCCTCCCGAAATCCTGTTCTGTCTACTCCACCCACCTAATTTTCTGCCCTATCAAAAGTCCAAGGCAGTCTCTTTATTTAACCAATGAAAGCAACACATAGAAAGAAGACCTGCCTACACCACTATGTAGAAGAAGATTCATCATCATTCAAATGAGCTATAAACTCTGCTACCTACAAGACATACAAGAACAATAGTGGCACAATTATTATGAGAATAACAACCATTTTTTTCTTTAAAAATTGGTTTTTGGCCAGCTCATGAGATGGAACCTACATCTGACACCACTAAAGTCACCAAGAACCTGTGATAGGATAGGTCATGGGCTAATGGAGCACTCACTATTATTATTCTACTAAAGAACATAGCAATGAAATGACCATCACTCAGCTCTCAGCAGAGACGCTTCCTCCTGCAGTAGATGGTGATTAGCACAGAGAACCACAACTGGACAATGTGCAGAGAGCTAGAAATTTTGGAGCACTCAGTCTTAAATGATGTCTTCATCAAACCCCTCCCATCAAAGCTCATAGATCTATGCAGAAGAGGAGGCAGAGAAATTCTAAGAGTGAGAGATGGTGGGTGAACCTAAAAAAAAAAAACAAACAGCCTCTTTCAGATACAACAGGACAGATGTACATATGAACTCTCAGAAACCATTATAGCACACAAGACCTGCATAAGTTCAAGCCAGGAAAGATGCCCACGTGGAGAAGCGAAAATAGACACAAAGTCCCACCCCTAACCAAAAAGCTATTCATGAGTAATACCTGCTAGGAAAGAGAAGATCCGTTTTCTTCAGTGTAGTAACATTGGGTATACCAATGACATTTCAGGACAAAGTGCACGACTAAGGGCAGTGGGCCAACACAAAAGGAATTCTGTGTTACTTAGTGTGCTTTTTAAAACTACCTGTTTTAGTATTTTTTGTCTTTTACTGTTTTTCTTTTTTCTGTACTGAGGGAGGAAGGGAAAGAGAAAGAGCATGAACTTGGTTGGGTAGGGAGGTGAGGAAGAGCTAGGAGTAACTGGGGAGGTGTGATGTGGGCTTCCCCTCTGTATGCTGTGAATATGTTTTATTGCCATTAGTTAATACAGAAGCTGCTTTCAGCTAATGGCTTAACAGAGTAAAGCCAGTCAGGATATCTGAACAGAGATGTAGAGAGAGAGTAGGTGGAGTCAGGGAGACACCATGTAGATACCAAGGAGACAGACACACCCTGGAACTTTACTGGTAAAATAGAAAATAATAAGAATGGGTTAATTCAAGATGTAAGAGTTAGTTAGTAAGAAGCCTGAGCTAAGAGGACAAGCAGTGTTGTAATTAATATAGTTTCTGTGTGATTATTTTGGTTCTGGGCAGCTGGGAACGAACAAACAACCGTCATCTACAGAGGGGAAAGATTATACTCAAAACATAACATATGAAAAAATTAAATCATAGTAAAAGGATTT
>NC_022020.1:32285520-32301975 GCF_000317375.1 Microtus ochrogaster | reverse complement strand
TAAAAGAGAATGACGTCTTGTAACTCAGAAAATAATATTTTTAGTTTCTCAATCTTTGTAAAAAGTCTATATCAGTAAAAAAGTATTATTATCAGTTTTATTCTATGGACTAGAATTCTGAAGACAAGAGAAGTTGGAAAACTCACCTATGCTCACATGTCCTTCTGGAGAGAATGACTTTATAAAAGAAATGCTATTGATTTCAGTATGTAAGTTTTCATATTGTAAAGTCATGTTCAGTTTTTAACAGGCTGTTCCATTTCTGTTTGCCCTAAGGATAGACAGGTAGACAGACAGACAGACAGACAGACAGGACACACACACACATACAACATACCCATTCATACACTACACACACACACATACCACATACACACACCACATATGCACACCAGACACACCTTACACACAGATACATACACACACCCCACACACATACATACACACACACACACACACACACACACACACACACACACACACACACACGATTTATACTCTGTGCACAGGGACAGCTAAGACCACGTAGTCTCGTTAGGGTGTCACGTTACTGTCGTGAGTGCCAGAGCGGTGTAACTGGAGGGTTACTAGAGAGGTGAAGCCACAGCATTAAACAGGCTTTGCAAATTAAAGAAAAGGACCATGCCCAATGCTCCTTTTCAAGTTTGATGTTTAATAGCTGTAGAAGGATGTGAATCATCAAGACATTGCTCTAACTACCTTGTATACACAATGTCCTTCACCACAGAGGTATAACTATTATTCTTATTTAACAAATAAGCAAACAAGCTTAGAGAGGTTAAAATAATTTCCTAAAGCCACACTGTGTATGGCAAAGACATCAATAAAGTCATCACCATCTACTTTTAGAGCAGCGAGCTCTTACCATTTTCCCTGGGAGACCCTCTTTGTCCCTGTAGCAAATCTTAGTTACTCCCTGTAGGTGGGAAAATAGGCCTACGCATTGAAAAAAGCCCAAAGTTTTTGATTACCTTTGAATGTAGAAGCTACCTCATAGGGTTCCACATGGATATGCCTACCAATAGCCTTTACATATATAAGGGAAGATGAGAAACTTTCCTCTGACTGGGTTATCTGATCATTGCGTAGATATGGAATCGATGTGGTGTTGAGATGAACTGAAGCGGCAGTGTGAAAAAAGCTCTTTGTCAAATATGGTGGAGACACACGAGGAGATTTTTGACTCTAGGTTTTGGATATGAAATAGCTGTGGGTCAGAGTCTCGAAGAACCACAGACAAGGCCTGGAAGAGGCATCACTGAGAGTGTAATAAGGAAATCAAGAGGTGTATGCAAGCCAGAGAGTCAATTGTGCCTGGATCCCGCCCTCACGCTACAGAATGTGAGGATAGCTGACCGTGCTCTCAGGAAAGCCCTGAGGCCTAGTGTGGAGAGAGGAGGAATTGGCTGAGAGGGGACGAGGCATTGTAGCCTTCCCTAACTCCCTCCTATTAGCGCAGTCCAGTTTAGCTCAGTGCCACCTCGGCAGTGGTGAAGGACTGAGAGGCTGAGGGACTGAGGTACAGGGTAGGGTAGTGAAACAGGACAATGACATGCTTGTAGGTCACTTGTGGGCTCAAGAGCATCTCAGAATGCCAGGAAATGAGGGCAGAAGACTTACGCAAAGACCTATGTGGAACAGGAGTGTCTGGGAAGGCACCTGCAAATTTGATGGGGAAGTAAATAGTGAAGTCAAAATCACTGCTTTATACTGTTACACTAAGCCTCAAAATTTAATATCCATGTGAACATGAAAGTCTTGTTAAAATGCAGACTCAAAATACATCTGGGCTGGGTACTGAGGTCTTCACCATTTCTCAAAACTGGAGTAAAGAAGCTGTTCTGCTGGTCTATAGACCACACTTTGAAAAACAGCATGAACAAAGTCTTAAATTTGGAAAAAAATATGAGGTAGGAAGCTAGGTGTGGTGTGGTTTATTAAGCCAGTTTTATTAATCCAGACCTTGTAAGCTCAGGGACAGCTTGAGCCACAAGTTTGAGATACTGGTGTGTGTGTGTGTGTGTGTGTGTGTGTGTGTGTGTGTATGTGTGTATGTATATCTGACAATATGTATTGAATCTCCAGAGCTCAAGAAACCACATGGTGGTAAATGGTTTAACAGGAAGGGTTTGGCTAGGATAAACTCTCAAAGAGTCTTGAATGCCAAGGTAAGGATTGAAATGGCATCACTAGTTAAAGAATCATTGCAGATTTCTGTATTGGGTAGAGTGTATGAAAGCCACCTGTACTTAGGTGATATTTATCTCATCATGCATAGGGCAGATGGATTAAAAGTTTCAGATTAGGTACCAAGTGAGTGTCTGCCTAGGCTACAGAGTGAGTTCAACGCTAGCCCAAGAAAGTGAGTGGGTAGTAAGATTGCTCAGCGAGTGAGGACCCTTGCTGCCAAGCCTGACACCTGAGCTGAATCCACAGAGACCACAAGTTGTCCTCTGAACTCCCCATGCACACACACACACACACACACACACACACACACACACACACTCAGTAAATAAATGTGAAAATTGAATATATTTAAATAGTGACTTATGTTACATTGCTAATTATTAACATAGTGTATAAGGATACTGTATTATTAGTTAGTATACACATTACACACTGTATTAGTAACTACTGCGTCATGACTATGGCATGTTGAAGAAGGAGTCTGACTCTTGGAGTCATCTAAACCATCAGCAAACTGATCTGATCTGCCCACTTCTCGCTTGTTTATGTGGACAGAAAGCCACCCTCATGATCGAACAGGATTAGAAGCTGTTTAGACAAGGAATGCAGAAGTGCTTGTCTTCAAGAATCTTTGACCGGGGGCTTAAGAGATGACTTTTGGTTAAGAACACTGACTGCTCTTCCAGGGGACCCAGGTGAAGTTCCGAGCACCTGCATGACAGCTAACAACTGTCTGTAACTTTAAGATCTGACACCCTGACACAGGCATATGTGTAAGCAAAACACCAGTGTAAGCAAAATAAAAAAATAAATCAACATTATAAAAACTTTTATCAGAGTTTTACAAGGGACCCTATACTGACCCAGAATAGCACTTAAAGCCATAAATAGATGTTATCAACCTTTATCCACATGTTGCTTCTACCATTTATTATGGGTATTTCTTTGTTCCATGGCTGTTTTCAACCTGCTGCTTTCAAAGAATAATATTAGACCTTCCCTCCCTGTTCCTCTCCCTCCCTCTGTCCTTTCTGGCCCAGGGCATAAAAGGATCATGAGAGAAAAAGGGGTCATAGTTTAAGATTAAAGCTTTAAATTCAACCCAACTTCTAAAAGCTGATCACATGGGAAGTCCATAGCATAGTAAGGTTGGCCACATGGCTTTCTTAAAGGCATGATAAATATAAACAAGCTGGGTACACAGCAGAAAAACAGATTGAGTACATAGTTGCAGATAGTCTCAAAGCATATTATTCACTTAGTTGCAAAGATGAACAAACCCTTAGCTTCTGAAGGCAATTTTGCAAGAGACAGAAAAGTCATCCCCACACTGTATTCTATCTGTATCATAACCTTGAAAATAAATTACTGGAGACATTTCAGAAAATTGAACTCTAACAAAATTCAATCAATGCTAAAAGCATTTTGAAATGAATAAAGACGTTTTTATGGACTTGGGTATTACACATACAATGACAAATTTTCCAGAGAACTGGACTCAATTTATTACTGTTGAAACAACCTTTAAAAAATAAGAGTTGTCAGAACCTTAGTGCAAAACCTCTAGAAATTCACAATCTAAAGGTATAAAAAGAAAAAAAATTTGATTCATTCTAACCCCCAAGTTCCTGCATATATTTCTAGAAAATATATCTGCACAAGTAGTTGTGTATATAAAATTATTTTTTTCTATAAGTGGGATATATGTATATATTTCTACATATCTGTACTTTGGATTTTTCAATTTATATGACAGTTCATATGCGATCATTTGAAAACAGTACATGAAGGTCTCAGCAAATCTCAACTGCATAGAATGTTCACATGACTTATAATAGTTGACTTAGTCTGTTACCCATTGAAACATTGGTGGGATTTTAGAAACAAACCTAATCAGGAAAGCTTTGATACACCTTTGTATGATTTATTATTAAGTGTTATCTATAATAATGGATATAACGGGAAAATAAACACATTTTCCATTTCAATAGTTACGGCCAACTGCCCTTTCCTCAATTGCTACATTCTCAGCATCTACTTGACTATACGTTTTCTTACTTTTGGTTAGGGTGCATGCTTTTTCCTCGTGGAGGAGGCTGCTCATCTCTTCTGTATTTACTGTCACTTATGCTTCCCTGTCTTGGACCATAACCAACATAGAACATTAACAATGCATCTTTACAGCTATGATTTTATAGAGTACATTAAACTAGGTACTTAAATCAAAATTTGAGATTAAATTCCCTTTTTTCTTCCTTTAAATGGGCAATAAACTGTCACAACTTCTAAAAAACAGCAAGATGATGACATTTGATCTTTACTGTCTGAAACTAATAAACAGTTGCATTTTATCCATACCCAATCTATTTTGCTTTCAGGAAATTTGAGAAAATTCCTGAAGTGGAAAACACCTTCCCAAAGTGGTAGCATTTATTGTATAGTTGACTTTACTCTCTCCCAATTCTGTTAAAACCTTACTCTTCCCCCTACCTTGATGAGAATAACTTTGGAAATAAGTTTATATCCATAGCTTTAAATCTGTGTGTATGTGCTGAAGGCCCATGCATCTTTTGGTGATATGATCAGTCTCTAAACTATATATATTTAGGAAGTCCTAGAAAAAACAACAGCAATGCTGGTATTTGGTTTGACAGTTGTGGCTCAGGGCAGCAGCGGGACATAGAACAGAATTCTTGCTGCGGAATATGATCCTCTCTTGATTCTAATTTTATCTGTGTGCTACAGCTTTTAAATGTGCGGACAGTTGGTGTGGGATAAATCTGTCCTTGCAAGCTGGATGCAGTTGACATAAAATTAAATATCTGACATTAAATCCAAATGCGAAGATATGAAAATGGTTGATTCCTCTTTTGCTATTTCACCTTCTATCCACCATGAACTTCTAGCAAACAACAACAGGAGGCTTACCATTAACAGGATGTGGGCCTGATCTTGTTAAAGCCCAATACTTCAGAAAAAGCAGAATAAGTTCTGGCTTTTTAACCCGTCCTCCACCCTGATGGTAAAATGATAAATTGTACATACCTGATTTGATCGCAGCCTTTTCTTTATCTGTCTCCCTTGAATATAAGATTGCTACCAACGGTGAAGCCCACGCTTTCACCTTGGCTGGCATAACAAGCCCCTGTGACCTCTGAGAGTTTGAAAATGGGGGAACCCCAGCCCCCTTCTAGATTCTTCCCAGGTGACTAAATAACTTGCTAGTTGTTAAGGAATAAATCTGAGGAGTGAGGTCACAGCACAGTCGGGCTGTTGGCTCTTCTTCAGATGACTGGATTAACAAAGTAGAAAAGCACTAAAAATACATCAGAGCACAGGTTCTCCTGCCAGGGGTAGAGTGCTGAGATAACCAGTCTGCTGGGAAGTCTGTTGACATCATCTGGCCCCCGATGCACTATTCAAATGGGAGCCTAGATGAGAGACAGATTTGGTTATCATCTAATTGCCAGTAAAACCCTCAGTTCTTGTCCTGGTGACCTATTGTTACTCCTTGCCTGATTTGCTTAATTAGCTTTCTCTTTTTTTTATAGTTTCCTTCACCCAGTGGATCTTCATAGAAGAGGTGTTTTTTAATGTTTGATTTGTGTATGTGTGTGTGTGAAAGTTTGTGGATTTGTGTGGTGGCCAGAAATTAGTCCTCACTGTTCTTCCTCAGGATCCATCCGCTCTGTCTTTGGAGACAGGTCTTCTCATCACTAGGATCCAGGACTTGATGGTTATGCTAGGCTGAGCCAGTAATCCCAGAAATCCACCTGAATCTGCCTCCCCAACTCTGGAATTACAAGTACATGGCTTTTGATGTGGGTCTGGGCTTGAACTCATGTCATCACGCTAATGTGGTAAGCACTGTGCCAATTTAACTATTCCCCAGCATCAGATTAGCAACCTCTCAGCTGCTAATAAGGGATAAGGTCTTCTACACATGAGCTTTTGGGGAGGTAACCCGCTGCTCGATGTGCATTTGAAATAAAAAAGATGCAGGTTTAATACATTCACAAAGTTCCTATTATCCTATTATCAACTTATTTTAATTTTGAAATAGGGTCATATTCTGAAGCCATGTCTGTCCTGGAACTCACTAGTAGACCAGGCTGGCCACATACTTCCAGAAATCGTCATGTTTCTGCTTCACGAGCTTGCTCAGCATGCCTGCTGTGGCGGATTTTATTTTTAGTTGATAAATACTTGCATATGACAGCAGGACTGGTGGTACATTCTTATACTCTTAGTGCTTAGGAAATGGAGGCACGGTCATCGTGGATTCAAGGCCAGACTCAACTATGCAGGTGAAAGAAAACATAGAGCCTTGCTTTATGAATAAATAAGAACATTGGAGACTCAGTGTAGTGAACACGAGGTAGTTTATTTGACAACCTTGCAAAACTGGATGTCAGCCTAGAATGGAAGGCACACTGACTGAGCACAGAGAACAGTTTTCAGAACCCTAATTAACACAAGCCTCTTCCTTTTTCTTTCTCTTTCTCTGAGTAATAAGGAGAGTGCCATATTACCTGGCATCTAGGTCTTCTTTTCCTCTCTGCCGCTTAGGTTGCATGCTACAAGTGTTCATATCTGTTTTACATCCTGCTTCTTTTTAAAGCTTCCCAGGTCCATGGCCTTGCCATATCTGCAGGTTGTCGGGTAAGTTCAGCTGTTAGCAATTTTCTACTCTAAGTTCTATTTGGATGGGTGGTGGAGGGTAGTTAAATGAACAGAGACAGTGTTGTCTCCTCATCTTTAGCTGAACGTAAGATGACTCAAAAGACTTTGAATTTGAACACAAACCATCAGATTATATTTGATACAGTTGTCAGCTGAGGCCAGCCTGGGCTACATGAGCTGCTATCTTGATCGTGGGGTTGGCTAGATGGCTCAGCAGGTGAAGGTGCTTGATGCCAAGGCGATCTCTAGAACTCACACGGCAGAAAGAGAGAAGCCACACCCACAAGTTAGCCTTTGGTCATCACGTGCACTCTGTGGCACACGTGTGTGTTCCCCAACCAATGACTAAATAAAAGCAAAATTTAAAGCAAATAAAATCAAAGAATAAGTTAAAAAGCACAGTGTGTTGTTTTAATACACTATACATTGTAGAAGAGCCACGTTGAAACATTTAGCATATCTAGCGTAGGAAATATTTATAGTTTCTTTGTGTTAAGAATAGGTAAGAACTTCCCTCTTAGGCATTTTGTTTTTTTTTATTTTGTTTCTGGTTTTGTTATTTTGTTGTTGTTGTTTTTAGACAGGGTCCCTCTACATAGTCCTGGCTGTCCTGAAATTCACTATGGAGACCAGGCTCACTTTGAACTCACAGCCAATCACATGTTTTTGCTTCCCAAGTGCTGTGATGGAAGGGATTTGCCACCATGCCTCGCTGGTTTGTTTTCTTTCAGACAGGGTCTTGTGAAGTCCAGGCTGGCTATGAACTCACTATGTATCTGAGGACGATTTTGAACTCCTGGTCCTTCTACCTCCTTCCAAGTGCTGGGATTTTGGGCATACACTACTATACCTGGCTTTTTTGAAATATACACTACATCATTATTATCTATAGTCACTTCCTTGTATATTAGAACAGGAGAATTTAAACCCTTTGTATCTATTACGGAATAATCTTTTTGTACACTTTGAAGATGTATCTTTGCTAAGGTGCTTTCTAATTGGTTTAACAAAGAGCTAAATGGCCAATAGTTAGGCAGGAAGAGGTTAGGTGGGACTTCTGGGGAGAGAGAGAGAGAGAGAAGAAGAGATGAATCTAGGCTTGGGAGAGTTGCCAGAGGAAACAAGAGGTGTAAGATGAAAGAGAGGTAAAATCCATGAGACAATAGATTAATATAAATGGGTTAATTTAAGTTATAATAGCTGGTGGGACAAACCAAAGCTATAGGCTGAGCTTTCACAATTAATACTAAACCTCTGTGTCAATTTTTTTTTGTGAGCTGGTGGCCCAAAGAAAAATCCATCTACATAAAGCCATCTACAGATCAATGTTTTGACTTTCCCTGTGCACTCTCTTCTTCCAGCTCAGCCTGAGATGAAAAGACA
This sequence comes from Microtus ochrogaster, assembly GCF_000317375.1. Classification (NCBI taxonomy): domain Eukaryota; kingdom Metazoa; phylum Chordata; class Mammalia; order Rodentia; family Cricetidae; genus Microtus; species Microtus ochrogaster. The sequence goes on along the minus strand of NC_022020.1, from coordinate 32,293,698 downwards.
CATTTTGACACCCAGTTCACAACCCTCTGTCTTTATTGCGATGGACCCAAGATGTTGAGGTGGAATACCATGACAGGAGGGCGTGATGGAGAAGAGCTGCTTACCATGAAGGGGTTGGCGATAAGGCACACCCTTCAGAGACACTGCTTCAAATAGGCTCTACTTCCCCCTAGTCCATTCAGCTAAATATTGATCAGTAGACTTGTCCATCATGAAGTTAGCATCATCAAGACCCATCATCACCACTCAGTTGCTACCAAAGGGATCAGGTCTTCAACACAGAGGAGCTTTTGGGGATACAACCCATTGGTAGATGTGCATTTGAAATAAGAAGAATGCCAGGTTTAATATATTCACAAAGTTCCCTAATAGCCCACACAAGCTGGATTTTTCGGTGAAAGTTGAAGCTTCTACTCCCTGGAGTTTACAGGATTAAATGCAAGCTCTGGAGAAGGATGCACCATGTAGCCAGCATTCAGCAGATGGAGAGTGTGATGACAGATCAGATCAAAGGAAAAATTCTAACTTCTCTTTCTGTAAACTCAGTAGAGTAGAATATGGTGCGAATATTTCAACAGCCGTCTGTCTCAGCTGGTGGTTTTGGACATCTCATTTAGACCACTTTTGCTTCATAACTTCAAATTATACTTCTTTCTAGTTTTGAAGTCAATTGTTTATGCCCCTTTCCTCTTTAACAGGTGCTGGAAAGGATACAGAGAAAAAAGAACCCAAGTTTGTATCCTATTGATGGGAAGGAAGAACGGATGGAGATCTCCAAACACGAACACTAGAACTACCATACAGTCTGTCCTACTTCTAGGAATATATCTGGAGGAAACAAATTCATCAGATAGAATGGATATTTGTGTGCCCATATTTGCTTCACCTCTATTCACATTAGCTAAGGTATGAAATCAGCCTGGGTATATGTGGAAATATGAATGAATAACACACACACACACACACACACACACACATTTTATTTAGCTACAAAGAACAATGAAATAATGCCATTTGTGTTGGCTATTCCTGGTTGTCAACTTGACTCTATCTGGAATGAACTACAAGCCGGAAATGGAGGGTACACTTGTGATCTTGATCTTGAATCAGTGACCAGGATTTTGATTTGGATCTTGAGGTGGAGTGACACACCTTTAATCTGGGCCACACCTTCTGTTGGAACCCTATATGAGGACAATGGAAGATGGGAGGACTAGTTCTTTGCCTGCTTTTCCTTGCTTTGGGAGCACATCCATTTCTTCGCTGGCATTGGAGCCTACTTCAGGACTCCAGCATAGACAGAAGACCAGCTGAGATACCCAACCTCGTGGGACTGAGCAACTACTAGATTCTTGGACTTTCCATTCCCAGCTAACCATTGTTGACTGCAGCCTGTAAGTCATTCCAATAAATTCCTATGTATATGTTCATTCCATAAGTTCTGTGATTCCAGAGAACCCTGACTAATAAACCATTTGAAGGGAAATAGATGGAATTAGGGGACAGCATGTTTAACAAAATAAAGCAAACACAAAAAGACAAGTGTTGCATGTTTTTGCACATATGTAGAAACTTAAAATGTATATAAGAAGAGGAACTGGAGAGATAGCACAAAGGCTAAGCAGAAGACCTGGCTTCAGTTCCCAGAACCCACATAGTGGCTCACAACTATCTGAAACTCCAGTTTGAGGGGATCTGATGTCCTGCTCTTACTTCTTTGGGCAGCAGGCACACATGTGGTGCACACATTCATGAGGCAAGATACTTATATACATAAAATAAATAAGTCTTGAATCTTTTGCATGTTTGTGGGACCCTTTCCCTCCTACTGGGTCACCTCATCCAGCCTTCATTTGATGATATGTGCCTGGTTTTATTTTAGCGTATTATGCCCTGTTTGGTTGATGTCCCTGGGAGACCTGCTCTTTTCTGAGGGAGATGGAGGTGAGTGGATTTGGAGAGAGATTGGGGGAAGAGAAGGGGGAAAAATATAAGAGAGAATGTAATATATGAGAGAATTAAAAATCAAAACAAACTTCAAGTGGTGCTGGGCCTTCAAGTGGTGCTGGGCCTTTAATCCCACCCCTCAGGAGGCAGAGGCAGGCAGGTCTCTGTGACCTGGAGGCTAGCCTGGTCTATATTAGTGGTTCTCAACCTTCCTAATGCTGCAACCCTTTAATACAGTTCCTCACGTTGTGGTGACTCCACCCTTAAAATTATTTCATTGCTACTTCATAACTGTAATTTTTCTTCTGTTATGAATCCTAATGTAAATATCTGATCTGCAGGATATCTGATATGTGACCAATGTGAAGAGTTGTTTGATCCCCAAAGGGGTAGCACCATACAGGGTTGAGAACTGCTAGTCCACATAGTGGGTTCCAGGGCAGCCAGAACTACACTGAGAGGCACAGCCTCAAAAATAATAAAATAAAATAAAATAAAGAGACTATTAGGAAAGAGAGAGAATGGGAGGAGAGCAAGGAAAGGAGTGGGAAGGGTGTTATGATTTTGTGTGAATGGAACTGTTACCGTGAAACTTTTTAAGACAATTCTTAATTAAAAGTGAAATCTTTTAACTAAGATAATTGTTATGCACTAGTTCTAATTTTAAAATAATGAAAGAATTAAACACTTTTTTTTTTTTTTTTTTGTTTTTTTTTTTTTTTTTTTTTTTTTTGGTCATGACAGAAGCTGGTACGATTCAGTGTTACACCATTTTCCATGGTAACACAGAGAAACCAAACCTTCCTGGAAAGACTTGAGACCCTGCAGCTCCCCCACCGGGAGGATGGCTCGTCCTAGCGCAAGGGCAGGGGTTTATGCAATGGATCCCGAGTGCCAACAGCGTACAGAGATCTGCTACCTGCAGGAATGTGTGACTCAGCATCTGGAAGCAGGCTCTCCACAGGCTGTCCGAGCTCAAGGAGACCTTCAGGTCACCCAGCCCGACGCCTCCTTCAAGCTCTCGCTCCCTCTGGAACACAGTCCAGGTCTCCAACTGGCACTGTGTCTCCTGTCACAGTCGCCTGAGTGGTGGCCTTACAGGCTTGAGTCACTGCACCCTGCTTCCATAAACTTTAAAAACAAACCAATAAGACCTTGAAGTTAGAGAATAGAAGCTTTTGCCGTGGTGTGAGACGTTGCTGAGTGCCTTGAACTGGGCATCGATGAGCAAAAAAATCTTGTGGACCACCTGACTGTACATGTCTCGTGTCTACCTTAAAGTGGTGGTAAGGCTGTTTCCTATCAGCAGAAATAACAGAGATGCTGTCCTGAGTAGAACTGAGTTCCATCTGTATACACAAGAAGCTTGTTTCATGTCTGCTAAATCGATTTCAGCATTTTTAGTTGCCTCCTAACCATTTTTTTTTTTAACATCACAGGCTTTCGTTGTGACCTTCTAGGGTCCAGTGCTGAGGAACTGAAGTAGAATTTGAGATTCGACAGAACCAGGGAACTCTAGGCCATACTGCCCAAGAGCCCTTTACTGGGCTCCTCTGAGTAGGAAAGTCTATTGTATATGGGTTATAGTCCTTTTGTTAATTAAATGAGTTAAATACAACTTTTGATATGACTTTCTTTACACTTGTCTGTATGGTAGTCATAATTTAACTTCAAAGATTATCCTGTAGCAGAAAGAAGCCAAGATCTGAATGAGTATTCTTTCTATTGAAAGACAAAATTTCTGGCAGGCAAGATGGCTCAGGTTTTAAAGGTCATTGCCAGGAAACCTCAGTTTGCTCTCAGGAACTCACATGGTAGGAGGAGAGAACTGATTTTCTCAGGTTGGTCTTTGTCCTCCACACGTGTGCAGTGGCAGGTGTGTGCCCATGCACACTTATGCACACTAAATATAAAAAGAATTGAAACAAAATTTCAACAAATTTAAGGATCTGATTGGTGATCATCAGGGAGTCATGATGAGAGAGTGTGTCATTCTATAAAATGATGACTCCGTGGACAGGATAGAACAGTGTGTGTGTGTGTGTGTGTGTGTGTGTGTGTCCGTGTGTGTGTGTGTGCATGCACACGTGCATATGTTAGTCACTGTCTCTTGCTTTGAACAGACACCATGACAAAGGCATCTCTTTTGAAAGAAAGTATTTAATGGGGGCTTGCTTACAGCTGCAGAGGCTTAGTCCATTATCATCATGCTGAGAGTGGAGTGGAATGTAGCCAGGTGCTGCATAGTAGCTGAGAGAGAGAGAGTACATCCTGATCCATAGGAGGAAGGAGAGAGAAAGAAAGAGAGACAAGGTGGGGGGTGGGGTGAGGAGTCTGGGAGGTCTGTGAGAGTCTGGGATTGGAACCGGTTATTGAAACCTCACAGCCTACCTCCAGGGACACACGTCCTCCAACAAGGTCACACCTCACGATCTTTCTCTAATAGTGCCGCTCCCTGATGACTAGGCATTCAAATATGTGAGCCTATAGGGCCCTTTCTTACTTAAACCATCAGAATGTGTCTGTGTCTGCGTGTGTACGTGTGTGTAGAGTGCACGTGTATGTTGGGTACACATGCAGCAGGCAGAAGTAGATTTCAGGTGTCTTCTCTCCTTACCCTCTGCTTTCTTTCTCAGAGACATCTTTTCCTTTCCAGGAGCTCTGTTCTTTGTTTCTGGCTAGTCTAAGCAGTCAAGCTCCAGCAACCTCACCCGCCTCTCCCCGGATCTCCTCTCCCAAAGCCTTACCTCACTCTTCATCTCTCTGATTACAGGGGTGCTGGGGATCCAAAGTCAGGACCTTAGGTCTGTGTAGCAAGTGCTCTTAACCTTCTTTATCTTATTTGGTTTTGTGGGAACAGGAACCTGGGGGGGGGGTCAAATGAGAAACTAATATAATCACATTTTGTTGAATACATGTTTGAAATTCTCAAAAATTGAAAGTTAAATATAATGAAAACTGCACACTGGTCATCAGTAGTCTGATGGCTACTTTCTCACTTGAGACAGGCCCAGGACGACGTCAGACTGTGAGTGATCCTCCGGCCTCAGCCTCCCAAGTGCTAGGATTACAAGTGTGTGCCACAATTTCTTGCAGGCAACTTTTCTTATCATAGTTAAGCCTGAGATTTTCCACCCAGCTGGCTCACGCTCCTCACTCTTGGTCCTTCGTATATAGTTAGCTTGCATCTTGTTTTCAGGACAAAATGATTTGTGGTTCTATTTAAAAAAATCTTAGTCTGATCACACAAAGCATAAGCGGCTCCATCTTGATTTTGTCTTTTTATCCAACACAAAAGCTTCCTATATGTTCTATTGGGCATCCCTACCTGAGAATAGGTTTGTATACCATTTACATAGATTTCTGTAATGCCTAAGCCTTGTAATTCACACACCCCTACATTTCCCCATTTATTGGCTGTATAGGGAAGAAATAGCTGTGAAAATATAATTTATTCTGATGCATTTCGTGTAATATAGAACAGAATTAACTGTAACACCTGCGTCTGTGTTACCCTCTCAGTACAGTTCGCATGCCACTGTGCCGTACGTGAGCCGGGCAAGGGCCTGGAGATTGAAAGAACACACAAGAGACCTGGGTCATTCGAAAGGAGATCAGGAGATCAGCTGAACGCCGTTTATTCAAACTTAGGGAAAGCCTTATATACCTAGGTGCTGCACAAGGAAGTCCCCAGGCAGGTGGGAAATGGCCACACCCAAGATGGAGTAGACATTGCCCTACAGCTAATCACCAGGCAGGGCAGAGGGAGCACAGGGACAAACAGGCTGTTTTAGCTGGCTGACCAGAAACTGTCCTCAAGATGAACCCCAGGAGCAGGGGTAGACTCATGGGCCCTACAATTAACCATCCAAAAAAAAAAAAAAGTTTAGTAGCATTTAATAATCCATCATGTCGTAAAAAGACACAACCTAGTTCCGAAACATTTTGTTCCTCCAAAGTAAATCCCCTTGGCCCATTAAGAACTCCTCATCCTTCTTCCTCTTGTTCCTTAGCAACCACCAGTCTGTTCACCTCTGTGGGATTTTTCCATCCTGCATATTACATATAATGTAATCTGAAATCGTGCAATATGTCTGACTTTTCATGTCTGGATGCTTTTGCTTAGGAGATCTATTCACACTGAGACACATATCAGTACTTCTTTCCTTTTTAGGGCTATCTGACACCCCACTGGGTATATATACTACAATTAGTTTATACATTCAACCACCCACAGGCATCTGGGCTGCTTCTAGCCTTTGGCTATTGTGGATGGTATTGTTCTCAGGTGTGTGTGTGTGTGTGTGTGTGTGTGTGTGTGTGTGTTTTTGTGTGTGTGTATGCATGTTTACACACCCATTTTTATTCTTCTGAGTATATCACTAATGATGTTTTTGTTTTGACACCTCCTGTTAATTCTATTTTAACTTTAGAGGAACTGACAAACTGCTTTTGCAGAAGCTGGCCTGCTTTACGTCCCCACTAATCATGAATGAAGTTTTGCTATATCTTTGCCAATCCCTATTTTCTGCTTTTCCAATTATAGCCATCTAGTGTGAAGAAACACCCATTTGTGGTTCTGATTTGCATTTCTTCAATGATTAACAATGCTGTTCTTCATGTTCTTGGTAAGCACGAGAAACTGAATGGTGAATTTTATTTTGAATATTTAAGCTAGTTTTTTGAAAAATCTTGGATGGCATTATGAATGTCATGCAATTCACATATTTTTAACAATGCATTTTAAGGCAGCAGGCAGGCATGGGGTTGGAACTGTAGGTGGGAGTTTAAATCTTATCTGAAAGTTGGAGAAAGAAACTGTGCCTGGGTTGAACCTTTGAAATCTCAAAGCTCAGCCCCAGAAGAATGCCTCCTTCAACAAGGCCACAACTCTTAATTCTTCTCCCAACAGTTCCACCAACCGGAGAACAAGTATTCAAATATATGTGAGCCTGTGGGGCCATTCCCATTCAAACTACCACGAGCAGTTTGAGTTCTTAACTGTAATTTATTTATTTACTCAAATAGTGTTTATATTAAAGTGTATTAGAGTGATCGCCATAGAAAGAGTTATGATTATCATCATCATCATTGTTACTTCTGGAGATAGAATGAAAGGGCTTTTCCCACTCCTTTCTTGTCATTCTTTACATGACATTTTCACAGACAATACTTGGGTCTTCCACCATCACCAGCAAGTATTGTGAAAGAGGTGAGCAAAATGCTGCCATGGCAATAATAACATGGGATGAGTTACTTTATGCTTTGCAGTCTTGTTTTTGTAAGATTCATTTGCTGGTTTAAAAATTTACTCTATATTTGTGTTTTGTTTCGCTGGGCAACCACTCTACCTAGATCCCACTCCTGACTTCAAGAAATGAAATGTACTTTTTGTCTTTCCTATGAGAGACAAGAAATGTGAAGTACTTAATTTTTTTGTGTGGCTATTCGGCTTCTCACGGAGTTCACGATTCTGCTCAGAAACCATTTGGGAAGGATAGCATTGGGAGACTAAGCATTGGTGGTGAATGCTGTCCGGCTGTCTGGTGATTTTCCATCTTGCTTATTTAGAGCCCCTGCTTGTACAGAATTTGAGGAAAATATTAAACTATTATCAATAATGTTGAGAGTTATTTTTAAAACTAATTTAGTTATAGAGTGATGGAGATCTGTCGCTGTATACTGGTAGTCTATTCTCTCTCTCTTGGTTTTTTTCAAGACAGGGTTTCTTGGTGTAGCCCTGGCTACCCCGGAACTAGCTTGCCTCAATATCATAGATCTGCCTCCCTTGCCTCCGAGTGCTGGGATTAAAGATGAGTGTCACTATTCTTGGCCTGATGGTACATCATAATCTTAATCCTAGCACTCTAGAGGCCGAGGCAGGGGAATTATGAGTTTAAGCCACTGTAGGTTTCAGAGCCAGTATTAGATCAATAAATGATACATTGGAAGATATTATCTAAAAACTTAAAATACCCCCCCATCCAAGATAAACAAAATAAATGCATGCCTCAGGCAGTTTTCATTTATTTATTTGTTGGCAGAAAATGTTGCACACTGAAAGAAAGAAGAAGCAAAAAGGTTTTAAAAATAAAACACCAATCACCAGTCTTAAGAGAGGACAGGGTACCCTGCCCTGTGGGAAGTCCAAAGCCCTCCCTCCCCTCCATCCAGGCCTAGAAAGGTGTGCATCCAAATAGACTAGAATCACAAAAAAGCCAGTACATGCAG
>NC_022020.1:32274083-32285025 GCF_000317375.1 Microtus ochrogaster | reverse complement strand
TGTGTGTGTGTGTGTGTGTGTGTGTGTGTGTGATAAAAACTTTAAGGAACTCTACTCCCGTAGACATATAGACCTGGGCCATCTGGAAAAATTCTGTTTCTTATCTGGGAGCCAGGTTAGACTCTTCAGCTGAGGTTATTCTTCAGAGCCAAAAAGTCTGGACTGCCTCCTCGTGAAGGTCTCTATATAGCACTGGGAGAAATGTTTTGCTTCTATGCCAAACAGCAAAGAGTAATTGCAGAAAGTTTTACCATGGTTAGAAATAACCTTCAGGAAAGAGGAACTACCAAGAGTCTGAGAACTGGTGTCAGTCCTTGCTATCCTGGTCCTCCTGGCTAACTACTCTATTTACAGCCAGGGACGGACCATTAATTCTTTTGCTTCTAGCCCTTGTTGTAGAAGTCTGATTGCTCAGCTATCTACTCAACTATGTAAAACAGAAAGTAAACTCTGTTAACTTATTAGTGCTAAGGGGGTGGTAGAATCCCATGACCATAATGAGTCCATTTGACTCATGCCCATAGAACCAGAGACTGATGTAACAGACTCCCAGACCTTAACACAACTGGTGCCGTATTGGATGTATCATTCTAAGGTACCATACTTTGAAGCCCAGCACATAGGCCCCAACATCTGCTAAAACAGAAATGCAGACCCAATCCATCAGAGTCCTGGTCCATACTTCCAGGATCCCGAAAAGTCTCTAAACGTGCTAACCTTGCTTTTTGGCTTCTGTATTTCTGCCTCTTGCTAACTGTCTTATTAACTGAAGTGTGTCATCCAGAATGTTGTATCTGTGCATGAAAGACCAAGAACTGTGAGGATCAAGACTGCATGATTGGGGTTAGTTCCCTGCGCAGCCTCCAGCTGGCACTAAAGACCTTCTTTCCTGTCAATAAAAACAATAAAAAGATAATTAAATTAAAAACAAGTGGGGTGCTAAGGTGAAGATGTATAATCCTAGCGCTCAGTGGATTGAGGCAGAGAGGTCAAGTTCAAAGTCTGCTTAGGCTACATAGTGAATTCAAGCCAACATAACATAGTGAATCCCTGTCTCAAAAAATAGGGGGGAATGGGGATATCTAAAACTGCAGCTGCCTTGCTCAGTATCTGTAAAACCCTGGGACTGATTCTCAGCATGGCCAAAACCAAAACCAAAGTCCCCTCTTATTCCTGGTCGAAACAAGCATCCTGAGTACTTTGCTAGCAGCATAAGCTATGAAGACAACTCTTCCTTGCCCTGAAAGAGCCCCGGGGCCTGATGGGAACACTAACTCTTGGTCTAAAAAGAGCTGCATACAGAGTGCCCATTTTATTCGCAGTGAGGCCACCTTGGAAAAGAGCAAACTTGGCTGAGCTGTTTTTAGCCCTTGGGAGCAACTTCAGGATGTGTGGCATTCCAGGAGAGCAGCTGCATACTATACTCTGAAAATGACGCAAGCGGCGCCTCTGTTTTTCCAGCCCACAGCGATGACTCTCTCCGGGAAGGGGAGCCAAGCCTTTTCTCCTTGCCTTGTGCCTCAGGCATGTTGGCCCATAGAGTTTTGGAGGGGAAGTTTCAGATTTTATTGACTTTGTTAAAAAAAAAAGGGGGACGAATGTGATAGGAAAGGACGACAGACAGCATCGCACACTATAGAGGCCTCTCAATTGCAGCGCGAACTCAGAATTCATTTACTGGCATTTCTTAGATGCAGCCAGACATAAGAATAATGGTGATAGAAATGTTTATTGAGCACTTCGTGCAACACACCATGTTGAAGGTTTCAACATACAACTAACTAGACCCACACTGCAATCTTTAAACTGCCAGTTCCAGCTCCTTTTACAGATAAAGCAAAATAAGCTTCAAGGGTTTGGTTATGCCGAGTGTGGTGGTATGGACCTGTAATCCCATCACTCAGGAGATTGAGGAAGGAAGATTGTGCATTTGAGACCAGCCTGGATGAAAGTAAAACTCTGAAAATAAATAGATGAGATTAGTTAACTATCCTGTGTTATGTGGCTCCTAAGTAGATACAGTGAAACTGGAAAGGTATTGGAATCTCTTTGATATTTTGCCAGTGGCCATGTCAGAGGAGCAATGATGGCAATTGAAGTTCAAGATGTCAGCCCACCAAGAGGTGAATCCCAGATGGGTGAGTCTTGGATAGGAAAGGCCATGAGACCCCGACCCCAGAATGTCTTTTGCTTCTGCCGTGCCTTTACATGCTGCTGCCATCTTTCTCTGATGTCTGGCATGGCGTGAATGGGTGTGGGGAGATCCTCACCACCTGTAATGTAGTGTGCTTATATCATGAATACATCCTGTTCTACTGGGCATTTTTACCTGTGGATTATTATGAAGATAATTTCTTCCTAAGCTATACTGTCTAATTGATAATGATAATAATAATGTTAGTTTAAATAGAGTTTTGATGATTAAAATATAAACAAAAAAGTATCACACAACTAGAACACATGGGTTTCTATTGAGGAAGAATATAGACCACTTTTTTGGTTAGAATTACCCAAGATATTTTATGCTATTTGTGGCTATTGTGAAGGATGCTGTTTCTCTGATTTCTTTTTCAGCCCATTTATCATCCGTGTAAATGAGGGCTACTTATTTTTTCAAGTTAATCTTGTATCCTGCTACATTACTGAAGGTGTATATGAGTTGTAGAAGTTATTAGGTAGAATTTTTGGGGTCACTTATGTAAACTATCATATTATTAGCAAGTAGTGAGAATTTGACTTCTTTTCCGATTTATATTCCCTTGATCTCCTTTTGTTGTCTTATTGCTCTAGCTAGAATCTCAAGAACTATATTGAACAGATATGGAGGGAGTGGACAACCTTGTCTAGTTCCTGATTTCAGTAGGATTCCTTTGAGTTTCTCTCCATTTAGTTTGATGTTGGCTCTTGGCTTTCTGTATGTTGCCTTTATTATGTTTAGGTATGTTCCTTGTATCCTTGATCTTTCGAAGACTTTTTTCATAAAAGGGTGTTGTATTTTGTCAAAGACTTTTTCAGCATCTAATGAGATGATCATTTTTTTTTCAGTTTGTTTATATGCTGAAGTACATTGACAGATTTTCATATGTTGAACCATCCCTGCATTTCTGGGATGAAGCCTACTTGGTCATGGTGGATGATTTTTCTGATGTGTTCTTGGATTTGGTTTGCCAGTATTTTATTGAGTATTTTTGCATCATGTTCATGAGTGAGATTGGTTTGTAATTCTTTTTCTTAGTAATGTCGTTATGTGGTTTAGGTATCAAGGTAATTGTAACCTCATAAAAAGAGTTTGGCAATGTTTCTTCTGTTTCTATTGTGTGGAACAATTTGAGGAGCATTGGTATTAGTTTTTCTTTGAAAATCTTGTGGAATTCTGAGCTGAAACCATTTGTTCCTGGAATTTTTTTGGTTGGGAGATCTTTGATAACTGTTTCTATTTCTTAGGAGTTATAGGGCTATTTGATTTGCTTAGCTGGCCTTGATTTAATTTTGGTAAGTGAAACTTATGCAGAAAATTGTCCATTTTCTTTAAGTTTTCCAATTTTGTGGAATACAGGTTTTTGAAATATGATGATTCTCTGGATTCCCTCCATGTCTGTTGTTATATCCCCCTTTTTGTTTCTGATTTTATTAATTTAGATATTCTCTCTCTGCCTTTTGGCTAATTTGGATAAAGATTTGTATATTGTGTTGATCTTCTTGAAGAACCAACTCTTTGTCTCATTGATTCTTTATATTATTTTCTTTGTTTCTATTTTGTTGATTTCAGCTCTCAATTTGATTATTTCCTCCTGTCTAGTCTTCCTGGGTGAGTTTGCTTCTTTTTTTTTTTCTAGAGTTTTCAAATGTTCTGTTAACTCACTAGTGTGGGAATTTTCTAGCTTCTTTATGTAGGCATTAGTGCTATGAACTTTCTGCTTAACACTGTTTTCATTGTGTCCCATAAATTTGGCTATGTTGTGTGGTCATTTTTGTTGAATTTTAGGAAGTCCTTATTTCTTTCCTTCATTTCTTCCTTGACCCACTGGTGATGAGGTGAGCATTGTTTGGTCTTTTCATGGTGTCCCATATTTCCTGGATATTGTGTATTAAGATTTTGTTAGATTTAATGTTTTTTTTTTGACTGATGAGTCTATTTCCTCTATTGTAACTTCAGTGCTTGAGATTTTTCTCTTCTATCTCTTGTATTCTGCTGTTTATGCTTGCATTTGTGGTTCCTGATAATTATCCTATATTTTCTGTTTCCAGAATTCCCTTGGTTTGTGGTTTTTTTGTTTTTCAAATTGTCTCTATTTTGGTTTTCAAGCCTTAAATCATTTCTTTCACCTGTTTGATTACTTTTTCTTGGTTTTCTTTAAGGGATTTGCTGATTTCTTCCAATTTTTTTTTATCTTTTCCTCCATTTCTTTGAGGATTTTTTTTGTTTTCTATTTAAGGGTTTCAATCATTCTCCTAAAGTTATTTTTTAGGTAATTTTCTTATGTTTTATCTGTATCGAGGTGTTCAAGTTTTGCTGTTGTAGAGTGGCTGGTTTTGGTGGTGATGTGTTGTGTTGTTCTTTGTGGTGTTGAGTGTGCTCTTACCTTGTTGTCTACCCATCTTTTCCTCTGATTGGTGTAGTTGGGGTCATGTCTCTGATGATCATTCTTCCAGGTGCTAGTGGATCCAAGGCTCAAATGGTTACTCCTTGTGGTGTAGTTGGGGCCATGGTTCCGGTCACCCTTGCTTGGCTTTCCTGGAGGTTGCTTGGAACTCCTGGAGGTCACTCTACAGTCACAGAGGTTGTTTAGGCCTGCTCCCACAGAGGTCACTTGCTCAGGCCTACTCCCAAGGTCGCTGACTCAGACCTGCTTGCTCAGAGGTCGCTCATTAGCCTCTGCTCCCATGGAGGTCACTGGCTCGGCTGCTCTTGCTGAGGTTGTTGGTTCAGGCCTGGTTCTGTAGAGGTCACTGGCTCAGGTCTAGTCCCATGGTGGAGGTTGCTGTCTTGGGGCCTGCTCCCCTAACTTAATTAATTAATTAATCCTTCTCTCTCTTTCTCTTTCTTTCTTTTTTTTGGGGGGGAGGGGCAGTCTTTGGTTTTCCTGTAGCTTTGGAGCCCGTCCTGGAACAAGCTCTTGTAAACCAGGCTGGCCTTGAACTCACAGAGATCCATCTACCTCTGCCTCCTAAGTACTAGGATTAAAGGCATGGACCACCACCAACCACCTGGCTAGCTTAAATTATTTTAACCTTAATGTTAGGGCGTGTTTTAACAGGTTTTGGAGTGCATTATAGCTGAAACAAAGCTTTGAAAATAAGTTCACGTTAGACTAACTTGTTTTTGTCAGATAGCTTTGAGGTTAAAAAAAAAACAGGAAGACAATCTCAAGTTTTAGAAAGGCACATAGTTTAATGAGGAACTCTTACGGTCAGGAAACAATAACAAAGAAGCCCAATTATTATTAGCTGATGTGCCTTTCTTGCTAGGATGGGAGTATTATACCTTGCAAGCAACCAGAAGTCGACCCAAAGTCACAATGAGGGAAGAGTGAGCAAAAGAGACCTTAAAGCCCGACCCAAAAGTGACGTACTTCCTCCAACAAGGCCACACCTTCTAATAGTGCCACTCTCTTTGGGGGCCATTTTCTTTCAAGCCATCACATACTCCCACATTTTTTTCTCCCAATATACTATTCTGAAGCAAACAATAAACACTATTTTTCTAACCTATGCCAGTATGTTTCTCTAGGAAAAATTTAACAACAACAGAAGAATGTAATAATAATGGTAATACTGATATTTCATCTAAACCAGATAACTTCTTACCACCATCATAAAATCTGAGTTGATATCTCTAGCTATCTCATTAATATCATATTTTTGTCTTACATTTTGTTTGAATCAGGGATCCAAGAAAGGTCCATATGTTTCAATAGATTTGCATGTATTGCTATAGATTTGCATATCATTTAACTCTCTTAATCTGTAGCCTTCTTTCTGTCATCTTGCTGCCTTCAATTTAATTGTTGAAGAAACTGGTTGTTTATTACATAGAATTTGATGCATTATTGATTATGTTGATCGCATCTTGTGGTGTAATCTGAGACAGTCCCATATGTTGGTCACTGGGTTTAGTGCATGGATTAGATTAAAATTTGACTTTCTGTTTCCCTTTGGCAAGACTGACTCCACAGGTGATATGATGATTTCCCACTAGGTGGCACATGGTGTCTGTTTTGTTTGTGATGGCAATAATTGCTATATAACAACCAGGTGGATACTCTGAGTTGCAGGGCCTTCCATTACTTGCTTCTTTCTGTTTTCCTCTTCTGTTTGTCTTTTAATTGTTGTCCGTTCTTCTTTAAGGAAAAGATTTATTTATTTTTATGCTATATTTTGGGTGTTTTGTCTGCATGCATGTCTACACCATGTGTGGACAGGACCTGTGGAATCGAGAAGAGGGATCCCCTGGAACTGTATGTAGTCAGAGGCAGTTGTGAGCTGCCATGGGGTTATTAAGAATGGAACTTGGGAGCTCTGCAAGAGCATCCACTGCTCTTAACATCTGAGCCAACTTTCTAGTCCCCTGTTGACCATTCTTAAAGTGAATACATTCCTTCACACTAAATATGTTCAACATGCTCCTGGTTGCCGGAGGAAGTTCTATAGCAATTTCTGACCTGTCTCTGGGCTCCAGGCTCCTTCATATGTACATTGGCCCCCAGCTTCTCCTATAGGAGCTTTTGACTCACTATGGTTTTGTCAGTCCATTCATCTTTATAATCAATTCTACAGGAGCTGAGGGATCAATGGTCAATAGTATCCGATTAATGTTTATGTTTAAAGGTGTTCAGAAATACGTTGTGATTCTTATTTATTTTCCCAATGTCCAATTACAATATTATTCTTTCCACAAACTACATCTCTATTGGTGCCTTGAGTCATCCTGTGCTGAGTACTAGGGCAGAATGAGAAATCTCTTGCCTCCTGCAGTACCGCAGACCAGAAAGAGACTGACAGAGAAATACAAGTTGCTATCATACAGGGTAGCATAGGAGATGTGATCAGAAGAGATGATGCTCAGTGAGGGGCTTTGCAGGAGGTGGGATAGAAATTTAGGAGTGGAACAGTGAGAAGGTGAAGGAGATGGCAGGCAATTGGAGCATGATCAAAGACACATAGCTAACAAGATAAGGTGTTGTTTGATCATCTTTGGTATCTTTAGACAGGCACACAACTCTGTGCATCCTAGATTACTTGATTCACACATAAGCACAAACTTTTTGACATGAGTGCTTCAAAGTTTTTTTGCTATGTTTTATTCATGTGGCTACAGAACAACTCATGGGAGTTGGGTCCTGGGGATTGAACTCAGGTCTTTAGGTTTGGCAACAATCATCTGTAACCACTTAGAAGTCTCATGGGTCCTAAATGAGTAGTTTTATGCTGCCTACTTTATAGATCTAGGATCTGAGGCTGGGGGAATGTGTGTCCATAACTTTTCCATATTCTCTAAAATGGTGGAACTTGGATTAGGAGCAAGGTCTACATATTCAAGGCCTATACTCTCATTCCCTAAATAACCAAAAAATATATAACTCATGTTCTCAGTGTGATAGGGTCAGATCAAGATGGAAATGGAGGCAGGTCTGAAAAGGCTTGGCTTGGGAAGTGATTTATGTGCAGAGAATGTTCAGGGGATCATCCTTATCCACTTCCAAGACCTGAGCCCTAACCACCAAACCAGAAGGACTCTTGCTACTCTTCTAAACCACCAAGCACCTAACTTACATTTCACATGTGTTTATAATTTGTGTTTCGCTTAATCAAAGGACTTTTTTTAAAAGTATCTATTGTTTTTAGGTCTACAACCTGATGGTTTGGTATGCATGGACATTGTGAAATAGTCACCACAATCAAGATAACAATGTATTTGGCCTCTTTTGATGATGATAGACCATTATGTGGACGTTTAAGCTGAAATTAACCCTTCCTCCCCAAATTAATTTGGTCATGGTGTTTTATTGCAGCAATAGAAACCAAAACTCACATAGCAGATTAAAGCAAAGCAGGAAGTCTTTGCTATTGGCCTTGGATGCTCCCTGGTGACACTCTTAGCTATGTGGTTTGTGGAGGCTAGGTTTCTGTTTGCACATTTCAAAGGCTTTACCTAATAGTCACAAAGATGTTAGTTTATACACAAAGGAGGGTGATAACTGGTATTAACAGGGCTTGAAATGATCCAAGCTAATTTGACTCTGGACTTAAACCATTCCCCATTTCCAACTCTCCACAGTCACAGAGGTTTTGATTAACTAACCAGCCTTTCAGAAGGTTCAGTGGAAAGTACAGTTATTTTTAGAGAACTTCGGTTCACAGTTGTCTCTCTGAGCTTTGATTTCTTCTACAACAGATGGGAACTGTACCACTGGCCCTGCCACCACACAGAATTGGTCGGGGAGTGAAATGAAAGAATGTAGTAAAAGTGCGCTATGAATTATGGAGCCTTACACAAGCGTGGAAGGAAGAGTTTCATTTCCTGTAGACTGTCAGTCAAGGCAATTCTTTCAGTGCCTCTCAATTCTGTCACAAGGTGGCAGCAGAGTTCCATATTTGCTCTTGTCTTTGGCGGTTGTTAAGAGTAGGGAAGACATTGGAAAAGGGTTGTAGATGCCTTAACCATCCTTGATTTAGACTCAGAGACCTCCATGTCCTAAGCCTTCTGGGCAGCAGCACAGTGAGCACAGGGTCAACTCAGGACATAGCACACTATTTAGTTTTAAGCAAACAAGCTAGTGAACTAACAAATCTAAGATTTTTAATCAGATTTCTTCCTTGAGGAACTCCCCATTTGAATTACGTTTTCAAGATGGTTTGGGAGAGGGTGCATTCAGTCACTTCTGATTCTTCCAGGGGAGAGAATTTTGAAGATGTTGTGGGCTACAGGAAGACAGGAGAAGTCTGTAGTAAGCACTGGAAAGACCTGAAGGGTCGTGGCTAGAACCTAGGTGAGGAACCACTACATGTCTGAGAGGCAGTTTCGGAATGGTTAGGCAGGTTAGTTCAGTGAGAAGATGACCGTAGCTGCCCCAGGAAAGGGTGTGCTGCTTCAGAACCCCAGGTGTCTGCATTTGGCTCTCCCTCCCCAGGGCATTCCCCTAGGAAGCACCTGTTCAGATATAGCCATTATCAGAACACAAAAGGGGGCAAACATAAAGGAAGCAACTGTGAACATATACTACTGGCACTTCTCCCAAGACAGAATGGGAGTCAAATAAGAGAACGTGGGCTTGAGAAACCAACAGACGCTGGCTTAGAGTCAGCCCCTATCTAGTTTTCATGATATGATCTGTATAATGACGATCACAAAATCTGTCTTTTATTTAGAAATCTCTGACAAGGTAGCTAACCTTTCTGACCTCAGTTATACCGTCTGTATAATGAAAGAAATAATAAATAAAAGGTATGGTGTCATAGAGTTTTATGAACATGAATATGAAATTGCTAACTAGAGCCCTGCATGACATGAAAACCCACTCTGTATTAGCTTTTGGCATTTTTGTCCACTATAGAATAGTTTTGGGAATTAAGTGATATTTGGCTTCAAGCTGTGGCTCATCTAAGGCAAAGAAAACAAAAAAACCAAAACCACCAGATGCACAGAGATCATCAGTCTAAGACCCACTCATTTCCCCTTCTGAGTATTCACCTAACAGAAATCAAATAATATAGCCATGTATGAATGTATCTATATGTATTCATAGCAACTCTGTATGTAATGGCCCCAAATCATATACAAACTGATGTCCACCAACAGGTAAATGGACTACAGATGTATTGTATATTCAAGAACAAAAATGGATGAGCTTCTGCTACAGGATACAACATGGATGAATTATTTTCAACAAAACTATGCTGGGCGTGGAGAAGTTAGATAGGAAATGGAAAATAAAAAGGAGGAAAGAAATATCAAAATGAAAAAGTTACTAGGGCAGTGACTAAGATAGACATAAATGTCCATCTCCTCTAATCTTTCTATGATCAAGGTGTGTTGTTTGTTCTTGTGTCATTGGAGGTTTCATGAGTGCTGATTCCTCAGTAGCTGTTTGGCATCTACCTCCTCCGACACAGAGTCTAGGGAGGTGTAGACCCTCCTTTACATCCAGGCGCATACACCACTTTCAAGCAAAGGCTTCTTATTCCCTGTTATTCTATATCTGTAGTCTATGTTTATTTGCTGAACACTTGTGGCGGATGCCACTATAGCTGGCTTTGGAGACACCAAAGTGGAGTAAGATATACATTCCTGTATTCAAGGAACACACATACACAGGCATGCACATACATACACACATAAACACACTCATATATTTATGTATTTATAAATGTAATCATAAAAGGGGATTTATTATTATTTTGAAAAAAATCTTTTTCAGTTTCCAAAGCACTTTTTCTTTGCCTGTTTCTAGGACATCCACGGGTGGGGTGATGAGAAGCTGGTATAGAAAGAATAAATATGTAGGGCAAGGTCTCCAAAGTTGGTAGGCAAGCCCCAAAGAACAGATTCAGCCACATAACTGGAGAAAAACCGGGACTCATCAACCCCCAGTTTCAAGAGGTCCTGCCACTACTCCGTGCCTCTCCTCTCTCAGGAGAAACATCTCAACCTCAACTACGAGTTTGATTTGGGCACATAGATGGAGGGAAAGAGACCTTCTTCACCTCACAAGGAGCACTTACCTTCTCTTCTTTATTGCCAGAGCTTGAGTGAACCAAGGTTTCCCTGGTCAAACTCTCAGCCCTTTGAAAAACGGAAGAGTTTGGTGTGGTGGCTCAGGATTTAACTGAGGCAGGTCTGTTGCCCTTAGAGGACAGCTTGTTTACAGGGTAAGATCTTGTCTCTCAAACTTTCTTTTCCTTCACTACCTTTCAAAGTTAAAAACAAACACAGAACAATCAT
>NC_022020.1:32262565-32272909 GCF_000317375.1 Microtus ochrogaster | reverse complement strand
AAAAAAAGAAGCGTTTAAAAAACAAGTAAAAGAAGCAGAATAGAAGAAAGCCACTCTTAGTGTGGAACCAGGATGAGTTCGGTAGAGGAGATGGTGTAAGAGTGTGGGTCAGGAAAGGGAGCCATATTAGTGTTTGTTTAGTGCTTTCCCAACTTTTAGCAATTTAAGCAGTGTTGTTTTAGCAATGAAACTAGGGTCGGTATTTCTTTACTAAGTAAGGGAGTGATTGCATTGAATATTGACTGCAGAACTTCCTCTACAAGAAAGTATAGACAAACTGGGACAAACAATGGGGAAGGAGGGAGACTCATTGTTTAGCTCACTTGGGTGTTTTTGTGGTTCATTTATCTTCAAATGGCAGAGAGAAGAAATTCTAATAATAACAGGGAAATGATGGAAGGAAGGAGAAAGGGGCAAGGCAGGGATAGTTTCCAAAAAACTGGAAAAAATTATCACAGGTATTAAGAGAATACTTACTCAAGCCAGGTGGCGGCGGCACACGCCTTTAATCCCAGTTCTTGGGAGGCAGAGGCAGGAGGATCTTTGTGAGTTCAAGACCATCCTGGTCTAGAAGAGCTAGTTCCAGGACAGGCTCCAAAGCTACAGAGACACTCTGTCTCAAAAAACAAACAAGAAAACAACGACAACAACAATAACCAAACAACCAAAAACAAAAGCAAAAAACCAAAAACAAAGCAAAACCCCCCAACGAGAATATTTATTTAAAATAAAACAATTTACATTTATTTACAGTACAAATGGGCTGCAGTTCAAATGTAATAAGCATCAGGAAGGTCTAACTAAGGAAAGAACAAAGCTTCTGTGATTTAGCCAAAGTCTGTGAGCTAACAGCTGTTGAAACAATAGGTCAATTATCTTGTTCTAATCTTGCTGACGCTCCTATGCAATGTGGATCCTTTCATAATGTTTAAGTAACGAGATGATAATTTTTTGACATGCTGTAGTTAATTATATCGTTGCTGTTGTTAAAAATCTCCCTTTATAAAGTTATGATGACTCGTACTTAATATACACAAAGACATTAGGATAAAAGGCCATTTTTTGTAATGAAATCTCTATCGACACAGGTCATTCATTAGTTAAAAATGATACCTGGGAAAACTGGAGTGCTAATTAGTCAGTGACTAGTTTTCCTAGTCTTAGTAGCATTGGTGGTAAAGAGAAAGGCAGTGTTATCACAAGTTAAGGATCTGATTCAGACAGGGAAATTAATTATGACCACAATGTTCAGTCTAAATATTAAGACACATTTTCAACTTTAATCCAGGTATAATTAACTAATAAATTATCATACTGTGTTTTTACACTTATCCAATTAATTGAATAGCTATGCGAGGGAAAGGTCCAGTTTCATCCGGGAGTGGAACTTCTCTGATGTGAAGGAGGCACAGCAAGGGTTTTTCCTGACCGTAGCACAGCAGACACCTTTCTGGCTAGTCCAGTGGATAGCAGCAACATTGTGGCCCAGCCACAATGTTCTGCTGTCCTTGTCATCTGCTTCCTCATCTTTACTCCTTCCACAGCGATGGTGGCTAGGTTAAAAAAAAAAAAAGAAAGAAAGAAAGGGTGGGGCTACATCTTTGTGTGTTTTGTGGATGGATGGGATAGACATTCTTAACTTGAATCAAAACTGGGCCTAAAGATGTTATGTGTTTAACTCTGACTTTCTCTGCATCACACCCTATTCCATGCTGTTCCTTTTCCTTCATCCATTTCAGAAAGACTTTGGTTTTGGTTACTGATTTCTACACCCCTGCTGTTGTGCGAGCCAGTCTTAATGATCTTTTGGATTCATCTGTGTGCACAGTGGACAAGGCGATATTTTTGTATCTTTCTTGGGGTGCAAAACACCAACAGTGGTGAAGGAGCAGCATTAGGTCCTTCTGGAAATTCTTGTTGAGAAAGCCATAAAAGAGAGGGTTTATGCACGTAGAAACCATAGCAATCAAGTGACAAACTACAAATACCAGGTCATGGTGGCAGCTCATTAGCATCTCATGATACCAGTCAAAGATGACATTGAAGATGTTCAAGGGCAGCCAGCAGGCACCGAAAGTCACTACAATGGAAATCAACATCACATTGACCCTCTTGTTCTCATTGAGGCGGGTCTCATTTCCCCTCCTCCTGCCCACCTTCTTAGTTCTTCTTTGGAGGCAGATAACAATCCTCAGGTAGCAGATCAGAATGAAACCCAGAGGGACAAAATACTGGAGCATAAACAGCGATGTGGAAAAGAGGAGTTGGTTCAGTTTGGAAGGCCAGATCTCCACACAGGCTACCCGGTGGGTGTAGATATCATCAGGGAGAGAGAGATTGTGGAAGGGCTCGTTGGTGAGGTGGTAAGACAGGAATAAGGGAATAGACAATGAAAGGGAAATGAGCCAAATCAAGACGATGCCCCAATAGGCATGAAATACCCTGGGCTTCCAGCCACGGGGGTTCACAATCAGCTGATATCGTTCAATAGCGATCAATACAAGGGAGAATATGGACACAGAGATGGACACACTTTGCACGTAAGAAGTGAGTTTACACATGGTGCTCCCGAACACCCAGTGGTCCATCAGAGTGTAGATGACTGTAAAGGGGATGCACATGACACACACTAAGATGTCAGAGAGGGACAGATTGGCGATCAGTACGTTGGTGACGTTTTGAACTTCTCTCTGCTTCTTAAAGATGATGACGATAAGAGACAGGTTTCCAAACACTCCCATGATTAGGACCACAGTATATGCTATGAGCAGCAAGAGTATGGCTAGGAAAGGGGGTTGACAGGACTCGAAGTAGAAAAAACGCAGAGTTGTTGCTCTTGGCACTAGTTTTATTAGGTGCTGATTGGTTTGGGGGCACTTCCATTACGTCAGGGTTGCAATAAGAGATTTTCTAAGCTTGCTTGTATCATCAATGGGTGTTTGGTCATCAGTTCTTGAGGGAACACAGGATCTGAAACTCCCAAAAGAGTGTCAATGGGTTTAATCTTCCTGATCTCTGTCTGTGTTTGGTGGAAACAAAATGACATCAGCATGCTCTTGAGATCCTAAAATAAAACAGAACCCAGAATGTTAATGTAACTTCCTGTTTTTCAAGAGTCCCGTGTAGCCTAGGCTTTCCTCAAACTCGCTATGCATGCATGAAAGAATGACTTTGAACTTCTGATCCTCTGCTTTTACCTCCTGCGTGCAGATTACAGGCATTCATTCCCACACACGTAGTGTGGGACTAGAACTTAGTACCTCAGTCATGTTAGGCAAGCACATTATCAAGGGAACTACATCTCCAGCTCACAAAATCTTAGCAATATAGATACTATCGTTAACAGTATAGATAATTCTATTAACAGGACAGTGTTACTGAGGTTATGGATATGAGTTAAGCAGGTCTCTGTTTAGCTATGTTCTCTTCATGCTATTTTATTAGTCTTATCAGTAAGTAGTAAGATGATGTGGGAGGCTCCTCTGTGTGCTGTCATTATCATTAATGAATCTAAGTTCTGGCCTGTTGATAGGGCAGAACTTAGGTAGGCAGGGAAAAAGAAATGGAATGATGGGAGAAGAAGGGTGGAGTCAGAGAGAGACGTCATGGACCTGCTGCTGCAAGAGATAGACATGCTGAAACTTTGCTGGTAGGCCACAACCTCATAGTGATGCACAGATTAATGGAGATGGGTTAAATTAAAATGTAAGAATTAGCCAATAAGAAGCTAGAGCTAATGGGCCAAGCAGTGATTTAATGAACATGGTTTCTCTGTGATTATTTTTGTTCTGGGCAGCTGGGACAAACAAGTAGCCTTCCTGCTGCAGTAAGTCA
The DNA here is from genome assembly GCF_000317375.1 of Microtus ochrogaster. Classification (NCBI taxonomy): domain Eukaryota; kingdom Metazoa; phylum Chordata; class Mammalia; order Rodentia; family Cricetidae; genus Microtus; species Microtus ochrogaster. The sequence continues at coordinate 32,269,075 of NC_022020.1, read as the reverse complement.
AGAATGTGACAACACCCAGGTAACTATGTAAGGCAGTGCATACACACACACACATGCACATGCACACATGCACACACACATGCGCGCGCGCACACACACACACACACACACACACACACACACACACACACACACACATTTCCATTCCCTTCATCTTGTCCTATTTTTTTCAGGATCACATGAATGCACACCCTTTTCATCTAAAAGACTGAACAAATCCTCGAGGTAGAGATTGTATTGCAGAGCCTAGAAGACTATGTTTGGATTTGTATCTGTCATAGTGTGCTTGTGTTCACTCCAAAACTCATAGCTAATATTTATGGTAACAGTATTAAGAGGTGGAACTGTTAGGAGATAAGTAGGCCAAATGTTTTTTTCTCATCATGGATTAGAGCCATATAAGACAGGATGAGTGCTAAGGATGCAGCTTAGTAGTAGAGTGTTTAGTTAACATGCACAAAACTGTATGTTCCATCTGCTCCAAATAATCCATCCACCCATGCACTCATGCATGCGTGCATATACACCTGAATGCATCCATCTATCACGAGCTTGCTGCTTCTGTCCCTCTACATGTAAGGACTCAATACTTTTACCTTCTACAAAAGCATCATCCTGGGAAGACAGCAGTGGTAGTCACCATACCTGAACTTGCTGACACATTGATCCTGAACCTACTAGGGACCAGAACTATGAGAAACAAGTTTCTATTGCCTATAAATTATATAACTTTTGGTATCCCCTACAGCAGCACAAAGGAACTGTAGGACAAGTTCCAGGCAGAAGTGTTCACACTTTTGACACTGGCACACAAGGTGGTCATCTACAAAGTTCATGCTTGAGAACTGTTGGGAGCTGTGAACCCCCGGATCCTGAATTTCTTGTAAACACCTCGTTTCCCCCTGACCTGAGTGCCTACAGCTGCTCTGAGCATGAGACCCTCAGGAGTTCCTGATTGCAGGGGAGTGGTTTCTGGTGCGTTTGGCTGGGGCATGGCTATCCCTATATAAGCTGCCCCTGGGCACAATAAAGGAGGCATTCCTGGGGCATTTTGGCATCAAGGATGACCTGTGTCTCTGTCTGTGAGTCTTTGTGTGTTTTAATCTCCAGCCCCTTGCCCGGTTTCTGAACTGCATGATGGCACATAGAGCCCAGACAGGCGTCGTGCACCGCAGAGAACAAAGTGATTAAGTTACCAAAAAGTTGGAAAAAAGTCTTACAATTTTAAAAGCATGTTTATAATTTTGTGTTATGCCACTCTCTTAGCTTCCATCAGTCACTTGTAGCCTGCAGGCCACAGGTTGGACATACCTTGGAGAATTACTGGATATGATTTACATCAGATTCCAATCTGAAAAATGGGAGTAAATAATGCCTATCTATCTGAGTTCTGTGAAGATTAAATAACATTGTGCAGCTCAACTAGGTTTGGTACTCTGCTTAGATTTTGAGAATTAGAAAAGGAATTCAATGCATAGACATCTACTACTTATAATTAATTTTGTTTAAAACTCATTTCATCCATTCTTTCTTTCTCCAGATTTCATCTAATGTCCAGTGGATAAGGAACCATGGCTCAACAGCTCAGTGGTCATATCCAGTGGAATTATTTACATCTTGAGACATCACAAGCTTAAAACTAAAACTAAGAACTGAAATCTCTGTTCCAAAGAGGAAACATGGAAGGAGGGTAGAGGGGAGGGATGGAAAAACCTCCTCATACTGGTTTATTCTTTAGGAATCTGGGGTAAAGAAACATAAATAAAAGGATATTGATAAGGGAAACTGAACACTAAGGATGGGAGGAAATGAACTTTTCTTTGCTGTGTGAAATTACTTTGGCCTTCTCTTCCCCGAGTTCAAAGGCTTAGAAGATTGTTACTGGAAAGAAAGCACCTCAAGAATACTTTTGTCTGTACAATAAACACCGTAAAAATACCAGAGATGAATAGGAGCCACTGATAAACACAGCATACTTTGTAAAGAAAGCCTCAAGGGACTTGTCGATGATGTGGTGACAGGAGAAATAGCAATGTTTAAAAACATTAAGAAAGGTTTAGGGCTTGGGCGATTCAGGGTTTCTGCAGACCTGAAGTTACCAGACATTGACTGAAGGGCAATTTCAAACCATGTTTAAACTCTTCACATCTGTTGATAGACTTGAACTATAGGTGAGAAATGGAAGGCTTTGATTGCTAATTAGAGGCTTCCCACCAAGCAAAATTCACTTGGAGGGGAAAAGGAATGAAAGGGAGATGGTAACTACACATTCAGTCTGGTGTGCTAGTATGTAGTTCCTCAAAGAGGACATATCTGCTACTAGCTAGCTGCCACTCCCCAAGGGCTCAATTTCGTCATCAGTCAAATTGAAATAAAAAAATGGCCTCTTCATTTCACATCTTTACATGAGGGTCAATGAAGTGATACCTTGAAGACATCCCATAAACTGTGAAACATGCTCATTATTGTGTTGTTGCCTGTGTCAGTTACCTAGGCAGAACCCATCTGGCCTCTATCCTCCAGACACTGGAGTGCTCTGACGTCTACCATATGGTTTGTATCTACAGCATCACCTTTTGTGGGAAGAGATGGGGATGTTCTAGTTCTTTCTAATTTATGGAAAAACTAAGTCTCAAAAGGTCCAAGAAATTAGCTGGAGCAAAACATGCTCATCAAAGTCGTGTGTGTGTGTGTGTGTGTGTGTGTGTGTGTGTGTGTGTGTGTGATTTTTCTCTATAGTTATTATTGTCTGTAAGAAAAACACACTTCTTATGATTCCTGTGAAGACAGCTCTGATAACAGCTTCTCTCTTTACAGATGTATAATCCACAGACTTCACAGAGGCCCTCGTACGTGGACAACAGAGAAAGGAGTAAACAACAGCAGCCTTTATTTTTGTCCTTTCTTACAGATGTCTTCACAGTGGACTGGGGAACTCATTATCCCGCAATAGCAGGTGCAAGGTTGTGTAAAACCTACCCACTCTCTTGTATGTTGATTATTATTCAAGGGAAAAAAAAACTGCTTTCAAGACTTTAAATTCCCAGAGAAGCTTAGACCTCAAAAATGTTAAAAAAGCTCTGGATGGGCTTCATCTGGGAGGGACTCAGAGATGACTGCAGGAGCTGTATTGCCCAACGCCTGCTGCACAGCTCAAAGATTAGTCGTGAAATCCCTAAATATGGACTTCAAATTGCATCCTGGGTTTGGCCCTGTACATAATTGGTAACTCTAAAGTTTAAATGTGTAAATCCTGCTTATCTGGGAGTAAAGTAATGCCAAACTCAAGTTCGTAAAAAAATTCTTAGGATGCAATTCTATTTTAGGAATGTTCATCTTGGACGGCTTAGTTGGAAAGGGGCTAGAGATGCGAGATCTCAGAGGAACAAGTGACATTTTGCTCAGATCTATGGGTAATTCAGAACAGAGGTATTTTTTAATCTTCGGCTTGATTATATCTTGCTCATGAAGTGCCTACCTTGACTTCTTTTGTTTATTTCTTGTGGTGCAATAATTTCACATTAAATTAATTTTAAAATATTATTTGGGTTTATATTTTCAAGATGAACAAACTGAGAGCATTACTCTGTGAAAATCTCCATGAACAATTAAATTTGCATACCTAGATGTCTTTTTTGTTAGGTCTTTTATTATTAACACAATTCTTCTGATAGGGAAGGTAGGAGAAATTGGGCATAGGATTTATATGTTTGCTTTGATCGTTCTGTTCTTTTCTTGTCATTAACTCCCTCTGAAACGCAGTTAAGCAAAAAAGCATATTTTAAATTATTTATAACCATATTTTTGGCTTGGACAAAACTCTAAACTCTTTACTTGAAAGTGATTCTTCTGCAATCCTCTCATTTGGCAGATGCTACTGTGACCATAGCTCAAATCTCCTGGCTGCCAGAGTTCCATGTCCTTGCCAGTATTTTCTGTTGCTTCATGCTATACATTTCTTTTACAGTTCTACATTTTTACTATTAGTTGTTCAAAACAGGTCAAGAGCATTCTGTTACACACACACACACACACACACACACACACACACACACACACACTCACTCCTGAACTCGCTTTACCCTCTTAAGTTCTAAGAACACAAATTCTATCGTTGTGTTGTTGCAAATAGGATCCTCAGTGGTTAGAGAATCAATGATTTTAAAAGTACTGCACACTCTTTTGTTCATTCACCAAGTATACATGTGCCGAAAAATAGGCTGTCTTAACCTGATCAATATACAGTCTTGTGCTTTAATAGAAACAACACTTCTATTTTGACTGACAAACATGGAAACCAGGACCCACTAACTTGTTCATGATCAACTAGAATTGTGTATTCGAAACTGTTACCAGTATATATTTTTGTGTATTTAGTCATTTAATTTGTTTAAAAAATTAGTCACACAAATTTTTCCATGAAGAGAACTGGAACTAGAACCTATACATCCCTAAGAATGCAGATCCACAGTGAGTACCCACAATTAGCATCAAGAAACAAGTCGGACTCTCTCATGGTCTTATTAAAAAGTGCAGTTGTCCTGATCATTCAGCACGTTATGCAACCCTTTTTCTTCTGTTCAATTACCTGCCCATTAAAAGCTCAATTTTATATTTACCTTCTGTAGAACTGTGTTACATTTTATAATTTGAAAACTGCATTTGACCAATGCATTCATTTATTACACACACTTCATTATTTTTTTCTGCTGAAAAGAGTTTATATCTTTTTTTTCTTTTGAACTTGACAAGTGCCTCAGCTCATGTCAGGTGTTAGAAGAAAACACACATTTGATCACACAGAGCTGCTCTTCAAATCAAGCCGCACACGCTGTTTGGCTTTACTTTCTGTTTTAGGAATATTATGATCTTCAGTTCTTAAAACAGCACCACATCACATGGGTCACAGAATTTAGGCTTAGGTTTGCCAATAAAAATAAGTTTCCTGGAATTTAAAGTTTACTTACTAGCAGATAAACAAAAGTAATTAAGTCTTCATTGTGTAAATAGCAGCTCTGGGGACTTGATGCTTTCCCTACAATAGAGCATTCTACAGCTGTGGATTTGCTTTTTCAGATCACAAAACGAGAAGACAAGTGATACAGATAACATTGAAATGAGGAAAATTCCAATTTTTAATGATCTTGTACTCTAAAATTAAAATATCTTAGCACAAAATGCATATCTGAAAACCATATTTACATGAGTAAAAACATTTCCTACAAGTACGCTTCCCAATTTCTTACCTGTTAGAAATTTCCAGCTCTATTACTGTCTTTTCATCTTCCGCCTGCATTCTGTCTTTGGGCTCGGTATTTTTGAAGTTTATTTCTCTACAGAAGGATGCCATGTTAGCCATCTCTCGAAGTGCCAACACTTCCTTCTCCCCTCCTGATGCATCTCTGTAAGATCTGCAGCTTCCCCTCAGGAGCTACTCCCTGGAGTTGGAGTCAGTGCACTGCCAGGGAAGATGGAGTTCTGCCATCCAGTGGGTGCTTCAGGCCCCTGAGGAAGAGGCAGGGAGGAGTCAGGAACCTTGGCAGCAGTCAAGTCTAGCTGCAGCTGCTCAAGGGATGCTCTGAAAATGTCACAAATGTCCCTTTCTAGCCTCTGCAGAAGTGTTTAGAAGAGTGCATCTTGAAAACCTATGCCATTTTCTGGCACGTATAGTTATACTTTTCAAAAGAGACTGGCTTTGTAAAAAAATCTGAAAATTAATTTAAGTGTCCCTGGAAAATGATTAGCAAATATTAGTAGTTGTAGAAAATTTACTTCTACCTAATAGATGGAATTCATTCTACATTAGTGTGATAATTTGTTAATTGGGCTGATATACATCTACACTTGTGTTACCCAAATTTGATAATACAAATTATCATACAATGTAGAAGGAAATCATCTACATTTGTTTTATCAAGTTATTAGCATTAGTAAAATCCTTTTAATATTGAAATTAATGCTGAATTTCTTAGAAAGAGATTAAATAAAAAATAATTTCCCAGACAGAGAATCAAGTAGCCTGGACTGGCTTTGAACTTATTATATAGTTGATGTCGACTCTGGGATTCTGATTTTCCTGACTGCCCCTGCCAAGTGCTGAGATCACAGTAGTCAAGCAGTACTGTATTTCTGAACTGCCTGAATTAGGAAGTAATTTTAAGCAAAAAGAGAAAGTATCCATGGCCTGGATTGTGAGCCTAGTGGATATGGAAGAAAAATAGAATCAGCCTGAACTTTGTGAAAGCTGAGGAACTAAATAATGCAACTACTCACCTTTTCTTAAGACAAAGACTCAAAAATCTGACCGGATAGGCAAGAAGCTATTTTCCTTCGCAGCTGACTATTTCTTTGTGCAAAGGCACCTCATCCCATTATCCATTTATCAGGTGACAGACATCTAGGTTGTTTCCATTTCTTGCCTATTATGAATAGAGAAGCACTGAACATGGACAAGCAAATCTCTCTGTAGCAGGATGTAGAGTCTTTTGCCTGAAAGCTGTATAGTTGAAT
>NC_022020.1:32256753-32260986 GCF_000317375.1 Microtus ochrogaster | reverse complement strand
TTTTTTTTTTTTGAGGAATCCCCACCCTCATTTCCCTAGTGGCTGTACAAGTTTGTCTTCCCACCAGCCATAGATAAGTATTCCTTTTTCCCCATATCTTCACCAGCACAAGTTACTGTCTGTTTTTCTGTTCTGGGCCGTTATGATTGAGATAAGATGGAATCTCAGAGCAATTTTAATTTGCATTTATCTGATGGCTAAGAATAGTGAACATTTTCAAAAGTATTTTTCAGTTAGTGGTATTCAGTCTTTTGAGAATTTTCTGTTTAGTCTTGTGCCACATTTTAAAATTGAGTTATTTCTCTTCATGATGTTCATTTTTGAGATTTTTTTTTGTGCATTTAAGATACTAACTTACTGTTAGATGTATAATTGGTAAATATTTCCCCATTCTGTTGGCTGCTTGCTTTGCAGTTAGTTTCATGAGGTCTCATTTATTAATTATTGGTCTTAGTTACTGTGATGTTAAAGTCCTGTTCAGAAAATCCTTTCCTGTGTCAATGAGTTCAAGCCTATTCCCTACTCTTTCTTCCACTAGTATCAGCGCATCAGGCCTTACGTCAAGGTCCTTAATTCATGTGGAGCTGAGTTTTCTTTAGTCTGAGAGATAAGGATTTATTTGAATTTTTTTTTACTTTCCCCATCTAGCTTGACCAGAACCATTTGTTTATGATGTTGTCTTTTCTCCAGTGTGTATTTTTAGCTTCTTTGTACAAAACCAGGTGTCTGTAGGTGTGTTTAATTGCGTTATGGACCTCCGATTCTATTTCATTGATCAGTGTGCCTATTTTATGGCAATGCCATTCTGTTTTTATTACTATAGCTCTGCAATGCAGTCTAAAATCTAGGATGGTGATACTTCCAACAGTTCCTTCATTATTCATGATTGTTTTAGAGGTCCCGATTTTGTATGGAGCTAGGAACAATCACGCTGAGTGGTGTAGCCCAGATCACAAAGGACAGTATGGTCCCTACATGTTCCTAGTGAGTGGCACTATTAGGAAGTATGGCCTTGTTGGACTAGATGTGGCTTGGTTGGAAAAAGTGTGTCACTAGGGAGTGTGCTCAGTGTGTCTTGATTCTCTTCCTGCTGCCCGTGGATCCGGTTATAGAACTCTCCAGCAGCATGTCTGTCTGCACGCTGCTATGCTTCCTGCCATGAAGGAAACAGACTAAATTTCTGAACTTCTAAACTTAACTGAAATTCTGTAAACTAGTCCCAAATAAATGTTTTCCTTTGTAAGAGTTGCCATGGTTACAGTGTTTCTCCAAAGCTTTAGAAACCCTAAGTAAAACAATTGAAAAAAAGGTAGAAGAATTTTAATGGTATTTCAAATATGACATTCTAGCTAGTAATAAAATATAATTTAAGTAGAAAACCTGATACTTTATTGTCTTTAAAAATTCTCTTACTGTGGAAAATTTTAATAATCAAAGTTCAAGTTTTGTTACAGTATAAATGAATTTTGAGAGAAAAACTACAGAAAAATCAATCACTACAACTTAACATTAGGATCTTTGCATAACTGAAAAAGATCTGATGTTCTAGGAGGAAAATTAATGGTTTACATAGAACTAGCAAAGAGATTTCTAATGCAACTGTATTAACCAGGGTTCCATTTTTCTAGGAACTGAGGCCCATATTGTCCCAAATTGTCATAGGTGAGTGGATGTTCCCTTATCTGTGATCAGCTGTTGATCTTACTTCTAACCAAGTTTCTGACCCAAAGGCCAACACAATGTTCAGAACTAGACCCAGTGACTGAGAAGATAAGACACGCATAATCAAGATCACATTAAGATCTTTTGGTGTGTTTCCATTCCTTGGTTAGTTTTCAAGTATACACAGAAGAGACATTCTCCTGTATTTTGATTCTGTAAGGACTTGTACAGTTTTTTAAAATAACTATTCTAATTTATTTTTTAAAAGAAAAACAGAGATCTGGGTGTGGATATTTCCTTCATATTAGCCATGTTTGGTCAGGATAAGAAAAGCTTGGAAAGGAAGATTATTTTAAATGTGTATAGAGGGGCATTTCAAGTATTCAGAAGGCTGTCTGTGCCCATGTTGTGCCTTATCTATTCTAAGGCTAAAGGGAGAAGAAAGTTCATCATTGGAAATCTGGAGAAAGGATGTGGGGTAGTTCCTTCCTTGGTCTTAGTATAAAAAGTTTGCATTTGGAAATAAGTGATCAACTCTATTAAATATTTCTTCCACAGACTTGGTAAGAAGTCTTCCTCTTTTTTTTTTTGTCCTACCTCCTCTGATGGCTAATACCTGTACTGTTTCATCAAAGGGCCACGAATCTACTAAATGGTGTACAGTGTTGATCTAAAAGAAGCCCTTTATGCATCCCTATGTGCTCTGATCTTGGCTCTGTTGAATGTTGACTAGGAAGGCTCAATTCCTGGACTTTACCAGCAGAACACTTGGACATTCCTTCTTCAAAGCCTCAGGGACAGCATTTACCCTTGGTCTAGCATGTTAGTAAAAGGTCTTAGGGAATTAGTTTTCAGGACAATCCATTCTATAATATTTAGAAGATATTTCAAAATGTAATACTACCTCGGAAAGCACAGACCAAGATATTGTCAAAGTTCTGAACTTTTAAGCCTCTTGAGGCTTCTGAGTCTTCCAGAAAAAGCCCACATGATTTAGAATTGTAGGATGTAGCAGGACTAGTGGGTTATTGACAAATTCAAGGTCCACCACCTTGTGGTTTTTCTCCATTTGGTGAGGCTTTTAGGACAACTTGTAGTCTTACAAGGATGCTGACAATGGACTAGTAGACCATACTCTAGAGGAATGTCAATGGCAAGTGGCTATCCTAATTAAGAGTCCTTTTTCTAAACAAATTCATTGCCTTTGATTGTAGGATTGTGTATGTCAGTGGGTGGGCATATGGCGTGTTGCATGTGTGGAAGCTGCTTTGTTTGTGGGATTGTGTATGTAAGTGGGTGTGCATATGGCATGGTACATGTGTGGAAATGAGAAGACAAGCTTTGTGTCAGGTTCCCTTTCTCCCAGTTTGGGTTCCAAAGATTAAACTCTGGTTCTCAGTCTTAGCAGTAGGTGTCTCCACTGGCTAAAATGTTGAAAAAGTAATACACTTATTTTTTTTTCAAATTTCTGTTATTGATTCTTGGTGAAATTCATACAATGTGTTTTGATTACATTGACCCCAACACTAACTATTCCCAGTTTTCTCTCCTCCCTACTCACCTGACTTCCTCCCTCTCTTTCTCTCTCTCTGGCAAACTCATTGTGACTGATAACTCCCAGGCTCATGGTCTGCTTTGCAGTCTGGTTGATATACTAGCTGCCACACTCTTTTTATATTTTTGAAGGTGTAAGTTATTTTGATTTATTGTGCTCTTTTATCTGGATATAAAGCTTTTAAAGCTTTTTCAATAAAAGTCATTCTTCTGCAATACATAAGTTATCGATCCACTGAATTTCTGAGCCAGCTTTTTTTTTCTGTGAGCTTCTGCTGAACGTTGTTATACAAATGGCACACGTCTCTAGGATCACAAATTATAGGCTCAGTGTCCTTTATTTATGGCTAGGTTGCTTTTAGGTTCTGGCTATTACAAATAATGCTGCTATGAATACAGGTGGGCAAATACCTTGTAGTATGAGTGTACATTGAATAGCACATGACGATACAGAAGACACTCATTCAGTACTGATTAACCTAGGGAGTAAGGTAAAGGGACCCTGATGGTACTGTGTACAGTGATAAATTAGTTAGTCATGAATGGACAGGAAAATAAAGAAAAAAAGCAGTCTCAGTGAGACTATTAATTAGTATTAGCTGCTGGGTGAGAAGAAAAGGAATGAGAATTACTGAGGCAAAGGAAAGAACAGGTGGGTAGAATTTGTGGGAGTGGAATTTTGGTTAGTGGAATACTAAAAAGATAGGGTACAGATGTGTACCCAGATATCTTAACCAGGCCAGCCTTGGCCTCTGAGAGGTGTAACACTAAGAGGAGTGCATACAGAAAAAGAGACAAGAAGGAAAACAAGAAAAAAACGAGAGAAACATGTAAAAGGTATGAGAAGCAGGGGGCAGTATTGGTCTGCTACATTGGCCCTATGCTATGACTCTATGATTAATAAATATTTGTTTTCCTCCCTCCTCAGCCCGAAGAGCACTTAGGGTTCCCTGACCTGTGGGAAGTCCAAGGAACCCCCACCTCCATCCAGGTCTAGTAAGTTGAACATCCAAACTG
>NC_022020.1:32254640-32256293 GCF_000317375.1 Microtus ochrogaster | reverse complement strand
TGTTGCTTCTTTTCTCCTGTCCTGGTTTGACTATACTCTGTATTGACTTTCCCTGGTCACGTTTCTCTCCTGTGAATGCCCAGCTTCCCCTGCATGTAGTCTTAACTTGACTCTGTTCTGTAAACTGTAGACAGCCAATACAAACTCTGTCTTACTGCAGTCTCAGCATTTCCATGGGGTTGGCAGGTGTGGGTGGTTGAGTGGTGCCCAAACCACAGTTTATTGTTATTTTTGTTGTTAAATTTCCTTTTTTTTAAAAGAAAAAAACTATCTTTTTTTCATTTTGCATACCAATCCCTGTTCCCACTTCCCTCCTCCCATCCCTCCACGTATCCCTTACCCAAAGCCCCATCCACTCTTCAGAGAGGGTGAGGCACATTGCTTTGGGGAAGGTCCAAGACCCTCCCTACCATACAAGGCCGAGCAAAGTATCCATCCAAAGAAAATAGGATCCTCCAAAGCCAGTACAAACAGTAGAGATAAATCTTGGTACCACTGCCAATGGCCCCCCAGTCTTCCCTAGTCATGCAACTGTCAATCACATTCAGAGGAACTAGTTTAGACCAATGATGGTTCTTTCCCTGTCCAGCTGGAGTTGGTGAGCTCCCTTTAGCTCTGGTAAACTATTTTAGTGGGTGTCCTCATCATGATCTTGATCTCTTTGTTCGTATTTTCACTCCTCCCACTCTTCAACTGGACTTTGGGAGTTCAGCCCAGTGCTTCGCTGCAGGTCTCTGCCTCTGTTTCCATCAGTTACTGAATGTAGGTTCTATGGTGACATTTAAGATATTCATCACTCTGACCACAGGGCAAGGCGAGTTCAGGCATCCTCTCCTCTATTGCTTAGGGTTTTAGCTGGGGTCATCCTTGTGGATTCCTGGTAATTTCTCTAATGTCACGTTTCTTGCTAGCCCCATAATGTCTCCCTCAATCAAAATATCTCTTTCCTTGCTCTCATCTCTGTCCTTTCTCCATCTCGACTATCCCGTTCCCTTGAGTTCTTCTCCCCCCATTCTCCCCTACTCTTCATCTTCCACTCTCCCTTTTCCCTCTGCCCCCATGCTTCCAATTTTTTCAGGAAATCTTGCCTGTTTCTCCTTTCCAGATGGATCTATATGTTTTTTCTTAGGGTTCACCTTGTTACTTAGCTTCTGTAGGATCATGAACTATAGGCTCAATATCCTTTGCTTTACAACTAGTATTCACTTATGAGTGACTATATACCATGTTCATCTTTCTGGGTCTGGGTTACCTCACTCAAGATGTTTTTTCTAGCACCACCCATTTGCCTACAAATTTCAAGATGTTATTGCTTTTTACCGCTGAGTGAAATATGTACAAATATGCCACATTTTCTATATTCATTATTCAGGTCAGGGTGATCTAGGTTGTTTCCAGGTTCTGGTTATTGCAAATAATGCTGCTATAAACATAGCTGAACAAATGTCCTTTTAGTATGATTGAGCATATTTTGGGTATATGCCCAAGAGTGGTATTGCTGGGTCCTGAGGTAGGTTGATTCCCAGTTTTCTAAGAAAGTGCCACACTGATTTCCAGAGAAGTTGTACACGTTGCACTCCCAACCAGCAATGGAGGAGTGTTCCCCTTACTCCACATCCAAACTAGCAATGGAGTAGTGTTCCCCTTACTCCA
>NC_022020.1:32244418-32252723 GCF_000317375.1 Microtus ochrogaster | reverse complement strand
AGGCCTTTTCTGCTAACCATCAGTTTACTGCTTTGACAGACATCAGAGCAATGTTGTCACCATTGTTAGAAGGTTGCCATGATGCTTGCATACGTTTATTTAAAAAAATTTAATAGCTTAGGTCCCTGCCTTCATGTTATTGTTCAACTTATTTTCCTCATTGATTTTTTTTTAATCTTACAACTCATTCATTTGGAAAAGATTTATACATCTTCCCTTTCCTAGAGTAATTCAACACTTCATTCCTTTAGCATTTATGAGTTCATGAGGCCAAACTGTCCCTGAGTCTCCAACCAAGGAAAGATCTACAGAGAAGTATTTGACAGGCTTCACTCATGACCTGCTTTATGACCTCCGGAGAGAGTACACCATGTCTCTGTGTCTTATCTTCCCTGTGCAATCCTCTCAGCACAGAGAGATCATTGCTCGTAGATAAACTGGAGACTTCACTGAAGGACTAGGCTTGAGGACATAAAAGTGAACATTGGAACGAACAAAATCGCCAGTGTCTGAACTGTTGTCCTTAAACCCCGTATCTTTCTATGTGAGGTAGGTCACATGACTCTCCCAGAGACATAGCCTTGTTGAGGGCTTCTCTAGGTTAGTGTCTTTTCTAAAATAATGACAATGGAGTCTTTTTTAAAAAAAGAAAATATAGATTTAAATGTATCTTTTTTCTCTCCTGCTTTCTCTTACACACACCCACACCCACACACAGAGTAATAGATTTACTCTGTTAGTATTTTCCCATTCTGATTTGGCATCTATCTATCTATCTATCTATCTATCTATCTATCTATCTATCTATCTATCTATCTATCTATCTACCTATCATCTACCTATAAATTTAATCTCTGGTTGTTCTCTAATTATATTTTTAGACTTTTAGAGTTATATTTTAGAAAAAGATAAAAGGGAATATTATCTTAATTAGGAATCTGGGTGGATGGAAATGTTTGCTCAGAATCAAGCATCTCTGTTAACGGATCTCTGGTTGTTTTATTTATTTGTTGTCAAAGGTACCGTGTTTACCGACAATCCAAAGGTTTGCTGTGTATCTTCATAAAATGTTGGACTTCTCAGGAGTTCAAGTTATGTACATCACCTTGTCCTTTCTTCTTTGTTCTGGTGAGTACATTTTGCTGTACTAGATGAGAACCTTAAACATAATCTAAAAAATACTCAGGGGGGAAAACCTCGGAAACACCAGAAATGACTGAATGAGCTTGTCTCACTGGGGTTGTAGTCCTTGAACTGGTCATGTTAGGAATGTCTCTAAAGTGACAGCAGTGGATTGTTCTTCTAACTAGTCCACTTGGAGAAGTGAGAAGAGAGCAGTGGGTTAGGATTGGCTGGGCAGGCTTTCAGTGTCTGCTCATTTGTCCTCCAGATTTCTCACTAAATCCTGCTGTCAAATGCAAAGTTGAGGACAGACTAATGTCTTTAAATACGCCATTCTTTGAAGATGCAGTTTATTTGACAGCTTTTGCCTGTCTTAGATAAGGCCCACTTCAGAGGGTGTTTTATCAACTATCAGAGTTCAAGATTGGTTGTGAATTTCAAAATGAGGCTATTGTGAAACATTGTCTAGAATGATGAAATTATGCCTGATGTAATTTTTTCAAGTTAAATGAATAGGTGAAAGATATTTTGAATTCTGAGGTCAGGGTATTTCAATTAATAATTGTATAAAGTTAATATATCGAGGTCTATTAACAAATGGAAGATGACACTTTTATACAAGAGAGCAGTATAAAATGCTATTTTTCCAGGTATGTCTATATATCTGGGAATTGGAGTTGTCTAGATTTGTGTGTATTTTTCAGTTAACTTTTTGCCACTGACACAAAATTCTCATTTATTACTTGTAGCACTGGTAATTTACATCAATGTGTGCTAAATATAAATATAGGCACTGCACACCAAAAAACAATATGAACAAGATTGTTTTTACATATTTTATCTGCCTTCTCTGTTTTGTTTTCAGAGAGTTCCCATATAAAAAGAGCATTTTACAGACCAGTAAGTAACTATCATTTCATCTGGAAATTTAAAAATTAAAATTTTCTTTTTTATAAACTGAGTAATTTAATGTAAAATTTACCAAAGAAAATAAACTCTTCCAAAGTTAAAAAATGATATATTTTGTTACAATAAGTTCAAAACATCAATCCTGAACTTAAAGACAGTTTATTATTGATACAAGATGTGAGAATGAGTTATCTTTTTTAAAATTTAGTTTGCATACCAACCACAGTTTCCCCTCCCCTTTCTCCTCTAATTCCCTTCCCCCACCACCTTTTCACCCCTCCCCTTCAACCACTCCTCCTCATTCTTCTTTCCAAAAGGGGTAAAGCCTCCATGGGAGTCAACAAAGCATGGCATAACAGGTCAAGGCAGGACCAACCTCCTCCCTCTCCCATCAAGGCTGGGCAACGCATTCCACTATAGGGACCAGGTTTCAAAAGAGCCAACATCAAGGACAGTTACACAACTGTCACCCATATGAAGAGGGCCTAGGTTGGTCTCATACTGACTCCCAAGCTGTTGACCCAGAGTCCATGAACTATGAAAAGATCAGGTCAGCTGTCTCTTTGGGTTTTCTTGTCATGATCTTGACCCAGCTTGCTCATATAATCCTTTGTCACTCTCTTCAACTGGATTCCCAGAGATCTGGTCAACGTATTATTGACACAAGATTCAACAATGAATATCTTAACCCCAAAATCCAACCTTTGGTAATTAGATATTTAAGTCTGTATCTGTACAATCCAGTGAAAGACATTTCAGTGGTTAACTTAATGTAAAAAATGATGACTTCCATATACTCACATAGAAGAATGTTACATTTGAAAATAAATAAATTCTCACTCTAAATATTAATATATGTCACAAGGATGTATAAAAAGTCAGTCACATGTATATAACATATATAGCATTACTTTCTTTGCATAAATTGTCAAAGTATCTAATATTGAAGAAGTGTATTTATGAACATGCACAAAATGAGATATATTGACATGTAAATATGTGCATTGAATTGCAGAAAAAATACAGAATATTAAGAGAATACTCAATAAAAAGTTTAATTCGGTGATAGGGGTATGAAGGAAATGTCTGGTGGGGAAACAGAGATGTTACAATATGCACTGGCTGCCTTACAAGATTGTGTTACCCCAGCTGTGTTGTGTTCTAATTAGTAGAGGTGTAAAACTATAAATGCACAAATGTAGTAATTATTTTCTCATCTTTTGTTGTGTTATATGTCCTTTACATCTTGTGTAGATGATATTTAAACCTTTATGTATGACATTACATGCAAACTGTAAGAACAATTTATTCAACAGCCTATGGTCTAATATGTTTATGTTATCTTTGTGTGTTGTAGGGACATTGTGGTCTGTATAGTCGTAATAGAATGTGTACCAGAGAGTATTTTCCAGTCTGTGGAACTGATAACCATACTTACGGCAACAAATGCACTTACTGTATTGCACACAAGTAAGAATACCATTCTCAATATAAGTTCTTCCTCAGTAATGAAAATTTAGTAGCAATATCTTAGATTCGTGTTATTGATCTTGTTCATAATACACAGAAAAAAAAATGACTGTAACAAACCAATGTGCTATGAAAGGCAGAGTAACATGTGTTCCTCCCTTTAATATTATAATTTCTGAAAGTAGTTTTTGCATTTGGGTAGAGTCATCCAAACAAAAAAAATCAATTTACTTAATTATTATGAATTTCTAATATCAGATATACAAACATGAAATAATTCCAAAGCTGATGCTCAATAGATCTCTGTTACAGTCTGCAATCTATCAGGCTAGCAAGAAACTCCCTGGGAGCATCTTCTTATCCTCTGAACTCCATGGAAGATTCTACACCACAGGATACCCTAGGATCCCTCTGTCCAATATCCCTGTCCTTTTTACTCTGTGGTTAGATTGCTGTGTCTCATGTGTATGTATGTGTTTATCTCATTTGAGCTAAGTGTCTTTTCCACTTCACGATCTTCTAATTGCCATGTCTTACTCAAGGCCTACTAACAATCCCCCATCTGGGCAAGCTCCACGACTAAGGCAGAGCTGAGGCAGTAGAAATGGTCCAATACACCCAGAGCAGGACGTGTGCAGATGCCGGGAGCAGTCAGGGTTTAGCTGTTCGCAAAAGGAGAAATTAATGTTTTCAATTGAGTTTTTCCCCTTTGAAAATTTTATGGAACACTTCTTAAGGAGCTTGAAGTAATCTTTCAATATTTTCTTTAAACATTTATTGACTTCTTTTACTTTTTTTTGCAGAGAAAGTCATGGTGCCATTACTATAGCACATTTTGGTGAATGCTGAGTTTTAATGGAGCTACGTATTCCTGGGGATCTTATAATGATCACAGTTTTGTCCTGAAGTCTACACTGGATTGGTGATTGTGTCATCAGGTTCCCATAGCCCTAGAAGATTGGGTGAATCTCTGTGTAGGATCCACATAGAAGACTAGACTGTCATTGTTCTTTTCATTTCTCAGGTCCTCTGATCTCAAGGTTTTACTTTAAAGGATAAACTACTTATTGACACTTAAATTTCTAAATCTTAATTTTACATTCTGTAAAGTGATAGCTTAAAATCATCAATGCCCTAGTTATGATTCTTGAAAAATTCTTAAAGTCCATTCTTTATCAAGGCGATTAGAAAGATTGTACAGGTGTTAGGAAAGCTTGATGATCTTGGTGAGAACCCAAGTTTGTTCTTCAGTGCCCATATCAGGTGTTTTATAACCTCCATCTTCAGGCCGATCTCATACAATCTTCTGTCTGCCGTGGACACCTGCATAGACATGTTAAACATGCACACAAATAAACTTAAAAATAAATAAATATTAATCTTCAAAAAATCATGCTTTTTGCTTATTTGAATAATTAGGCAACCCAATACATGCTTTTGACAACTACATATGGCAAACTTTGAAGCAGAGTGCTGATTTTTGAATAATTTCTGTGGGAATGATATTTTCTGGAAATAACTCTTGCCTCAGGAGTTGAACTTTTGTGTCTTGACCTTGCAAGGAAACTGACCATATACATCAAGACTATTTAATCTTAAACTGTATTATTCTCCCTCTTTATTTTGTGATGCTTCCATGTTCCTGACTCAGAACTATGATGCATGTATCTCCGAGGGAACTGGTCACCTGAAGCAGGAGACTCCAAAATTGTGGGTCATCCATCAATGAAGACTCCTGGCACATGCATTGAAGCTAACTTCTTCATTAGCTGGCAGATGACTACACTGGGTATTCCTGCTCCCAGTGTAGCCCTGAACCTTTTTCAGGGTGAGCTTTTAAGAATGAAACTCTAGTTCTGAGTTGGCATACTTCAATTAAGAAGAGCAGTTAGCCTAAAGCAGAGAACTACAGAAGCCAAAAAAGCAACATGACTACATTTAGTGGCTTTCCCAGATCCATGGACTAGGATGGATTAGGTCTTCATTTTAGTCGTGTTAGGTGGTGCTGTGTATGTGCTGAGTGTTACAGTCTGAAGAGTCCTGCCACATTAAGTCAGTTGTGCTAAGGTCTGGGTCCTTGTTACACCACCCTATCTAAGAGCAAGGGATCTGCAGCATCATTTGTATAAGGCTTCCTGCATCCAATCACAACTAGAGTGCCCCTTTCTGATGTCTGTTGTAAGGACAAGGTTTCTGTTTGACAGTTTTAAATTCGAAGTTCCCATATGTTGATTAAAGCTTGAAGTTCATTCATGATTATTCCAATACTGGAAGCTTGGTATGTAGTCCATGACTTAAGAATGTTTGGACGTACTGGGGCCATCTCTTTCTCTTTTTGACAGGAAGAGTGTACCTTTTGTGGAATATTACTTTAACTAGGCAAAGATGTGTTACATTTGTTTATGCTGCAGAATATTACTCTTAATATGTAAAGGTATCCTACATTTGTTTATGCTACCATTTTTAACATATAGAATGTTTTCCTTTGGTTCATGTTGCCTTTCTTTAATTATGTAAAGGTATGTTAAGTTTGTTTCACCTTGCCTGCCTAAGGCACCTGAATGGTCTAATACAGAGCAGAAGTCAAGAGCTAGGCAGAGGAGGGAAAGGTTGGGATGGTGGGCAGAGAGAATAAATCAGAGAAGAAATCTAGGCAAGAGATGAAGGAGAAGAAAACACTGAAGGAGAAAGAGAGGGACAGTTCTGAGGTAGAAGCCAGGCAGCTTCCAACAAGATATGGAGTTAGCAGGAAAGTAAGACATACAGAAAGAAAGGTAAACAGCTCCAAGACAAACATTGATGAAGAGAAAAAGGGTAAAATAACTTATAAGAGCTAGCCCGAAATGAGTAAAAGCTTAGGCAAAGCATTCCTAACTAATAATTCTCCATGTCATGATTTGGGAGCTCCATGGTGGCCTTAAAGAAAGTCTGGTACAATACTTCATATTAGTAATATAGCCACAAACCTAGAAATTCTTTTTGGCATACTTAGAAGATTTAGGAGGTAGACACAATGCTATACTGACTTGTTGATTTCTGGAGCAGAACAGATAATACTGTCTTCCACATAAGGAGAAGTCTACAGAGTCTTGTAGGTTTACAGCAGTATTTCAGCCCCTGGATATTTATACTCAGAAGAGAGTTCTCTGGAACCATTCTGAGGTGACATGGAGAAGTCTCATGTTTTAGAGGGTCCCAAAGAAAATGGGCAGATTCAAAACAATTTATGATCAATGCATACTGGAGAGGTGGTATTACTGGTAACGAACAGGAGCCTCTTTGTAGGCGATATAAGTAAGAAGATGTAATTGTGTGAAAGTGGTTTGAGTAGCTTTTCCTGTGAACTTATGACAGAAATGACAATTATCCTGAAAGAGATGTGCAAAAACTTTTTTTTCTGGTACTACTGGATAATGATGGTTACTAAGGGAACAGTTAGGTTAACAATACACAGCGTCGGAGTCCCAGGGAGCATCCTTATGAAAGGTTAGTCTCTCAGCAATGAGATAAATTTCACTCACTTTTTCTTCTAACTAAATTTATATTGCCCTTGTGATCAAATCGATCACCTGAAGGAAAACCATGGCATCTGGGCAATTCCATCTTGGGCTTTTCCTAGCCTTTCTCTTACTATTTTTCTTGTGAAGATTTGCCTGAAGCCTCGGTAGAAGTTCACGGCTAGGGTCAATTTCTCTATATAGGTTAAGGGTCCTCTAAGGGATGAGTGTTCCCAGTGAAGGTTTCCTTCCTTAGGACAAGACTGAAACTCAGAGATATTAGTGGAACCATCTACTGTGTTTTACCTAATAAACCGTGGTTGTCTCATTTCAAAAGAAAGGAGAAGGAAAAACAAAATGTGGAGAATTGATTATTTTTTCAGTGAATGATAAAGCACATAAGCTTCCATGGTTCTCAGACAGAAGGCAACCCTCATGATGTAGTCCGTGATTTGTTTAAAAAAATATGCTAAGACCTCCATTCTGTTCCTACTCTTGAGTTCATATACGAAAGTCAAATGCTTGTATATTTAATACAAATGACTCAAAGGGCTTTGGGGATTGTGCTCCAATTTTTTGTTCCTTTCTTGAGACCCTGATGCATTTGCCTGAAGGATTGTTTTATTTTTATTTTTTTATTGATTTTTATTGAGCTCTACATTTTTCTCAGCTCCCCTCCCTGCCTCTTCCCTGCTTCAACCCTCTCCCAAGGTTTCCATGCTCCCAATTTACTCAGGAGATCTTGTCTTTTTCTACTTCCCATGTAGATTAGGTCTACGGGTGTCACTCCACGAGTCCTCATTCTTGTCTAGGTTCTCTTGCATTGTGATTTGTGGGCTGGTTTTCTTTGCTTTATGTTTAATAACCACCTATTAGGGAGTACATGTGATAATTGTCTTTCTGGGTCTGGGTTACCTCACTCAATATGATGTTTTCTAGCTCTATCCATTTGCCTGCAAAACTCAAGATGTCATTATTTTTTTCTGCTGTGTAGTACTCCATTGTGTAAATGTACCACATTTTCCTTATCCATTCTTCAGTGGAGGAGCATTTAGGTTGTTTCCAGGTTCTGGCTATGACAAACAAAGCTGCTTTGAACATTGTCGAGCACGTGTCGTTGTGGCACGATTGAGCATCCTTTAGATATATACCCAAAAGTGGTATTACTGAGTCTTCAGGAAGGTTGTTTCCTAATTTTATGAGAAATCACCACACTGACATCCAGAGGGGCTGTACCAGCTTACATTCCCACCAGCAATGCAGAAGTGTTCCCTTTACCCCACATCCTCTCCAGCCTAAGTTGTCAT
>NC_022020.1:32238741-32244313 GCF_000317375.1 Microtus ochrogaster | reverse complement strand
CAGGCTGGTCTCGAACTCACAGAGATCCGCCTGCCTCTGCCTCCCGAGTGCTGGGATTAAAGGCGTGTGCCACCATCGCCTGGCAGAACTGTAGCTTTGTAGTAGAGTTTGAATTCAGAGATTGTGATGCCTCCAGAAGTTCTTTTATTGTACAGGATTGTTTTGGCTATTCTGGTGATTTTTTTTTTTTCCACATGAAGTTGAGTACTGTTCTTTCGAGGTCTGTGAAAAATTTTGCAGCTTTACATCTTTGATGACTGACTGCTCTATCAGATCAGGAAGACTCATATTATCATTCAGCACATTCATATTTTCAGAAGTCACTGGTGTGGAAGGAGAAAAGGAACATGAAGAACAAGTACACTGGTAGAATTGCTATAACCAGAATCATTTGTAACATTGCCAAATGCGTATGCACACGCCATAGATGCAGTCCTCGGGGCACATAGGTGTTTCCTCCTTGGCCCTCAAGTAACATGTTCATTTAGCTGCCACTGGGTTGCCTGCAGAGAATTGCTTCCTGCATCCCAGGAACCATACTTGGAGGGGAGCTAGGCTTTGCAATCTCTGGCACCACAGTTTGGATTCCAGGGATTAAACTCAGGTTCTCAGACTTACCAGTAGGTGCCTCTACCTGCTAAAAAGTTGGAAAAGTAATAGACTTACTTTTTCAATTTTTTTTTGTTATCAGTTCTTGGTGAAATTATCTCAATGTGTTTTGAGCACAACCACCTCATCTCTAACTATTCCCAGTTCTCACCTGACCTCATTCCCACTCTTTCGCTCTCTGCCAAACTCATTGCATTGGCTGATTACTCCAGGCCTCGTGCTCTGCTCTGCAGTGTCGTTGATATTCTAGGTGCCACACTCTTAAGGGAAGCTGACTTTCCCGCTCAGCAGCAATTGTAAGCCAGTAGCTTTTTGATTAGTGGTGGGACATCTTGCCCACCTCATGTTTTTTTTTTTTTTTCCCAGATTGAACTTCTTCAGGTCTTATATGTTTTCACAATTATTTCGAACTCATATGAGCATCTTACCTATTGCCTTCAGAAAACATTGTTTCTTCAAGTTACCAACTACCTCTGATTTTTGCAATCTTTCCTCTTTTCTCTTTCACATAGACCCCTGGGTGTTCAGGAGTGTTGTATGGTACAGCCATCTTATTTAGGGTGAGGACTCTCTGAAGTCTTCTGTTTTGTCCATGGTGTTCAGTTGTAATTTGCTTTTCTACTGCAAGAGTTATTGTTCTGAGAAGGGTTGTATGATGTGATTTTTCTCTTATCTTTCCACCATGAGGTAGCACCTGTGATTGATGGTGAGATGTGCTGTTTTGGAGGCTACCTAACGGTGGAGCCTGTATTTAAATCCAATCTATTACTTAGACTCATTTTAAAAGAGACACCATATACGGCTGTTATGTGGGATTTTATTGGTCAAGTAGCTAAAACTTTATTGGGAATCCAAATACTCCACACTGTTGAGTCTGCTCTTGAATTTGTTGGGGCACTTTAAATGTCAGTCTCTCAACACTCCAGAGACATTGAAGATTGCAAGTTTACCTCCAGATATCTCAATAACTCTCTTCTCAACAGGATTGAGAAAGGTTCCTACAGACAACCTATGAGTATATGATCTTCAAATTTAAAGAATTCTGTGAGAACAGTATAGTTTTTGGTGTTGTTCCTAGCCCTACTGAATCAAGAAGAAAGCATTCCAGGAAAGATAATAATAACAAACGTATTATTATTGCTACTATTTTATTTTCCTGTGTATTGTAACCTGGGATACTTCACTGCAGATCAAGATATGAGGATGTGGAGCCAGCCTGTGTCCCAGGAAACCTCAGTTCTAAATTTTGACTTTGATAAAGGCTTAAGCCCTTTCCTATTCTCAGAAAAAGTTCAATTCACTTTTTTTAGCCAGGCTTGTGAGTCCTGACATATGGAAAATGACCACGAGGGATCTAGGGTTCATTCATATGCTAATATCTTGTGCAAATATACCTGAAGCAGGCCTAAGTTTGCTCTTGTTATCCCTGTGGCTAATTAGAGAGGGATGTAAGACTTTGAATCATTTGAGCACACTTATAAACCTTCTTTTGATTTTTGCACAAGTCATTTCATTGAAGTGTTTCCCACCAGCAGCCTTGCTATAGCGTTGGCAAGTTTGGAAGGAGAAAATCCATTTTGTCTTTTTCATGTTGAGATCTGCCCATCAGGCTTTAAATTGCCAGTTAAATTTCTGTTGTTAGTCTTGTTCCTTAAGTTCATGTTGCCTCCGTTTTGTCCAACGTATGTATTTGCAGTGTTCACAAGGCAGACTAAGTTGTAGTGCAATTGTGGTCAGGCTTTCATCTATTAAACTGGTGTTCAAGGCACCAGACTTCGATTCAAGTCCGCTCTGAGCACCGTTGGCAGCAAGAGTCCCCATCCAGCAGTTAACCCACTCTCATAACTGCAAAGCACATGACCGTACAGCAGACCCTCATGCAGTACTGATTAGCCTAGGGAGCATGGTAAAGGGACCCTGATGGTATTGTGTACAGTGATATATTAGTTATTTTGTCATGACCTGTCAAGAAAATAAAGAAAATGAAGCAGTCTCAGTGAGCCTACTTATTAGTATTAGCTGCTGGGTGAGAAGAGGAGTGAGAATTACTGAGGCCAAGCACAAAATGGGGGTGAATGGAATTTGTGGGAGTTTGGTTAGTGGAATAGTAAGAAGAGAGGGTACAGATATTTACCCAGATATTGTAACCAGCCAGCCTTGGTCTCTGAGAGGTGTAACAGTAAGAGGAGTGCATGTAGAAAAAGAGACAAGAAGGAAAATAAGAATAAAAGAGAGAAACGTGTAAAAGGTATGAGCAGTAGGGGGCAGTATTGGTCTGCTACATTGGCCCCATGATATTATGACTCTATGGAAAAGAAATATTTGTTTTGGTGAGGAAGAGAGCAGGGTGAAGGTGTAAGGTAATGGAATCACTGGCAGATAACTAATAGCTGCAGTGGGGAAAGAGAAGGGGGGATATAAGGAAATGTGATCATTTGAACGTTACTTTGTCTCTTTGGTCTGTTGCTTCTTTTCTCCTGCCCTGGTTTGACTATACTCTGTATTGCCTTTCCCTGGTCACGTTTCTCTCCTATGAATGCCCAGCTTCCCCTGCATGTAAACTTTCCCTGGCTCTGCTCTGTAAGCTGTAGGCAGCCAATAAAATCTCTGTCTTCCTACACTCCGCATTCCCACAGGGTTGGCAGGAGTGGGGTTTGTGTGGTGCACAAACCACAGTTAAGAGCGCCTGCTTAGTTTATGCAGGGTTGCCTTTCTCCACTGGGGTGCTGAGGGTGGCCCTGGCTGCTTTCTGTGGGTGCCCTTCTGTCAAATTCCTCCTGGAGCAGCTGATACAGAATACAGATATTTCTTGCAAGAGTTGTTTAGAGGCTGCAGCTGTGACAGTGGTTGCTTTGGGTGTACTTGCAGTGGGAAGTTCAGTCTCATGATAGAGGAAGTTCATGTGTCTGTTTGCAGAAAGGTTTGTTCAGCCCTTGATCAAGTCAATTTGGAGACTTAGGAAGTAGCTGCGGGAGTGATGAGATATACTTTTATAAAGTTAATATCCTTAAGGCTTTGAGAATTTCATGCAATGTGTTTTGAACATATTTGTCTCCCAGCACCTCCTAGATTCCCCACCTCCCTACTCACTCAGTTTCCTTTTCCTTTTCTCCTTCCCTCCCTTCTGCCCTTCCACGCTTCTTTCTTTCCTTTGCATCTTTCCCCCCTTTTCCCTCTCCCTCTCTCTCCTTCCTTCTTTACCTCATCATGCCTGCAAGTCTGGGTTGTGTTGGATAAACCTCTTAGGTGTGGGTCCTGCCCTGGTGTGTGGTCTGTATAAAAGGAGACAAGTAATTCCTATGTGCAGATGGCATGGTAGTATTCATAAGAAATCCCAACCTTCCACCAGAAAATTTTTAGAAACCATCATTTCATCAAAGTATCAGAATACAAAATCCACTTGGAAAAATCAGTAGCTTTTCTATACACCACCAACTAACACGCTGAGAAAGAGATCATGGAGCCAAGCCCGTCTTTTATATTTCAAACAACCCTTCTATTGAAAACCAATTTTAAATCATAATGCTCTTTCAGGGCTTTGTTTTTCTTTAACTTTACATGTTCCTTGTCTATATATTATGGTTTCTAGTTTTGTATTTTTATGGTATTTCTGTGTGTCTGATTGTGTATGTGTGTCTATATGTTCCTTGAGCTTTTTCTTTGCTTCTCTTTTTCTGTTTCTTCATTTGTTTCTTCCTATTTTGTTTTTCATTTTATCTAATTTTATTTTATTAACATTCTTTCTAAGATTGAGAGAAAGAAGGGGTTTGGATCAGGTGACTGGGTAAGTTGAGGAAGATCTAGTAGGAAGGGAAACCATAATCAGGATATAGTGTATGAAAATTTTATTTTCAGTTTAAAAAGCTTCAGTTTGAGATTTCCCTAAACCTAAGAGATAGAAATAAAAGTCTCTGTCTTATACTTTCATATACATTAAAGCAATGGTCCATTTTCAGTGTTATAATTTAATGAAGTATAGACTATCAGTAAGTGTTTCTTTGTTATTTTTGCATATATCCCTATGTACTCTATGATAAAGAAGCACAACAATAGGAAAGGGTGCCTCAGGCCAGGCACAGAGAGAATCCATTCCTAGTGTGCATAGCTGCAGAAAATTTGGAGTGAAGCAATTAGCAAAGATGACAGGGAAGCTTTCCCTCAGCCCATGCTCTTTCCTGCCCTGTACTTTTGAAATTTTGGGGAAAGTCCTTAAACCAAATGAGACTCCCAGAGGAGAATTTGGCCCTTTGATGTTAGGTTTCTCCTAACCATCAGTTCACTGCTTTGACAGACAGCAGAGCAATGTCGTCACCATTGTTAGAAGGTTGTCATGATTTTAGCATTAATTTATTTAAAAACTTAATAACCTATGCCCATGTCTAAATGTCATTGTCAACCTCATTTTTTCCCTTATTGATTCTCTTTTCTTCTTATGACTCATTCATTTGAAAAAGATTTATATTTCTCCCCTTTTCCAGATTAAATGAGCACTTCATTCTTTTAGTACTTACGAGTTCATGAGGCCAAACTGTCCCTGAGTCTCCATCTGAGGAACGATCTACAGAGAAGTATTTGACAGGCTTCACTCATGACCTGCTTTACGACCTCCGGAGAGAGTACAGCATGTCTCCGTGTCTTATCTTCCCTGTGCAATCCTCTCAGCCCATAGAGCCCATCACTCGGAGATGAACTGGAGACTTCTCTGGAAGACTCTGAGTGAGGAAATAAAAGTGAACATGGCAATGAAAAAAATAGCCACAGCCTCTGAACTGTTGTCCTTAAACCAAATATCTCTGTATAAGGTAGGTCATGTGGGTCTCCCAGAGACATAGCCTTGTTGAGGACTTCTCCAGGTTAGTGCCCTTCCTAAAATAATGACAGCGGAGCTTTTTTTTCTAAGAAAAGAAAATATTGATTTAAATGACTCTTTTTCCTCCCTTGTTCTCTCTTTCACACACACACA
>NC_022020.1:32237263-32237991 GCF_000317375.1 Microtus ochrogaster | reverse complement strand
TGGGTTAGGACAGGCTGGGCAGGCTTTCAGTGTCTGCTCATTTGTCCTCCAGATTTCTCACTAAATCCTGCTGTCAAATGCAAAGTTGAGGACAGGCTAATGTCTTTAAATAAGCCATTCTTTGAAGCACAGTTTATTTGACGCATTTGGCTGTCTTAGTTATGGCCAATTTAGAGTGTGTTTTATCAACTATCAGTTCAAGATTGGTTGCAAATTTCAAAATGAGGCATTTGTGAAACATTGCCTAGAACATTGAAATTACAGCTGATTAAATTTTTTTTTTTTAGGTTCAGTGAATAGGTGAAAGATATTTTGAATTCTGAGGTCAGGGTATTTCACTTAATAGTTATAAAAAATTAATATATCCAGGTCTATTAAAAAATGGAAGATGATACTTTTGTATATGAGAGAAGTATAAAAGACTGCTTTTCCAAATAAACATATATATCTGTGAATTAGAAGTTTCTAGGCTTGTATGTATTTTTAGTTATTTTAGTTATGACACAAAATTCTCATCTATTCCTTATAGCGTTGACAATTCACATAGATGTGTGCTACATATAAATGTAGGGACTGCCCACAAAAAACAATAGGAACGAGGTTGTGTTTATAATTTTATCTGTCTTCTCTGTTTTGTTTTCAGAAAGTGCCCTTATAAGAAGAGGAATTTATAGAGAAGTAAGTAATATCATTTCATCTGGAAATTTAAAAATTAAAATTTTTGTTTT
>NC_022020.1:32235268-32236449 GCF_000317375.1 Microtus ochrogaster | reverse complement strand
TATCTGTGACATATATGTCACAAGAATGTATGAAAAGTAAGTCACATGTATGTAACATATATAGCATTGCTTTCTTTGAATGAATTCCCAAAGTATCTAAAACTGAACATGTGTGTTTATAACCATGAGCATTAATGAGATGGATTTCCATGTAAATATGCAGTAAAGATGTGCATTGAATTGCAAAGAAATTGCAGAGGAATGAGAAAATAATCAATAAAAGTTAAATTTGAGGACTGGGAATGAAGGAAATGTCTGGTGGGGAAACACAGATGTTACAATGTGCGTTGGCTGCCTTACAATATCATGTTACACCAGCTGTGTTGTGTTCTAATTAGTAGTGGCATAAAACTATAAATGTATATTGTAATAATTATTTTCTCATGTTTCATATATTTTATATGTCCTTGATATGTATGTGTAGATGATATTTAAAGCTTTTTGCGTGTGTTCTTACTCTTACATACTAAGAGTAAGAACAGTTTATTCAATAGCCTATACTCCAATACGTTTGTTATCTTTGTGTGTTATAGATACAGTGTACTAAGTATAGACCTGTAGAAAAGTGTGACGGACAATATTACCCAGTCTGTGGATCCACTGGCTGGACTTATGCCAACATGTGCATTTACTGTTTGGCATTCAAGTAAGAATACCATTCTCTATATAAGTTATTCCTAAGTAATGGAGACTTAGTAGCAAAATCTTAGATTTGTGTTATTGATATTCCATGTTCGTAATACACAGAAAAAAAATGACCCTACCAAACCAATGTGCTATGAAAGGCATAGAAACATGTGTACCTCGCTTTAATATTGTGTATTCTGAAAGTGGCTTTTGCATATGACTTAAGAATAGAATTGTGTTGAACATTGTGCAAACAAACAAATCCATTAACTTAATTATTAGAAATTCCTAATTTCAGATATACAAACATTATGAAATAATTCCAAAGCTGATGCTCAATAGATCTCTGTTACAGTCTGTAATCTATCAGGCTAGCAAGAAACTCCCTGGGAGCACCCTCTTATCCCCTGAACTCCATGGAAGATTCTATACCACAGGATACCCTAGGATCCCTCTGTCCAGTATCCCTGTCCTTTTTACTCTGTGGTTAGATTGCTGTGTCTCATGTGTATGTAGTTCCTCTGCTGTTTTATCTCACATGAGCTAAGTGTCTT
>NC_022020.1:32232755-32233247 GCF_000317375.1 Microtus ochrogaster | reverse complement strand
AGACACAGGTGGGGCTGGTGGGCAGAGAGAATACATTGACGAAGAAATCTAGTCTTGAGATGAGAAGAAAACACTGCAGCAGAAAGAGAGGGACAGCTCTGGAGTAGAAGTCAGGCAGCTGCCAGCAAGATATGGAGTTAGCAGGAAAGTAAGACATACAGAAAGAAAGGTAACAGCTCCAAGACAAAACATTGATGAAGAGAAACAGGGTAAAATAAGTTGTAAGAGCTAGCCAGAAATGAGTAAAAGCTATGGTCAAGCATTGCTAAATAATAATTCTCCATGTCATGATTTGAGAGTTTCTTGGTGGCCCTAAAAAGTCTGCTACAATAATTCATATTAGTAATATAACCAGAAACTCACAAATTCTCTCTGGCCTACTTAGAAGATTTAGGAGGTAGACACAATACTATACTGACTTGTTGATCTCTGGGGCAGTACAGATAATACTGTCTTCCACATAAGTAGAGGTCTACAGGGTCCTGTGGGTTT
>NC_022020.1:32229344-32231049 GCF_000317375.1 Microtus ochrogaster | reverse complement strand
ATTACGTATGTAAGTGGGTGCACATATCCCGTGTTGCATGTGTGAAGTTGCCTTTGATTGTATGATTGTGCATGTACGTGGGTGTGCATCTGGTGTGGTGCCTGTGTAGAAATGAGAAGATAAGTTTTGAGTCCTTTCTCTTTTCCCACCATTTGGGTTCCAGGGATTAAACTCAGGTTCTCAGGCTTAGCAGTAGGTGCCTCTACCTGCTAAAAAGTTGGAAAAGTAATAGACTTAGTTTTTCAATTTTATTTTGTTATTAACTCTTGTTGACACTCATACACTATGTTTAGATCACATCAACCCTTCCCTAACACTCCAAGTTTTCTCCTCTCCCTACTCACCTGACTTCATTCCATTTCTTTCTTTTTGCCAAATTCATTGTGTTGTGGATTACTCTCGGGCTCATGCAGTGTAGTAGTTTTTTTTTTTTGTTTGTTTGTTTTTTTTTTTGTTTTTTGTTTTTTTTACTTTTGGCTTGACTTGTTTAGGTCTTAAGCGTTTTCGCAATTGCTTTGAAATCATATGAGCATCTTACCTGTTGCTTTCAGAAAATATTGTTTCTTCAAGTTACCAACTTCTTCTGACTTTTGCAATTTTTTCCTCTTTCTCTTTCACATCTACCCCTGGGTGTTCAGGAGTATTGTATGGTACAAACATACCATTTAGGGTGAGGGCTCTCTGAAGTCTTCCATATTCTTCACGGTGGGTGTTCAGTTGTTATTTGGTTTTCTACTGTAAGAGATAACGCTCTGAGAGGAGTTATGTGATATGATTTTTATCTCATCTTTCCACCAGTAGGTAGCATCTGTGGTTTTTTGTGAGATGTGTTATTTTGGGCGTCACCAAAGGCTGAAGCCTGTTTTCTAATCCTATTTATTACTTAGACTCATTTTAAAAGAGACACTTTACACAGCTGTTAGGTGGCATTCTATTGGGCAAGGAGGTTTAGCTTTCCTGGGAATGCAAACACTCCACACTGTTGAGTCTGCATTTGTATTTGTTGGGATACTTTATATGTCAGTCTCTCATGACTCCAGACACATTGATGATTGCAAGTTTACCTCCAGATATCTCAATAATTCTCTTTTCAGCAGAATTGAGAAAAGTTCCTACAGGCAACCTCTGAATGTATGGTTCCAAACATGATCTTCAATTATAAAGGAAACTTTGAGAACAATTATTGTTTTTGGGTTTTTTCCTTGGCCCTACTGACTCAAGAAGAAAACATTCCAGGAAAGTTTATAATAACAAGCATATTATTATTGTTACTATTTTACTTTTCTGTTTATGGTAACCTGGGATACTTAACTGTAGATCAAGGTATGAGCATCCTGAGTCAGCCTGTTTCCCAGGAACCCTCAGTTCTGAAAGTTGACTTTGATGAAGAATTTAGCCCTTTCCTATTCTGAGAAATAGTTTAATTCACTTCCTTTTTTCCAGGCTTGTGAGCCCTGACATAGTGGAAATGGCCATGAGGGATGTATGGTCATTCATATGGCACTATCCTGTGCATAGCACTTAAAGCAGGTCTAAGTTTGCCCTTGTTATTTCTGTGTCTTATTAGGAGGGAAGTGAGTCTTTGTGTCTGGCCAGTAGCACATGCAGGGTCAAGGACAATTATTTGTGCCCCTTCTCTCCTCTCTATTCCTTCCAATCTTCTTCCTGATTCTTGTTATTGAACACTGGAAAGGCAATTCTCAAC
>NC_022020.1:32227761-32228662 GCF_000317375.1 Microtus ochrogaster | reverse complement strand
TTCACACTGAATAAATAATATTCAGTAATCCAAGAAGAGAAAAGGAGGTATTTACATCAAGTTTTTAACTACATTGACGAAATTCAAAGATGCAGATTTTATCACTGAAAAAAATCTCAATGTATTTCTTCATCAGGAACATCAATTGGACTTAGAACATTTTTTTTTTCAGTTTGAGCTTTCCCTCAAAAAAGAGATAGAAATACAAGTACATGTCTTATACTTTTAATGTGATAGATTTAATGACATATAGACTTTAAGAAAGTGTTTCTTTATTATTTTGACATGTATCCTTATGTACCCTAGGATAAAGAAGCACAGCAGTAGGAAATGGTGCCTCAGGCCAGGCACAGAGAGAATCCATTCCTAGTGTGCATAAGTGCAGAAAAGATGGAGAGAAACAATTAACAAAGATGACAGGGAAGCTTTCCCTCAGCCTGTGCTCTCTTCTGCTCTGTTCTTTTGAATTTTGTTTTGGGGTAGTGTCCTTGAACTAAGCTATAGCTGAGACTCCCAGGCATTTGGCCCTGTGATGTTCAGGCCTTTTCTCCTAACCATCAGTTCTCTGCTTTGACAGACAGCAGAGCAATGTCATCACCCGAGTCAGAAGGTTGCTGTGATTGTAGCACATATCAATTTAAAAGGTTAATAACCAATGCCCATGTCTGAAATGTCATTGTCAACCTCATTTTCTCTTATTGATTCTCTTTTCTTCTTATACCTCATTTATTTGGAAAAAAATTGATATTCTTCCCTTTCCTAGATTAAATGAACACTTCATTCTTTTAGTACTTATGAGTTCATGAGGACAAACTGTCCCTGAATATCTGGCCAAGAAAAGATCTGTTGAACACAGGCTTCACTCATGACCTGCTTTACGACCTCCGGAGAGAGTACACCA
>NC_022020.1:32226568-32227086 GCF_000317375.1 Microtus ochrogaster | reverse complement strand
TTTTTTTTTTTTATTTGCTGTCAAAGGTATCGTATTTGCCGACATTCCAAGGTTTGTTACGTATCTTCAAAAAATGTTGGACTTCTCAGGAGTTCAAGTTATGTACATCACCTTGTCCTTTCTTCTCTGTTCTGGTGAGTACATTTTGCTGTACTAGATGAGACCCTTAAACATAATCTAAAAAAACTCAGGGGGAAAACCTCGGAAACAACAGAAATGACTGAATGAGCTTGTCTCACTGGGGTTGTAGTCCTTAAACTGGTCATGTTAGGAATGTCTCTAAAGTGACAGCAGTGGATGGTTCTTCTAAGTCAACTTGGAGAAGTTTGAAGAGAGCAGTTGTTTAGGACAGGCTGGGCAGGCTTACAGTGTCTGCTCATTTGTCCTCCAGATTTCTAACAAAATGCTGTTGTCGAATGCAAAGTTGAGGACAGACTAATGTCTTTAAATACGCCATTCTTTGAAGATGCAGTTTATTTGACAGCTTTTGGCTGTCTTAGATAAGGCCCAGTTTAGCA
>NC_022020.1:32224434-32226173 GCF_000317375.1 Microtus ochrogaster | reverse complement strand
GAAAATCAATAGGAACAAGGTTGCGCTTATACATTTTATCTGTCTTCTCTGTTTTGTTTTCAGAAAGTTCCCTTATAAAATCAGCATCTTATAGACCAGTAAGTTACTATCATTTCATCTGGAAAATTAAAATGTAAAATGTTCTTTTGTATAAACTGAGTAATTTAAAGTAAAATTTACCAAAAAATACACTCTTCATAAATGATATATTTTATTACAATAAATTCAAAACATCAACCCTGTTCAAAAATGATATATTTTATTACAATAAATCCAAAACATCAACCCTGAACTGTGAGACAGGCTATTATTGATATGTGTGATTGAGTATCTTTTTAAAAATTTAGTTTGTATACCAACCACAGTTTCCCCTCCCTTTTCTCCTCTACTGCCCTACCCCACCTCCTTTTCACCCCTCTCCCCAACCACTCCTCCTTATTCTCCTTTCAAAAGGGTAAAGCCTCCATGGGAGTCAGCAAAGCAGGCTTATCAGGTCAAGGCAGGACCAACCTCCTCCCTCTCCCATCAAGGCTGGGCAATGTATTCCACTATAGGGACCTAGTTTCAAAAGAGCCAGTATCAGGAAGAGGTCCTGGTCTCACTGTAGGGAACCCAGGAAAGAACAAGCTACACAACTGTCACCCACATGCAGAGGGCCTAGGTTGGTCCCATGCTGACTCCCTAGCTGTTGATCCA
The DNA here is from genome assembly GCF_000317375.1 of Microtus ochrogaster. NCBI lineage: Eukaryota > Metazoa > Chordata > Mammalia > Rodentia > Cricetidae > Microtus > Microtus ochrogaster. Next base: position 32,225,477 of record NC_022020.1, on the reverse strand, counting down.
GAGTCCATGAACTATGACAAGTTCAGGTCAGCTGTCTCTGTGGGTTTCCCTGTCTTGATCTTGACCCAGCCTGCTCATATAATCCGTCCTCCTCCTTTTCAACTGGACTCCCAGTGCTCAGAACAACTTATTATTCAGTCAAGATTCAACAATGAGTATCTTAACTCCAAAATCCAGCCATTGATAATCAGATCTATAATTCAATATCTTTACAGCCCAGCGGGGAACAGTTCAGTGCTTAACTTAACATTAAGTAGAGTGCCTTCCATATACTTACAAAATAGAATGTTATTTTGAAAGTAAATGTTAAATTTGAAAATTAATACATTGTTTTTCTAAATATCAATATATCTGTCACAAGAATGTATGAAAAGTAAGTCACATGTATGTAACATATATAGCATTGTTTTCTTTCAGTAAATTACCAAAGGATTTCCAACTGAACATGTGTTTTTATGACATGAGCATTAACGAGATGGATTGCCATATAAATGTGCAGTAAAGATGTGCATTGAATTACAGAGAAATTACAGAGGAATTAGAGAATAATCAATAAAAGTTAAAATTGGGGACTGGGCTATGAAGGAAATGTCTGGTGGGGAAGCACAGATGTTACAATGTGTGTTGGCTGCCTTACAAGATCATGTTACACCGGCTGTGTTGTGTTCTAATTAGTAGTGGCATAAAACTATAAATGTATACATTAATAATTATTTTCCTATGTTTTATATACATTATATGTCCTTTATTTCTATGTGTAGAAAATATTAAAAATTGATGTAATGTGTGATATTACATACTAAGAATAAAAACAGTTTATTCAACAGCCTATGCTCTAATACGTTCATGATATCTTTGTGTGTTGTAGGCAGCATGTCGTATGTATAGTCCTCTAGGAATTTGTACCAGAGAGTATTTTCCAGTCTGTGGAACCAATGGCCGTACTTATGCCAACAAATGCATTTTCTGTATTGCATACAAGTAAGAATACCATTCTCAATATAAGTTCTTCCTAAGTAATGGAGACTTAGTAGCAAAATCTT
>NC_022020.1:32209560-32210342 GCF_000317375.1 Microtus ochrogaster | reverse complement strand
AAAAAAAAAAAACTCAATGTATTTCCTCATCAGTAACATCACCTGGACCTAGAACATTTTCACACCCCAATTAGAAAGGAAACAAGGAAACAAAACAAAACAAAAACTCAGAAAAAAATAAAGTTTTTTTTTTTTTTACTTAAAGCCGAGACCTGAGACAGCAAGGACTTTTTACAGAGACCAGTACAACATTTCACCAAGGCAGGGGTGGGGGGATGCCTGGGGAGAGATTAAATAGCTGCATCTGGCTTTGTGCAGTTCACCAACTTGTTAACTCATCATACTAGAAAGGGGTAGCCAGGAGGAAGGGGACCGAACTGTGGCAGTTCGAGGGGATGTGCAGTGAACAACATCATATATACACATGTGGCAGCCCAGCCGCTGCAGCTAAAGGTTAAAAGCAGCTCTAAGAGCTGGCCTCAGGGTTATTCACACAACCAAGGAGGAGAGAAAGAGGTCAGGGTGTTGTATGTTCACATGTGACACTTTGGGGGGGGGGAGCCTTTTATTTTTTCCCCCTCAACATTTAACTAAAAACAGTTTTTTTTTAATTTATTTATTTATTAAGGATTTCTGCCTCGTCCCCGCCACCGCCTCCCATTTCCCTCCCCCTCCCACGATCAAGTCCCCTCCCTCATAAGCTGGAAGAGCAATCAGGGTTCCCTGACCTGTGGGAAGCCCAAGGACTGCCCACCTCTATCCAGGTCTAGTAAGGTGAGCATCCAAACTTTTAAAAACCACAGCTTGATGCTGACCCAGCGTCTTCTCTCATTCCAGGTGAG
>NC_022020.1:32206977-32208458 GCF_000317375.1 Microtus ochrogaster | reverse complement strand
TTCAGGGATCATCTTGAATGTGGAGCTCTGTGGGATGAGAACATACTTCTGTGTATTCTAGTTCAGGGATCGTCTCGGATGTGGAGCTCTATGGGGTGAGGACAGATACTTTATCACAGTCTAATTGAGGGAACATCTAGAATATTGCAGAGTTCCCTCTTTCTTTTCTCTTCGCATAGTCTCCTCACTTGGTATGTACTTCCAAGGACCCTGAATAGAAGGCTCTTCAAATAATTTCTCTTAACTCACACAAAATGCACCCAGCTCTAAGATGGTAGTACAATCTCACCTTTTAATCAGATTTTCCCAGTACCACTTTATAGATGCTAGACCTTTCCGTTTTAAGAAAGATATTTCTACTTATCTGTAATCTCTCTTTTTTGTTTATGTTCTCAGTAACATTATCCCTGCTCTTGTGGTTACAACATAATGACCCATAAAGTGATGCCGAACTGGAGGTTTCCAGAATGCAAAAGCGCATCTTCTCTCTGCCTCCTCCAGGCCCTCAGACACACCAGTCTATCCTCCTCCCTGTCTCAGGACCCACTGCCCGAAGGGCATCAAACGTATCCACACTGAAGCACTGGCTTGTGATCTAAGATTTTTAGACTAGACTTCACTCAGCTAATGTTTAAACTAACGCCTCCACTACAAGTCTGCTGCTCACAGAGGTACAGGAGCAAGCACACGGGGGCAGGAAGTATACTGTCTCTGATCCTTGCTGAAGTAGTGACTGTGACTCTTTCCTTGTCGTCTGTGGTGGGTCTCCCCTTTATCTGAAACAAACTAAATGGAAAAGAATGTGTGCAAAGGAGATGAAGGAAAGTAGGAAATGGGCTACCATTTAAGCCACGCAATAAAATTAGGTACAAGTTGTAGAGAGAGCCCGCCTTTTGGGGGCGGGACGGCTCGGGCAAATGTTTGCTTAAATTGGGGCGCACAGACGCTGCAGCCCGTTTTCCGGTTTCCTGGTTCGGTGCATCGCTGGAACTTCGGTTGCCTGAGTGTGCTATTTACATTAAAGTTGTATCATCTTATACCAATTGGTCTGAATTAATCCGATTCGCCTTCAACAAGTCCTCATATGAGGGTTAGGGGGAGGCAACCCAATATAGGAGGAAAAGGTTCCCAAGTGCAGAAGAATTTTAGAACCACTCCCTCCCTTTATTCTCAGTCCCTTCCCCTCCTCTTCACTCTTTGTCTTTCTCCAGTTTAGTTAAGAGATCTCGTCTCTCAGTCCCCTTTCTAGGGTGATCCATGGGACTCTCTTAGAGTCCTCCTTGTGACCAGCTCCTCTGGAACTGTGATTTGTTGCTTGGTTATTCTTTACATCTAATATCCACTTATGAGTGGATATTACCATATTTGTCTTTCTGTGTTTGGGTTACCTCACTCAGGATGATTTTTTAAAATTTTTATCTGATTATATTTTATTAACATTCTTTTTTAGATAGAGAGAAAATAGGCATGTGGATTCTGGT
>NC_022020.1:32206104-32206574 GCF_000317375.1 Microtus ochrogaster | reverse complement strand
AGGATAAAGAAGCACAGCAATAGGAAAGGGTGCCTCAGAACAGGCACAGAGAGAATCCATTCCTAGTGTGCATAGCTGCAGAAAAGATGGAGAGAAGCAACTAACAAAGATGATAGGGTCGCTTTCCCTCAGCCCATGCTCTTTCCTGCTCTGTTCTTTTGAATTCTGTTTTGGGGGAGTGTCCTTGAGCTATGCTATAGCTGAGACTCCCAGGGGAGCATTTGGCTTGTGATGTTCAGGCCTATTCTCCTAACTATCAGTTCACTGCTTTGACAGACAACAAAGCAATGTAGTCACCAGAGTTAGAATATTGCTGTGATTGTAGCACATATTAATTTAAAAGGTTAATAACCTATGCCCATGTCTGAAATGTCATCAGGGATCGTCTCGGATGTGGAGCTCTATGGGGTGAGGACAGATACTTTATCACAGTCTAATTGAGGGAACATCTAGAATATTGCAGAGTTCCC
>NC_022020.1:32196927-32205274 GCF_000317375.1 Microtus ochrogaster | reverse complement strand
CTTCTCAGGAGTTCAAGTTATGTACATCACCTTGTCCTTTCTTCTCTGTTCTGGTGAGTACATTTTGCTGTACTAGATGAGAACCTTAAACATAATCTAAAAAACTCGGGGGGGGGGGCAAAACCTCGGAAACACCAGAAATGACTGAATGAGCTTGTCTCACTGGGGTTGTAGTCTTTGAACTGGTCATGTTAGGAATGTCATTAAAGTGACAGCAGTGGATTGTTCTTCTAACTAGTCCACTTGGAGAAGTTTGAAGAGAGCAGTGGGTTAGGAGTGGCTGGGCAGGCTTTCAGTGTCTGCTCATTTGTCCTCCAGATTTCTAACAAAATGCTGTTATCAAACGCAAAGTTGAGGACAGACTAATGTCTTCAAATACACCATTCTTTGAAGATGCAGTTTATTTGACAGCTTTTGGCTGTCTTAGATAAGGTCCACTTTAGCAGGTGTTTGATCAACTATCAAGGTCAAGATTGGCTGTGGATTTCAAAGTGAGACATTTGTTAAACATTGCTTAGAACATTGAAATTACAGCTGATTACAGTTTTTTTTTCAAGTCAAGTGAAAACTCAAAAGATATTTTGAACTCTGAGGTCAGAGTATTTCACTTAATAATTGTATAAAATTAATATTTCCAGGTCTATTAACAAATGGAAGATGATACTTTTGTATATGAGAGCAGTATAAAAGACTGCTTTTCCTGGTATACATATATATCTGTGAATTAGAATTTTCTGAGCTTGCATGTATTTTTAGTTATTTTTTACTAATGACACAAAATTCTCATCTATTCCTTATAGAGTTGACAATTCACATAGACGTGTGCTACATGTAAATGTAGGTACTGCTTACAAAGACAATGTGAACAAGGTTTTTTTTATACATTTTATCTGTTTTCTCTGTTTTGTTTTCAGAAAGTTCCATTATAAAAAGAGCATTTTATATACACGTAAGTTACTATCATTTTATCCAGAAATTGAAAATGTAAAATGTTCTTTTTTTTATAAACTGAGTAACTTAATGTAAAATTTATCCAAGAAAATAAACTGTTCAAAACTTAAAACATGATATATTTTGTTACAATAAGTTCAAAACAGCAATCCTGAACTTAAAGACAGTTTATTATTGATACAAGATGTGAGAGTATCTTTTTTTAAAATTTAGTTTGCATACCAACCACAGTTTCCCCTCCCTTTTCTCCTCTACTTCCCTACCCCACCGCCTTTCCACCCCTCCCCTTCAACCACTCCTCCTCATTCTCCTTTCCAAAGGGGTAAAGCCTCCATGGGAGTCAACAAAGCATGGCATAATAGGTCAAGGCAGGACCAACCTCCTCCCTCTCCCATCAAGGCTGGGCAACGCATTCCACTCCTAGGGACCAGGTTTCAATAGAGCCAACATCAGGGACAGGTCCTGATCCCACTGTAGGGCCCCCAGGAAAGAACAAGCTACACAACTGTCACCCACATGCAGAGGGCCTAGGTTGGTCCCATGCTGACTCCCTAGCTGTTATCCAGAGTCCATGAACTATGACAAGTTCAGGTCAGCTGTCTCTGTGGGTTTCCCTGTCTTGATCTTGACCCAGCCTGCTCATATAATCCGTCCTCCTCCTTTTCAACTGGACTCCCCGTGCTCAGAACGACTTATTATTGGTTCAAGATTCAATAGTGAGTATCTTAATCCCAAAGCCAGCCATTGAAAATCAGATACGAATTCAATATCTTTACAGCCCAGTGGGGGTACAGTTCAGTGCTTAACATTAAAAACAGTGCCTTCCATATACTCACATTGTAGAATGTTATTTTGGAAATAAATATTAAATTTGAAAATGAATAAATTGTTCTTCTAAATATCTATATATCTGTGACATATATGTCACAAGAATGTATGAAAGTCACATGTATATAACATGTATAGCATTTATTTCTTTGTATAAATCACCAAAGTATCTAAAATTAATCATGTGTTTTTATTAAAATGAGCATACATGAGATGTATTGCCATGTAAATATACAGTAAATATGTGCATTGAATTGCAGAGATATTACAAAGAATGAGAGACTAATCAATAAAAAGTTAAATTTGGTGATGGGCTATGAAGGAAATGTCTGATGGGGAAGCACAGATGTTACAATGTGTGTTGGCTGCCTTACAAGATCATGTTGCACCAGCTGTGTTGTGTTCTATTTAGCAAAGGCATATAACTATAAATGTAATAATTACATGTTTTATATATGTTATATGTCGTTTATATCTATGTGTAGATGATATTTAAACCTTTTTGTGTGACATTACATATTAATAGTAAAAACAGTTTATTCAACAGCCTATGCTCTAATACGTTTATGATATCCTTGTGTGTTGTAGCGACAGTGTGAAACTTATCGTCCTCTTGGATATTGTAGCAAAGAGTATCTTCCAGTCTGTGCAACCAATCGCCGGACTTATGGCAACATATGCATTTTCTGTATTGCATACAAGTAAGAATACCATTCTCAAAATAAGTTATTCCTAAGTAATGAAGACTTAGTATCAAAATCTTAGATTTGTGTGATTGATATTCCATGCTCATAATACTCAGAAAAAAATGACCCTACCAAACTATGCTATGAAAGGCATAGAAACATGTGTTCCTTGCTTTAATATTGTGATTTCTGAAAGTGGCTTTTCTATTTGGGACTTAGAATAGAATTGTATTGAATATTGTGCAAACAAACAAATCCATTAACTTAATTATTAGGAATTCCTAATTTCAGATATACAAACATTATGAAATAATTCCAAAGCTGATGCTCAATAGATCTCTGTTACAGTCTGCAATCTATCAGGCTAGCAAGAAACTCCCTGGGAGCATCTTCTTATCCCCTGAGCTCTATGGAAGATTCTATACCACAGGATACCTTAGGATCCCTCTGTCTAGTATCCCTGTCCTTTTTGCTCTGTGGTTAGATTGCTGTGTCTCATGTGTATGTAGTTCCTCTGCTGTTTTATCTCACATGAGCTAAGTGTCTTTTCCACTTCACAATCTTCTACTTACCATGTCTTTTTCAAGGCCCACTAACAATCCCTCATCTGGGCAAGCTCCATGACTAAGGCAGAGCTGAGGCAGTAGAAATGGTCCAATACACACAAAGCAGGACGTGTGCAGATACCAGGAGCAGTCAGAGTTTAGTTGCTCATAAAAGGAGAAATTAATGTTTTCAATTGAGTTTTTCCTCTTTGAAAATTTCATGGCACACTTCTCAAGGAGTTTGAAGTAATCTTTCTGTAATTTCTTCAGACATTTTTGACCTCCTTTATTTTTTTCTTTGCAGAAGACACCGTGGTGCAATTATGGTGACACGTTTTGAAGCATGCTGAGTTTTAATGGAGCTACGTATCCCTGGGGATATTATTATGATCACAGTTTTTCCCTGAAGTCTACAGTGGATCAGAGATTTTGTCATCAGGTTCCCATAGCCCCAGAAGATTGGGTGAATCTCTGTGTAGGATCCACAAGAGAAGACTGACTGTCATTGTTCTTTTCATTTCTCAGGTCCTCTGGTCTCAATGTTTTACTTCATGTAATGAACTACTTAATGACACTTAAATTCCTAAATCTTAATTTTACATTCTGTAAACTGACAACTTAACACCATTAATGCCCTAGTTATGGTTCTTAATAAAATCGTAAACTCCACTGTTTATCGAGAAAATCTTTAGGGGGGTTAGAAAGATTTCCCGGTGGTTAGGGAAGCTTGATAATCTCTGTGCAAACGCAAATTTGGTTTCCAGTGTTCATATCAGGTTTCTTATTACCTCCATCTTCAGGGAGTCTCATATTATCTTTGGTCTCCCACAGACACCTGCATAGACATGTTGCACATACACATGAATATAAACATAGACATTAATAAAAATAAATCTTTTAAAAACGGTGCTATTTTCTTCTTTGGAATATGAGGTAACCCAAACATATACTTTTGACAAATACCTATGACAAGCTTTGAAATGCTCATTTTTGAATAGTTTCTGTGGCAATGTCTTTTTCTGGAAATAAATCTTGTCTCAGGAAGTGAACTTTTATAACTTGACCTTGCAAGGAAGTTGACCATAAGCATCAAGTCTATTTACTCTGAAGCATATTCTTTCTCTCTTCATGGGGACCCTTCCTTGCTCCTATGCCAGAACAATGTATGTGTTCTGGAAACTTCACCTGAAGCACCAGGTTGAAAACAACCTTGAAAACAAACATGCCCTAGAAATATTGAAAGGAACATGTGGTTCTAGGTTTTAACAAAAGTTTTCAGTTGTGTGCTCTTCTAGGTCAGTATAGGATACTCTTCACTTTTGAAACCTTTTGAAATACCTTTCCACTTTAATCATTTATGTTCACCCTGTATTTGATCTACACACACACATACATATGACTATATATGTGTTATATGACTATATATGCATATTTATGTGTGTGTTTACTGTGTGATCTGTGCTTACTATGTGATGTGCGATATGAGAGTTAATATTAGTAGCAGTGACTGAAATAAAGGGACTCATGTTTGCCTCAGCTGAAATCACCAGGGACAGCTAGAATTCAGCAAATGGCTGCCCTTGAAATCAACACACCTTGTGAATGCTTGATTCAATACATTAGGCACTGTGAAAATGCTAAATCAAACAGACAAGCAAGCAAAAATAGAAGACAAAGAAATCCCAATTCTTTTTGTATACCATGTTATAGCACTGTTCAGCAAATACAGAGCCTTGACCATTGCTGAAGACCGATGGGAGATGCAGAATTAGGAAAATCAGATTGGGCTTGCTCTTGATAGAAATGATACAAAAAAGATGAGTCCATTGTTTGATTTCCATGTGTTTGTGGGCTTTCTGGAATTAGTATTTCTGTTAAATTCTAGTTTAAATCATGGTGATATGATATCACCATGGGGATCATGGGGTTATTACAATTTTTTTTATATTTGTTGAGGTTTGTTTTGTTACCGAGTATGTGATTAATTTTTGAGAAGGTTCCATGAGGTGCTGAGAAGAAGGTATATTCTTTTAAGTTTGGATGGAATATTCTATAGATGTCTGTTAAGTTCATTTGATTCATAATATCTGTTAGTTCCCTTATTTCTCTGTTAATTTTTTTTTGATTGAACTGTTCAGTGGTGAGAGTGGAGTGTTGAAGTCTCCCACTATTAGTGTATGCGGTTTAATATATGATTTAAGCTTTAGAAGTGCTTCTTTTACATATGAGGGTATCCTTGTATTTGGGGCATAGATGTTTTGTATTGAGATTTCCTCTTGATGGATTTTTCCTGTGACTAATATGAAATCTCCTTCTTTGTCTCTTTTGATTGATTTTAGTTTGAAGTCTATTTTGTTAGCTCTTAGGATAGCTACACCAACTTGTTTCTTAGGTCCACTTAATTGAAAAAAATTTTCCCAACCCTTTACTCTGAGGTGATGTATGTCTTTGAGGTTGAAGTGTGTTTTTTTATGCAGTAGAAGGATGGGTTCTGTTTTCATATTCAATCTATTCGCCTTTGTCTTTTTATAGGTGAGTTGAGCCCATTTATATTAAGGGATATTAATGATCAGTGATTGTTATCTCCTGTTAATTTAGTTTTTGTTGTTGGAATATTAATTTTGGGTTTTCCCCTTCTTTGGAATTTGCTACTGTGAAATCATCAATTGTCTGTGTTTTTGTTGAGGTAGTCAAATTCCTTGGGTTGGAGTTTTCCTTCTCGTATTTTGTGTAGGGCTGGGTTTGTGGCTATGTATTGGTTAAATCTAGTTTTGTCATGGAACATATTGTTTTGTCCTTCTATGGTGATTGAAAGTTTTGTTGGGTATAGTAGTCTGGGCTGGCATTTTTGGTCTCTTAATGTTTGCATACGCTTGACCATGACCTTCTGGCTTTCATTGTCTCCCATGAGAAGTCAAATGTAATTCTGATAGGTCTGCCTTTTTATGTTACTTGGCCTTTTTCCTTTTCAGCTCTTAATAGTCTTTCTTTATTCTGTATGTTTAGCATTTTGATTATTATGTGGTGAGGGTATTTTTTTTAATCCAGTCTGTTTGGTGTTCTGTACACTTCTTGTATCTTCATATGTATATCTTTCTTTAGGTTGGGAAAGTTTTCTTCTATGATTTTGTTAAATACATTTTCTGTGCTTTTGAGCTGGACCTCTTCTTTTTCTTCTATACCTATTATTCTTTGGTTTGATCTTTTCATCGTGTCCCATATTTCTTGGATATATTTGGTTAAGCTTTTGTTAGTTTTAATGTTTTCTTTGACTGATGAGTCCATTTCCTCTATTGTATCTTCAACGCTTGAGATTCTCTCTTCCATCTCTTGTATTCTGCTGTTTATGCTTGTGTTTGTGGTTCCTGAATTTTTTTATGATTTCTGTTTCCATAATTCCCTTGGCTCATGTTTTCTTTATTGTCTCTATATTGTCAGTTTTCAAGTCTTGAATATTTTCTTTCATGTGTTTGATTGCTTTTTCTTAGTTTTCTTTAAGGGATTTTCTAGTGTCTTCCAATTTTTTGTCTTTTCCTTTATTTCTTTGAGGTAATTTCTCATTTCCTCTTTAAGAGTTTCAAACATTCTCCTGAAGTTATTTTTTAGGTCATTTTCTTCTGCTTCATCTATATTTGTTTATTCAAGTCTTACACTGGTGTTGTGTTACTCTTTGTGGTGTTGCATGTGTTCTTACCTTGTCTACTCATCTTTTCCTCTAATAGGTGTGGTTGGGGCTATCTGTGATTCTGGTGATCAATCTTCTAGGTGCCATTGAATCCAAGGCTCCAATCAATGGTTGTTCTTCATGGTACAGTCAGTGCCATGGTTCTAGTTACCCCATTGGTCACTCCATGTTTCTGGAAGTCTCTCACACTCCTAGGCTTTCCTCAGCTCCCATAGAGTTTGCTCTGGCCTAGGTTGTTGGCTCAGACCTGTTTCTGTAAACATCCTTAGTCTGGATCTGTTCCTGCAGAGGTCCCTGGTTTGGGTTTGGTCCTGCAAAGGTCTCTGGCTCTGATATAGTCCCTTGGAGGTCCCAGACTTGGATGCACCCAGACCCCTAGAGGATGTAGCTCAGGTCTACACCCTCAGAGGTCCCAGACTCACACCTAGACCTGCAGTGGTCCTGGCTCAGGCCTAGTTCCTTGGAGGTCCTAGACTCACTCTCAAACCCACAGGGGTCCTGGCTCAGGTCTACTCCCTCAAAGGTCCTAGATTCATGCCCAACCCACAGCAGTCCCTGATTCTGGCTCACTGACACAGCAGTTGCTCCCCTGTACTGCTCCTGTGGAGGTCTCTGTCTCAGGTCACTGGGTCAGTCTTGCCTCTGCAAATGTATCTGATCAGAATCAGCTCCCACACTGTGGCTTCAAAAACAGGCAAACTCACCCAAGAGAACTAGATGGCAAGACATAATCAAATTGAGAGCTGAAATCAACAATAGAGAAACAAAGAAAACAGTACAAAGAATCAATGAGACAAAGAGTTGGTTCTTTGAGAAAATCAACACAATAGACAAATCTTTATCCAAACTAATCAAAAGGTGTTGTAAAAGGAGCGGCAGGCTGTGGCCCAGCACCTGGCTAGCTTTACCTGAAATAATTACATGGAAACTGTATTCATTTAAACACTGCCTGGTCCATTAGTTATAGCCTCTTCTTGGCTAACTCTTACATATTGATTCAGCCCATTTCTAATAATCTGTGTTTACCACAAGGTCATGGCTTAGTGGGAAAGATTCAGCATGTCTGACCTGGCAGCTTCATGGTGGGGTTCTCTTGCCTGCTTTCTTTCTCCCAGTATTCTGTTCTGTCTACTCCACCTATCTAAGGTGCTGCCCTATCAAAGGCCAAGAGAGTCTCTTTGTTTAACCAATGAAAGCAACACATAGATAGAAGACCCTCCTACATCAAAAAGGCAAAGAGAGAATACCAAATTAACAAAATAAGAAATGAAAAAGAGAACATAACAGCAGATATAGAGGAAATACAGAGAATAACCAGGTAATATTTCAAAAACCTATGCTCCACAAAAAGGGAAATGGAAAACATTCTAGATAAATATCACTTACCAAAATTAAATCAAGACCACATAACCAAATTAAACAAACTTATAACTATTGAAGAAATAGAAACAGTCATCAAAAGTCTCCCAACCAAAAAAAGCACAGGTTCGTTTCAGCTCAGAATTCTACAAGATTTCCAAAGAAGAACTAATACCAATATTTCTCAAATTGTTCCATACAATAGAAATAGAAGTAACATTGTCAAACTCTTTTTATGAAGCTACAATTACCCAGATACACAAACCACATAAAGACATTACTAAGAAAGAAAA